>NC_069503.1:137189803-137552303 GCF_027579735.1 Bombina bombina
GCACTAAATACATGCTAGATAGAGTGATGCATTCAAAGAAAAGATTAGTCTGAGAATAACATTGTGTGTTTGTTTGTTTTTTTTAAAGTTTAATTTTGACAAAATATAAATATTGACAAAATAAGTCTTTTTTTTTTTTTTTTGTGTCTATAAAACAAAGGGAGTAGCCATGTTGTAACTTAAGTTACTTTCTCTGCTGCGGCCAATTAGGGACAGTTATAAATAGCTCACTAGACAGGAACTGAAAAGCTCACACTTTCAGAATGGCATTGCAGGAAAAGGGGACAAAATAAATAAAGTATACTGCAGGTTTTTGTATGTATATAGTAAAAAAAATTGAGATGACAATATAAAATAAAGTCCCTTTTTAAACAGTTGAGTACAATTACAGAGAAAAAAAGTGTCTTTTGGACATCCTTGTTAGAAACAATAGTTTTGTTAGGGGGTAACTTTCCAAAAGTGTGCTTTAGCATAATAATGTACCTATATACACAGAAACCTATTATAGGTGAGAAAAGAAAAATGCTATTTAGCGCATAAATTGCAGCGTTTATTAATGCTGATTTAAAAAAGTCGGCAAAGAAACTGCTGCCACTGAAATAGTTTTAAAGCCCATCTCTGCCTGAATAATTGAAAAGTAATTAGATAGTTTAAATTTTGTCTGAGGGTATATAATATTCTGTGGATAAATAACTGCTGTTGTGTGGGGGTACGTTTGGGATTGATGCTTGGGAATGTTGTGTATAAGGTAAATTAATTAATGATACAAGCATAATTCACTGCTGCTGAGCAGACAAAATAAGGGAAAAGATTCCTCACAAGATAACCACCCCCCTCGCTATTGACCCTTGTGGACAGACAAACATAACTGATCACAGACAATAGTAACAAAACAGAGAGCTGATTAAAACATAAGACCCCTGACGTGGTCGCATTTCACATTACGCTTCATCTGAGGAAAAAAACACTGTTTTATTACATACAATTGATGCACTAAATAGCATTTTTCTTTTCCCACCTATCAATCATAGGTTTCTGTGTATATAAGTATTAGTGAATCTCTGCCTCTTCACACTGGCCGCCGCCATGTTGGAGCTTATAATTTTTTATGTAACTTTTAAACTGCAAAAAACGGAAAAAATATATCACTTCTGCTCTTTATTATGTGAGCTAGACTGGTACAGCTGTCAAAAAGCAGATCTGAGACAGTGCACTGCTTCTGTCACAAGATGCAGCAATACGTGTGCTACAAGATGGCAGCGTCCAGTATAAAATGGCTCACTGGAACTCCACATGCGTGTGCACAGTGTTATCTATATGACACACATGAACTAGCACCCTCTAGTGGTGAAAAACTGTCAAAATGCCCTGAGAGAAGAGGCGGCCTTCAAGGGCTTAGAAATTAGCATTTGAACCTCTTAGGTTTAGCTTTCAACTAAGAATACCAAGAGAACAAAGCAAAATTGGTGATAAAAGTAAGTTGAAAAGTTGTTTAAAATTACATTCACTATCTGAATCATGAGAGGTTTAATTTTGGACTAGATTGTCCCTTTAAAAGAAGGCAGGACTTACGTGATGTGAAGCAGTTTATATCTGCTGTGTGTGTGATCATACACTTTATTTTTGTTTATGTTTTTGTTTTTTCTCTCGCTCCCCCCCCCCCCCAGGTGTCTGCAGACGTCTGTGAGAGTGGTCAGTTCACAAAAGATGGCGAATGCTGCTCCTTGTGCCCACCAGGGTTTGGAGTGGTCGCTCCATGTGGAGAATCTGATACAATGTGTGAACGCTGCAGAGAGAGTAAGTGATGGCTAAAATGACTTCATTTGGGGGCTTTCTGTTGTCTTCAAATGTGTTTGCTGCCCTGAGTTACAAAAAAATACAAGAGGAGAAGTGAAGGAGTAAGAAAACAAATATAAAGAATATAAAAAATACTGTAAATAAAAGTAGAAATAGTAACTAAATGTCACCCTTGCTTATTTGAATGCTATGAACAATTTTTCTAAGGATCACTCTTTATCCATAGGTCTTCTGATGGTGTCTATAGGGTACTTTAATACAGATGTCCATATGTCTGTAATGTGACAGGTGTCAATTATTTTTATACATGTCAAGACTCATTCCTCATTATACACTTAAAGGGACTCAATCCCTCTACTGATATTATTTAAAAAGATAGATAACACCTCAACTACCCATTCCCCAGCTTTGCACAACTAAATATATATTTTACAACATTTAAAACTCTAAATTTCTGCCTGTTTTTAAGCCGCTGTAGGCTGATTTTTTTTAATTTTTTTAATTTTTTTTTCTTTCAGAAAATCAGTTGGTACATTGTTACAATATAGTTGTCACAATAGACAAAATATAACATATCATGATACAATATGACACAAAAAAAGAAGCCTTTTCCACTTTTACATTACTTTTTGTAAATACATTTTAACAGTAAACAGAAAGTATTAAATAAATTGACAATTATATGATTTGTTTTTTCTTTAAGGTCAATTCTAAACTTTTTTTCTTGAAATTACAGCACATAAAATATCAAATAAAATAAATATCATTGTGATTTGTAATTTAATATGGCTTCTATAACTTCAAAGCATTTTAATAGAAGTATCATGGAACAATTTGTAACTTTTACCTGCTTTGAATATAATAGCATACACTCAATTTCTTTTATTGAGTTTCTCATAAATAGCAACAGAAAAGAGAGGGAGAGAAAGGGGGGGGGGGGCTGATGATGATCACCTCCCAAACCACAGCTACCTGCAGCCTCTATTCTAACCAACTTTCTGAATGGGTTTCAGGATAGCCTTTTGAGTGTCTAACGTTTGGACCCTAATGATTTCCAACCATTTTGTAATAAAAGATTTAAATTGTCTTTCACTATTTATTCCAACATTCATTTGTTCTATGATTAGCTGAGTATTCATGTTCTGTACAAATTCAGCAATACTGGGGTATCTTAGTGTTACCAATGAGACCGCACTGATTGGCTAACAGCCCTGAGATGAGGAGGCAGTCTGCAGAGGCTTACATCTTTCTCCAGAACAGTAACAAATAAAAATATCTATATCCCCCCCCCCCAAAAAAAAAAAAAAAACAACTCTGCATTTACTCTTCCCTTAAAGGGACATAAAATGCTCAGACTATAATATAAAATGTTTAATTACATGTAGTACTTGTATTATTTATCTTTGCCCCATATACCTGTAACTTAAAGGGACATGAAGCCCCAGATTTTTCCTCCATGATTCAGAGCATACAATTTTAAACAACTTTACAATTTACTTCTGTTATCTAATTTGTTCAATTCTCTTGGTATCATTTTGTTGAAAAGATACCTAGGTAGGATCGGGAGCTGGGAGTTGGCTGCTGATTAGTGGCTGCACATATATGTCTCTCTTGTTATTGGATTACTGCTGTGCTAGCTCCCATTAGTGCATTGCTGCTCTTTCAACAAAGGATTCCAAGAGAATGGAGCAACATTTGCCTTAGAAGTAAATTGGAAAGCTGTTTAAAAATGAAAGTTCTTTGAATCATGAAAGTAAAAAAAAAAGGGGGTTTCATGTCCCTTTTACTCTCAAAATTATGGGTTTTCCAATTCTTAGAATTGGAAATGCACCTTGCAGATGTCACAAGCCTAATCCTGCTACATATCTGTCCCTAATTAGCCTAAGCAGAAGTGATAGGATAAAGAACTGCAAACAATGAACTTATGTTTTCTAATAAAATGACAGTGGCAAACCTTGTGTACTTCAGTTCTGTATTTGACCATATAAAGCAAGTAGTAGAAGGGCTTTTGGACATTAATAAACAATTATAGCAATTTAGATGTTAATATATTTAGAACGTTGTTTTCACTCAACAGATATGTTAATCTATTGCAAAGCTATAGAAACCCATTGCAAACAAATGTCCCTTTATAGAGTTATTATACAGTAAAAAAAAAATAGCAAACAGCTTACTTGTTTAGTTCATAATAAGCACTTAGAAATTCTCATTTTAGCTCATGCCCAGTGTGATCTGATCTGACATCTTTATAACCTAGGTTATATTCTGACTGATCTAGGCATGAGCAAGTCTGATTCCCTGTTATCTAGTCTATTCACTTAAAGGGACACTCAAGTCAAAATTAAACTTATATTATTCAAATAGAGCATGCAATTTTAAACAACTTTACAATTTACCTCCATTAACAAAATGTGCACAGTATTTTAATTTACACTTTGAGTCACCAGCTCCTACTGAGCATGTGCAAGAATTCACAGAATAAAACATGTATGCATTTGTGATTGGCTGATGGCTGTCACATGGTACAGGGGAAGTGGAAACGGACATAACTTTTTAAAATTGTCAAACAAAAATCTACTACTCTTTTGAAGTTCAGATTAAGTGCTATTGCACTGTCTTGTTATCTTGCATTTGTTGATTATGCAAATCTACTGTGTTTTACTGGTCCATTAATAGTTACCAGCCTAGAAGTTTTATGACATCAGGCTAAGATAAACCTTCCTGCAGAGGCTCCTCCTCCTTATAGGGCTGTGAGAGGAAGTATAGCACACTGCACAAATGCAGGAGAAAAAAAGGTAAAAATCCATTTAAATAGATGGCTAATACATATTATTTCTATTAAGTATAAGACACAAATTAGGGCTTTTCTATAACAACAATGAAACAAACTGTTTAACGTCCCTTTTAATTGGCTAATTTATCTGGTTACCTGTCTAATCCATACCCTTCTGTGGCGTTTGAGGTATTCTTCTCCAGCCCTTTGTAATGTGATACATATGTTTCTGTAAGATGAGCACATACTGTGTATTTCCAGTTGCATTTCGTATTAGATATGGTTTATTTATGCTGCATAGCAGCTGTAGGGTAGAGCGCGCTTTTCCTAATCTTTTCATGTTATACTGATTAAAGGGACAGTCTACTTGAAAACTGGTATTGTATAAAAAGATATCCCTTTTATTCCCATTTCTGCATAACCAACACTGTTATATTAATATACTATTTTACCTCTATGATTACCTTGTATCTAAGCCCCTGCAGACTGCCCCCTTATCTCGGTGCTTTTTACAAACTTGCATTTTAGCCAGTCAAGTCGACTGTCCCTCTAAAGGACTACTAAGCACAGTACAATGTGTCATGTGACAGCCATCAGCCAATCACACCATGCATATATGTATATCCTGTAACTCTTGCACATGCTCGGTAGAGGCGGGTGCCTCAGAAATTTGTGCATATAAAAAGATTGTGCACATACAGATAATGGAAGTGAATTGGAAAGTTGTTTAAAATTGTGTGTTCTATCTGAATCCTGAAAGGTTAATTTTGACATGACTGTCCCTTTAAACAAATGGCTAATTGTTTTTTATTTTTTCTGCAGATTCCACATTCTCTGAGGTTAGCAGCTCTACCGAGGAATGCCAGCCGTGCTCTTCCTGCCAGGGTCCCATGCAGTCTATGGAGGCTGCCTGTACCCAAAAGTATGACGCTGTCTGCCACTGCCCTGATGGTTATTTCCTTCAGAATGGCAGCTGCACTCCATGCCAAGTGTGCTCCAAGGGGTATGGTGTGAAGACTCCCTGCACTCGAACTGAGAACACATTGTGCCAACTTTGTCCAAGTGGCTACTATTCAGAAGTGAAAAGTAGTGAATCCCCTTGCTTAGCCTGCAGGACAGAGTGCTCAGAGACCGAGGTACAGATCGGAGAATGCACCCCGCTACATGACATCCTATGCATGAGTAAGGCATTCGCTTGCTTATCTAAGAATTTGTATACTATGGAAGTTTAAAGAGATATTGTGCTAAAAAAAATTAAAAGAATAGCAACTAAACATGTTGACAATTTGTAGCTGAAACGTTTATAAAGTTAAATCTATTTAAAGGGACAGCCTAGTCAAAATTTAAACTCATCATTCAGATAGGGCATGCAAGTTTAAACCACTTTCCAATTTACTTTTATCATTGAATTTGCTTTGTACTCTTGGTATTCTTAGTTGAAAGTTAAACCCTAGGGAGGCTGATATGCTAATTTCTAAGCCCTTGAAGGCCGCCTCTTATCTCAGTGCATTTTGACAGTTTTTCACAGCTAGATGGTGCTAGTTCATGTGTGCCATATATATATATATAACATTGTGCTCACTTCCATGGAGTTACTTATGAGTCAGCACTGATTGGCTAAAATGCAAGTCTGTCAAAGAACTGAAATAAGGAGACAGTCTGCAGAGGCTTAGCTACAAGGTAATCACAGAGGTAAAAAGTGTATTATTATAAATGTTGGTTATGCAAAACTGGGGAATGAGTAATAAAGAGATTAACTATCCTTTTTTTAAAAAAAGAAACAATAAAAATTCTGGAGTAGACTGTCCCTTTTTTAAGTTTAAATGTTCCAGCATCTGTTGTGCAATTCCTAATAATGATCTTTGGCTTATGGATATTATCTACTAATGCTGAATGAACATTAAAGGAACAGTATACACCAATTTTCATATAACTGCATGTAATAGACACTACTATAAAGAATAATATGCACTGATACTGATATAGAAATCCAGTATAAAACCGTTTAAAAACTTACTTAGAAGCTCTCAGTTTAGCTCTGTTAAAAAAGTAACTAGAACACCCACTGCAAGTGGGAAATAAGAACCCCCCTCCTCTGCATATGAAAAAACTCTTTACACAAACAGGAGCAAGCTGAAGTAGGTAGACCTTAGTATTCTCCTAAAACTTTGGGGCTTGGTTAGGAGTCTGAAAATCACAGCAATGTTATTTAAAAATAAGCAAAACTACAAAAAACTTTATGGGCTATATAAATGGATCATCTACAAAACATTTCTGCAAAGAAAAGTGTGTGTATAATGTCTCTTTTAACAGGATGTATGCACCGATGAGCAAAAGCAGGAAGTGCCCATCAGCCAATGAGAATTGGTACAAAGGACACACTTGATACTGCAGTATTAGATGTATAGTGGCCCTAAAATTTGAAATAAATTATGGAGCTACTTGACTAGTTTATGTTTAAGAGAAAAAGGGATCAGAGAGGGTTACATTAAAACTTGAAAAGTGCATAATAAAAACAAATAAAAATGTAGGTTATATCAGGTTTTCAAACTATAAATGCTGCAAAGCTTGTACCTCCACAGCACTTTAAACAGTGTAAGATACACTAATACAGCATCTGATTGGCTGGCCAAAATATAATTATTTTATGAACTAGTTTGATAAACCCATTTTGTTTTTCTTGATTGACAAAGTAGTGCCACTGCACATTATTTCAGCTTTGGAAGTTGTCCCAATCAGCCAATAAGAATGAATACCACATTATGTACAATACATGCTAGTATTTATGTAAAATCCTTATCCTAAGGTTTGATAACATTTTTTTTATCAATAGAGATACCCAGTGGCACTACTGAAATAACTAGGACTCAATCCCCAAATGTGTTGGCACCTATTCACCCCTTAACAAAGTGAAACCATAGGCTAAATATCCTTGAACATAACTATTGTATGAGTGGTCAAATGATCACTACTTACTGATACAAGTTTAAGCAAAAATGTCCTAATAATATGTGCAATATTTACATTGTTATGATGTGTATGGTCACCATTGGTGCCTTTCACTCCTAAATATAAACTTTTATTAATAAATGGAGAAATTAAAATTAAGAACACTTTCTCTCCAACTGACTAATTCATTACTGAGTAAAATCAGCATCCCACTTCATATCAACTTGTGTAAATATATAGGTGAAATAAGAATCCCTGAGGCTTAGAAAGTGGTAGGTATTAAAGGGATACTAAACTCAATTTTTCTTTTTCTTTAATGATTCAGATAGAACATGCAATTTATAAATATAGCCACCAATAAGCAAGCGCTATCCAGGGTGCTAAACCTAAAATGGGCCGGCTCCTAAGCTTTTACATTCCTTTACATAGCAAGAGAAAGAAGAAAAATTGATAATAGGAGTAAATTAGAAAGTTGCTTAAAATTGCATGCTCTATCTGAATCATGAAAGGAAAAAAATGGGTTTAGTATCCCTTTAAAGTCCAGTTTATATATAAATCGCTATGCAAAAGAAGTGCTACATAGGGGTCGATATATCAAGCTACGGCGGATAGGGACATACATACGTACCCCTGTCTGCTGCAGCTCGCCTCTGGCGGGCTGAATTCCACTGCCAAAATTCAGCATTGCACAAGAACGCAATTTTGCGCTCCTGTGCAATGCCGCCCCCTGCCAGCACACGGCCAATCACGCATGGGCAGGAGATTCAATCTCCCCATTCGGACGAGACCGGAGATTGAAATTAGGTGGCAAAGAGGTTAGGTTAAATACAGACTGCAGGTTCTCCTGTGAGAACCTTCAGTCGTAGGGGGTTGAAGGCTGGCGAAGCCTTTGATAAATCGACCCCATAGTGTTACTATTGTAGCCATTATCACAGCTCATGTGAATTATTTAGAGTTTATGCAAAGAGATACACTTGCTTATTGGGTTATAATGTAACCACCATTGTTTGGCTCTCTGCCCAGAGCTATCATTAAATTGTTATTATACAGCTAAGTTAAATTTTGAAATTTGCACTTGATACTCTGTGTACAATTTCCTCTCAGCTTTCCAAAGTTAATAAATATTCCCACATTTCAATTGTTTTGGTCTACAAAATCAAATTATTAAATAAGCTTGGAGGATGTACACATTCTAAAAAAAATACAACAAAATTGCTGCAAACTAAATATGTTCCACATCAAGTTTTCTCACTGCTGGATTATATAGTAATAAAATCCTTCTGGTTTTAAATGTCATATCTTACACATGAGAGGAAAGGCAGTTAAATTCTAATACTGTCTGTATCAAGCAAAATAGAATGCTTCCCTTAGCGCTGCGGAATCTGTTGGCGCTCTACAAATAACTAATAATAATTATAAAGTGTAAAATTGTACATATTATTAGGACATGTGCATAAACTTGTATCCGTAAGTAGTGATCACTTGACCACTCATGCAATAGTTTTGATACATTTGTGTTTATGTGCATGATAGAAAATGCTTGTCTGCAATGCCCAATATATTTATAATTATACAATGTTATTCCCACAAAATATTGACACATATGAGGTTAAAAACTTATTTTTTTTTTAACTTTCTTAGTAATCCTGCATCATGCTACAATGGCTTTTTTAAACACCTAAAACATTTTTATTGTATGCAGAACTTTTACTAATTATTACTTTATAATATGTATTCATAACTTGAGGAGTTTTGCATCCATTTAACTTTACAAGGCAAGTTTTTACATATAGATCTCACATTACTAATTCTGTTCTCATGATCCCAAAGAGAGATTTTTCTTTTTTTCCCCCCCTTGAGCTGGTGCTTTTCTTCTCCATACCTCATTACACTGATCTCCTTTCCATCCATGAGTTTTGGGGAAAAAACTATTTTTTTTGTTTGCCAGGACACAAACTCTTTGGGTTACTTTTAATCTCTGTATTGTCCCTTATAATCCACCTCTCTGGCCAGCAGGGTCTGTATTCCTTAACTCCTTGGCTGCCACAGGACAATGCAACACTTTGCTATGCCACACAGACTTTTCTGGCAGCTAAGGGGTTAACAAAGATGGCTGTGTTTCATAGTAGACTGGTGGTGCATCCCTGGGTAGACAGGACCATGATATTTGGCTGATTTTCTATAGGTCGGTCTTCCAGGAGAGGAGGGAACTCTCCTCAATAGATCAGCAGGGAAGAATCTCCCAGGGTTTCTAGCTCAGCTATGATATTATAAAAAAAATAAGTTCTTTGAACTGCAGCAAGTTGGCAGCACTAGAGTGCTGTGTACTGAATTGTTTGATAAAGAAGCTTTTCCAGACACTGCCCTTGTGAAATATCTTCTCTCAGGGGGATGTTTGTCTCAAGCCCTGTATCTCTGTCTGGCTGTTTTCCCTTAATCCCTTTATTTCTTATGATCTTGAGTAAGTTTATTGTTTAGTTCACTACACAGTTCTTTAGCGAGTGTTTGTTTTATGTACAGATAGTATAAAAGAGCCAGTGTCCAGAACACAGTTTGATTACATAGAGGAGGCAAAACTATTTAAAAGGTTGTTAAACTCCAATGATCCCTCATAGATAAGAAAAATAGAGACATATTAAAGGGACACTAAATAAAAGCTAGATAGAATGATGTGTTTAACCTCTTAAGGACATATGACGGAATTTATCCGTCATAAAACAATTGAGCAAACTGAAAGCTGTGTCCTTAAAGGGTTAAAGTAAAGATTAGCTAGAGAAAAAGTTATTATTATTATTATTATTATTATTATTATTATTATTATTATTATTTTTGAGTTTCTTAAACATTAGAAGAATTGTAAATGTGTAAAGTTTTTGTACATTAAAGAAATGGACGCCGTCATTTTGAAACCTAAGTTTCCTTCTTTACAGAGGCCATTTACGGACAGTTATAAATGGGTAACTAGAGTATGGAATACAACAGTGAAACATTTAGAGTACACTGCCCCTTTAAGTATAGAGTCTGCAGTTTCACTTCTAACAGGAATTAGAAGTTTCACAATTTTGAGAATTTTTAAATTAGATACAAAGGGGGGAAAATAAATAATAATATATTGCAAAGTATTTGTTTACTTCTTAAAATTAAACTGTGTGTGATCTCAAATGTTCAAGATAATTTTATTTTGCCCTACTTTAGTCTGCAGACAACAAGGCTGCCCACAGTCATAATGTTAAAAATGTGTAAAATGCATTGTTTTGCAGTTGTCTGCTAAAGCTTTTTAGATAAATATGTAACAGTTAGCCTTGAGTAGACACCAGGGTGAAATTAAACAATCCACAGTTAAATTACATGAAAAGGGAGAAAATAGATAATGATTGTATGTTGTAAAGTTGTTTCATTACACGTAACTAAACATTAGATATAAAAATCTCCTAAAACCTTTGAAGGGACGCTAAAGTCATTATTAAGATACCAGTAAATACAGTAGATTTGCATAATAAACAAATGCACGATAACAAGATAATGCAATGGCACTTAGTCTGGACTTCAAATAAGTAGTAGATTTTAAAAAAAAAATAATTAAAGTTTATATCTATTTCCACTCCCCCTGTATCATGTGACAGCCATCAGCCAATCACAAATGTATATAGGTATATTCTGTGAATTCTTGCACATGCTCAGTAGGAGCTGTTGACTCAAAAAGTGTAAATATAAAAAGACTGTGCACATTTTGTTAATGGAAGTTATTTGGAAAGTTGTTTAAAATTACTGCTCTATCTAAATCTTAAAAGGTTTATTTTTACTTGAGTGTCCCTTTAAACGTGCATGATTCATGATGCACACGATTTTAAAAAAAAAGAGAAAAAAACTTTCAATATCACTTTCATTATTAAAATGTGCACAATATTTTTATATGCTCTTTCTGAGGTACCAGCTCCTACTGAGCATGTGCAAGAGTTCGGTATATGCATTTTGTGATTGGCTAAAGGCTGTCACATGATGTAGAGAGAAAGATAATGGAATTAACTTTGAAATTTGCTACTCAATAAAGATTTAGTGCTTTTGCATTGTTTGTGTTTGTATTATGCATTTCTTGATTATGCAGTTCTATTGGTCCTTTAACTGTGTTAGTGCAATAATGAAAAATGCTTTAAAATATTGGAGCATTTTATTGTTGTACAAACGTTTTGAGGTAACGATGTCTGATCCCAGAAGTTGGTAAAGCACAAAGTCCCAGTCCATTTCACAAGCCACAATATTGCACGCTCCTAAGCAGCAGCGCCAGTTAGCGCCAATAGCATGCAGCTGCGTATGACCGTACACTCTACTCAAGTGCAGTTTAGCAGTGCTCCTGTAAGCAGGGGATAAAACCGTAACAAACGCTAGTGTCATAGACAATCCACATATACTTGTATAATAACTTCTGTAGCTTTCAAATTGCCTTTGATAAATATTTTTGAAAACTTTATATTTTGTACAACATATGAGTATAAATTTCAGTTTCCACTCTTGCCCCAGTGTCTATCTGCGTTTGTCTTTTATGCATATTAAACTCTGTTCTAACTCACGTTTTTATCATATCTATGTCTGTCTATTTTTTCTTTCTGACTCTACCAATTTTTAAAACTATTGTAACTTATTACATTTTTCCGGCCCCCTTTATCTGACCCTGTAAGCAGACACTTCAAAGGCAAGAGTGCAGGATTCCTACAGCATCTGGTGTGCAGGCTGTGTGGTACTGACAAGTCTGGGGATAGTAGGGGAGGGGCAGAACAGCTGGGGGCATCATACAAACAGGGTGGTTGGGGGATCTGTGAGAGGAGAATTCCAGTTTCCAAGGTGTAATCTCCATCTGATTTGATTTTTGTCTCTCTCTCTGATTTTCATAAAGAAGCATACTTTGTGCGCAATAGAGTATATCTGCATCTGCTGGGATATGATTACAGAAACTGCATTGACTGATCAGCTCATTTAGCAGATGTGTGGCCGTCTATGTTATTGGTTTGCAAAATAAAGATAGTTCATCCATAAATATATATATATTTTTAAAGGGACGTTCTACTCCAAAATGTTTATTGTTCAAAAATATAGATAATCCCTTTATTACCCATTCCCCAGTTTTGCATAACCAACACTGTTATATTAAAATACTTTTTACCTCTGTGATTACCTTGTATCTAAACCTCTGCAGACTGCATCCTTATCTCAGTTCTTTTGAGAGACCTGCATTTTAGCTGATTAGTGTGTCTAGTATAACTATTATAACCAATACTGAGTCATAAATAAATCCACAAGATTATGCACAGTGTTATCTATATGATACACACACACACACACACAAACTAGCACTGTCAAAATGCACTGAGATAAGAGGCAGCTTCAAGGGCTTCAAAATTAGCATATGAGTCTACCTAGGTTTAGCTTTCAACAACGAAAACCAAGAGAACAAAGCAAATTTGATGATAAAAGTACATTTGAAAGTTGTTTAAAATTGCATGCCCTATCTGAATCATTAAAGTTTTTAACTTTGACTTGACTGTCCCTTTAAATATACCTACCTACACCCTTCCAGTCTCTGGAAATTTCCCCTAAGGCCAAGAAAGAAGTTAGTATTATTTTTTTTATAGGTAACATTAGTGTACTTTTTATACTGTTAGTATAGGTAACATTATTAGTGTACGTTAGTATAGATAACATTATTAGTGTACGTTAGTATAGGTAACATTGTTTGTGTACGTTAGTATAGGCAACATTGTTTGTGTACATTAGTATAGGCAACATTGTTTGTGTACATTAGTATAGGCAACATTGTTTGTGTACATTAGTATAGGTAACATTGTTTGTGTACATTAGTATAGGCAACATTGTTTGTGTACATTAGTATAGGCAACATTGTTTGTGTACATTAGTATAGGTAACATTGTTAGTGTACTTTTTATACTGTTAGTATAGGTAGCATTAGTGTACTTTTTATACTGTTAGTATAGGTAACATTGTTTATGTACTTTTTATACTGTTAGTATAGGTAACGTTGTTAGTATAGGTAACGTTGTTTGTGTACTTTTTATACTCTTAGTATAGGTAACATTGTTAGTGTACTTTCTATACTGTTAGTATAGGTAACATTGTTAGTGTACGTTAGTATAGGTAACATTGTTAGTGTACGTTAGTATAGGTAACATTGTTAGAGTACGTTAGTATAGGTAACATTGTTAGTGTACGTTAGTATAGGTAACATTGTTAGTGTACGTTAGTATAGGTAACATTGTTAGTGTACTTTTTATACTGTTAGTATAGGTAACATTGTTAGTGTACGTTAGTATAGGTAACATTGTTAGTGTACTTTTTATACTGTTAGTATAGGTAACGTTGTTGGTGTACTTTTTATACTCTTAGTATAGGTAACATTACTGTACTTTTTATACTGTTAGTATAGGTAACATTACTGTACTTTTTATACTGTTAGTATAGGAAACGTTGTTAGTATAGGTAACGTTGTTTGTGTACTTTTTATACTGTTAGTATAGGTAACATTGTTAGTGTACGTTAGTATAGGTAACATTGCTAGTGTACGTTAGTATAGGTAACATTGTTAGTGTACGTTAGTATAGGTAACATTGTTAGTGTACGTTAGTATAGGTAACATTGTTAGTGTACGTTAGTATAGGTAACATTGTTAGTGTACTTTTTATACTGTTAGTATAGGTAACGTTGTTGGTGTACTTTTTATACTGTTAGTATAGGTAACGTTGTTGGTGCACTTTTTATACTCTTAGTATAGGTAACATTACTGTACTTTTTATACTGTTAGTATAGGTAACATTAGTGTACTTTTTATACTGTTAGTATAGGAAACGTTGTTAGTATAGGTAACGTTGTTTGTGTACTTTTTATACTGTTAGTATAGGTAACATTGTTTGTGTACTTTTTATACTGCTAGTATAGGTAACATTGTTAGTGTACGTTAGTATAGGTAACATTGTTAGTGTGCGTTAGTATAGGTAACATTATTAGTGTACGTTAGTATAGGTAACATTATTAGTGTACTTTTTATACTGTTAGTATAGGTAACGTTACTGTACTTTTTATACTGTTAGTATAGGTAACATTGTTAGTGTACGTTAGTATAGGTAACATTGTTGGTGTACTTTTTATACTGTTAGTATAGGTAACGTTGTTGGTGTACTTTTTATACTGTTAGTATAGGTAACGTTGTTGGTGTACTTTTTATACTCTTAGTATAGGTAACATTACTGTACTTTTTATACTGTTGGTATAGGTAACATTACTGTACTTTTTATACTGTTAGTATAGGTAACATTAGTGTACTTTTTATACTGTTAGTATAGGTAACATTGTTAGTGTATGTTAGTATAGGTAACATTGTTAGTGTATGTTAGTATAGGTAACATTGTTAGTGTATGTTAGTATAGGTAACATTGTTAGTGTATGTTAGTATAGGTAACATTGTTAGTGTATGTTAGTATAGGTAACATTGTTAGTGTATGTTAGTATAGGTAACATTGTTAGTGTACGTTAGTATAGGTAACATTACTGTACTTTTTATACTGTTAGTATAGGTAACGTTACTGTACTTTTTATACTGTTAGTATAGGTAACATTGTTAGTGTACGTTAGTATAGGTAACATTGTTAGTGTACTTTTTATACTGTTAGTATAGGTAACGTTGTTGGTGTACTTTTTATACTGTTAGTATAGGTAACGTTGTTGGTGTACTTTTTATACTGTTAGTATAGGTAACGTTGTTGGTGTACTTTTTATACTCTTAGTATAGGTAACATTACTGTACTTTTTATACTGTTAGTATAGGTAACATTAGTGTACTTTTTATACTGTTAGTATAGGTAACATTAGTGTACTTTTTATACTGTTAGTATAGGTAACAGTGTACTTTTTATACTGTAAGTATAGGTAACATTGTTAGTGTACATTAGTATAGGTAACATTATTAGTGTACATTAGTATAGGCAACATTGTTAGTGTACTTTTTATACTGTTAGTATAGGTAACGTAATTGTATGACTGACACACCAGCTCACTCTGTTCTCTCTCGCCTGCAGATAAAGATGTTCCCATTCTCAAGCGAATTGACTCAGATACTCGTAGGGATGACAACACCACCTCTTCATCTAGCACCCCTGAATTTATACCCCCAGGAGACCACAACCGGAACATCATCCCAGTGTACTGCTCCATTCTTGCGGCAGTGGTGGTTGGGCTTATCGCATACGTGGCTTTCAAATGGTACGTCCTTGTTGGGAGAGGCTGGGGAGATCACGTTCACTTTAAGCTATGGCAAAACTATACAAAAACTAATGGTAAAAAAATATGTGTGTATATGTATGTGTATATGTATGTATGTATATATATATATATATATATATATATATATATATATATATGTGTATGTATATATGTGACGTGCAGTGAGGTCAGAGGCTGGTGAGGCAGTGGCAGTATACGCCTTCATTCTTTAGATATCCTTTGTTGAAGAAATAGCAATACACATGGCTGAGCCAATCACATGAGGTATCTATGTGCAGCCACCAATCAGCAGCTACTGAGCATATTTAGATATGATTTTCAACAAAGGACATCAAAAGAATGAAGAAAATTAGATATTAGATGTAAATTGGAAAGTTATTTAAATTTGCATATGGGTTTCATATGGGTTTCATGTCCCTTTTAAATGGTGTCTTGGAAAACTGGTCAACTTAGTAAACTTCTGGTTTTAGTCTAAAAGGATTGTAACAGAAACTCTTGCCAGATAACACAATGCTTGCTCTGATTATGAGATCTAGAAATTCATGCCCATTAAAATATGTTTAAAACATACTTTTTACTTTAATGCTGCAAATTATGCTTATAGATTTTTTCATTACATAAGGGATGAGAGTCAGAGGGGGATGAAGAGAGACAGAGAGAGAAAGAGACCATGGGGGAGAACAACACATAAGGAGAGAGATGGATAGATAGAGAGAGAAACACACACACACACACACACACACACACACACACACACACAAGTGGGGGAGAGAGGGACCACTGCATTTTAAAACAGAAGAGCTACAGAGAGTTCATAAAATTAGTCCATAATTTAGTGTGAAGTAAAGAGGTAAGCTGCTAAGTTAGTGGGTGTAAAGTTTGAGTAAACAAAATACAAAAACGACCCTGCTGTAAAAGAGTAAAAAAAACACTAAACCACATTCATTAAATGATCATTTTCACTAACAGAATGAATGTGGCTGAAACACTGCTCTCTGTGCCTCTTTTCCTGCTCTGTAAGGATTCAGAAAGTGACAGTGGCACATTCCACTGCACTTAGAGGGAAAATATATGAAAGTTGTTTTTTTCCGTTTTTGTTTTGTTTTATATGATTTAACATCCAGCCCCAACCCTATGTTCCACTTACTAATGCCTCTCGCTGGATTGGTTCAGCCCAAATAGGACTGCCTCAAATAAGCAGTTAATGGGCCATGCAATGATCTTAACCACTTGCATCCAGTAGGTTGTGTAATGGTGGGCAGACCTGCTTGTGCCTCTTCATTGCACAACATATAGCTGTGAGAAAAAAAAAATGCTGGGAAAAAAAAAAAAAATTTTTTTTAAAGCCAATAAAAAAAAATATATTTTTGCCCATATGAGAGGTGAAGCACTGCCTCACCTGCCTCTAGTGACTGCACATCACTGAATATATATATATATATATATATATATATATATATATATATATATATATATATATATATATATATATATATATATATATACATATATATATATATATATATATATATATATATATATATATATATATATATATATATATATATATACATACATACATACATACATACATACATACATACATACATACATACATACATACATACAATCACTGGTTGAGAAAGACAGACAAACCTTTAGCTCTATTGGATAACAAAGACCAACCTTTATCAGCATGAAAATCATATTTAGTTTTATTCTTGACAATAAAAAAGATCACACGATAACTCTAATAAATATAAAGATGTCCTTGTTTTTGCATTACACCAAATAAATAAATGTATCTTTAAGGCCCAACTCAGACCTCTCAGAAGATTGGGCTTTTATTTTTAAGCTGACCTCACCTCGGAACTGAACCTGTTTAGTATTATATGTTGATATGTATATTTTAAGTCCATTATTACTGGAGCACTTTTAAGGTGTCGTTGCCCTTTTAAGAAAATGCATAAGCAGAAGACATGAGTCTCTAAGGCTTGATTTGGGGAACATTCCTTCAGCGGATGGGATCTATCTCCCGCTGATCGGCTGTTACAGCTGATTCCAAGCTATGAATAGGATTAGACTCCTCAGGATACAAGTGGGTGTCTTTAGCTCCAGTCTAATTCATGGGAGGAATATAATGAACTGTGGAATGTCTTTCATAGGATTCTTGCTGTTTTATTCCAGGAATTAAATCCTATAAACTGCTTCATGTCCAGGAACACAAATAAGGCTTCATTTATCAAACCCTTCTTTAAAGTTCGACTGCAGGTTCACGCAAGAGAACCTGCAGTCAGGATTTATCAAGCAACGGTCATTAGACCGCTGCTTCCCTGCCCTGTTCTCCACCTCTTGGGTGGAGAATTTCAATCTCCCCGGTCTCTTCCGACCGGGGAGGTTGACAGCTGCCTGCGAGTTATTGGAGCACTCGTAAGCAATGGTAAATGCGGGCAGTGCATTGCTGCCACCAGAGGAAAAGCCGGGCCGACAGGGGCAAATAAGTATGCCCGTGGATGATAAATTGAGCCCATAGGGTTAATCATGTGTACACTGAGCCAATTTTGCCTTAATTGATAAACAAACACATACATATACACACACAATTGCACATATATATACAAGTATGCATTTAGTACTGCTGTATCAGTTGTATAATTCCTAGTAACTCTCATTGGCTGGTGAGCACTTCCTGCTAAACACATTGTTTGATAGGTAGTTTCTACTAAGGATCATTGACCGAAGGAGGTACCTAAAAGTCAATGTGCAATAGTAGTGCTCAACCGATGCTAGTATGTTAATTTACATTTAAATGGACAGTCTACCATAGAATTGTTATTGTTTTAAAAGATAGATAATCCCTTTATTACCCATTCCCTGGTTTTGCATAACCAACACAGTTATATTAATATACTTTTTACCTCTGTGATTACCTTGTATCTAGGAACCTTCTTCCAGCCCCCTGATCATATGACTGTGACTGTTTATTGTCATTGTTTTGTGCTAAATCTTAAATAACCCCCTGTGCCTGAACACAGTGTTATCTATATGGCCCACGTGTACTTTCTGTCTCTTTGTGTTGAAAAGAGATTTAGAAAGCATGTGATAAGAGGCAGCCCTCAAAAGCTTTGATATTAGCATATGAGCCTACCTAGGTTTAGTTTAAACTAAGAATACCAAGAGAATAAAGCAAATTTGATGATAAAAGTAAATTGGAAAGTTGATTAATATTAAAAGTCCTATCTGAATAATGAAAGTTTAATTTATACTAGACTGTCCCTTTAAATAGCTTTTTTAAATAAACCTGTCATCTACAGATTCATCCGGATTGGCTCCTCCAAGGAAAGCCTAATCTAAAATGACAAATCCAATCAATAGTTAAGACATGAATCTAGGGTTAATGTATAATATATTCATTTCACTTCATATATTTTAAATACGCTTCCTGAAAATAGAATAAATAAGACATTTCTGTTTTTTGTTTTAAAAAAAAAAAAAAGCCTTTTTGGTGTGAATTTAAAATAATTCTAAAGGGTTAAATTTTAATTCTGGAAAACCTCCTTCCTGCTCCAAATAAAGATATGATCAGTGATTGGAGCATACACAAGTATTCCTGCTTCTCATTTGTTCACATGCTATTCCCTTATCTAGAGCGACAGAAGATCACAAATTTGGTTTAGTATTTAACTTATTTGAAATTATTTATTTAAAATTAAAATGCTAGAAAAAAAAAATATTTTTATGCCATAGTGTCCTTTTAAAGTATTAATAAAACACATAGATTACGCTAGATTACGTGTAGAGTGCAATATTGTGTTTACGCGAGTGCAATATTTATGCTCCACTCAGTAATGTCAGCGCACATAAATGTGCGCTGGTATTACAAGTGCGGCACACTTGAGCCTCGTTTTAATGCCGATTTAGACACGGCAGACCATCTAGTGAAGCAATAAATAAATATATGTCTGTGTTTATATGTGTAGATTTTTAACTAGAGGTCTGATCTCTTGGTTACTTCCGCAAAGTAAAACTGCAATCTCACGGGAGCATTAAACAGCCACTTATAATGGCTGGTTATTTAACTTCAGCCCGTAAACGGGGAAAATTTGCCCCTTTACGGGCGCACGTTTAGATAGTGCTCCACTCGTAATCTAGGCCATAATATTTAATGTTTATTACAACAAATAAGAGCTAAACAAATTATTAATAAATTCCTATTTTTGTCATTTAGTTACAGATCCTGCAAGCAGAAGAAGCAGCTAGCTAAGGCCAGAGCTGGGGAGATTGCCACCTCTGGTGAAGGTGAAAAGCTTCATAGCGACAGCGGCGTTTTCCTGGACACTCACAGCCTGCAAGAGCAGAACCAACTAAAAGGTCAGCAATATACATTTTTACGGATTTCACTTAAAGGGATATGTTACTCATCTCGTCCATGTAAAAGAGCAATCTCTAAACAGAATAAATTGTGGTTTTTATTTATATTTCTTTCATGTAATTAGCAAGAGTCCATGAGCTAGTGACGTATGGGATATACATTCCTACCAGGAGGGGCAAAGTTTCCCAAACCTCAAAATGCCTATAAATACACCCCTCACCACACCCACAAATCAGTTTTACAAACTTTGCCTCCTATGGAGGTGGTGAAGTAAGTTTGTGCTAGATTCTACATTGATATGCGCTCCGCAACAGGTTGGAGCCCGGTTTTCCTCTCAGCGTGCAATGAATGTCAGAGGGATGTGAGGAGAGTATTGCCTATTTGAATGCAATGATCTCCTTCTACGGGGTCTATTTCATAGGTTCTCTGTTCTCTGTCGTAGAGATTCATCTCTTACCTCCCTTTTCAGATCGCCGATATACTCTTATATATATATATATACCATTACCTCTGCTGATTTTCGTTTCAGTACTGGTTTGGCTTTCTACAACATGTAGACGAGTGTCCTGGGGTAAGTAAGTCTTATTTTCTGTGACACTCTAAGCTATGGTTGGGCGCTTTTTTTATAAAGTTCTAAATATATGTATTCAAACATTTATTTGCCTTGACTCAGGATGTTCAACATTCCTTATTTTCAGACAGTCAGTTTCATATTTGGGATAATGCATTTGAATCAATCATTTTTTCTTACCTTAAAAAATTTGACTTTTTCCCTGTGGGCTGTTAGGCTCGTGGGGGCTGAAAATGCTTCATTTTTGGCGCAAAAAATCTTTTCTGTTTCCGGCGTTCTTTTGCGCCAAAAATGTCGGTGTTCCGGATGTGGCGTCATTTTTGGAGCCAAAAGCATTTAGGCGCCAAATAATGTGGGCGTCTTATTTGGCACTAAAAAAATATGGGCGTCGCTTTTGTCTCCACATTATTTAAGTCTCATTTTTCATTGCTTCTGGTTGCTAGAAGCTTGTTCTTTGGCATTTTTTCCCCATTCCTGAAACTGTCATTTAAGGAATTTGATCAATTTTGCTTTATATGTTGTTTTTTCTCTTACATATTGCAAGATGTCTCATGTCGCATCTGAGTCAGAAGATACTTCAGGAAAATCGCTGCCTGGTGCTGGAACTACCAAAGCTAAGTGTATCTGCTGTAAACTTTTGGTAGCTGTTCCTCTAGCTGTTGTTTGTATTAAATGTCATGACAAACTTGTTAATGCAGAAAATATTTCCTTTAGTAAAATACCATTACCTGTTGCAGTTCCATCAACATCTAATGTTCAGAGTGTTCCTGATAACATAAGAGATTTTGTTGCTGAATCTATTAAGAAGGCTATGTCTGTTATTCCTCTTTCTAGTAAACATAAAAAGTCTTTTAAAACTTCTCTTTATCCAGATGAATTTTTAAATGAACATCATCATTCTGATTCTAATGATTCTTCTGGTTCAGAGGATTCTGTTTCAGAGGTTGATGCTGATAAATCTTCATATTTATTTAAAATGGAATTTATTCGTTCTTTACTTAAAGAAGTCCTAATTGCATTAGAAATTGAGGATTCTGGTCCTCTTGATACTAAATCTAAACGTTTAGACAAGGTCTTTAAATCTCCTGTAGTTATTCCAGAAGTTTTTCCTGTTCCTGGTGCTATTTCTGAAGTAATTTCCAGGGAATGGAATAAATTGGGTAATTCATTTACTCCTTCTAAACGTTTTAAGCAATTATATCCTGTGCCGTCTGACAGATTAGAGTTTTGGGATAAGATCCCTAAAGTTGATGGGGCTATCTCTACCCTTGCTAAACGTACTACTATTCCTACGGCAGATGGTACTTCCTTTAAGGATCCTTTAGATAGGAAAATTGAATCCTTTCTAAGAAAAGCTTATTTGTGTTCAGGTAATCTTCTTAGACCTGCTATATCTTTGGCGGATGTTGCTGCAGCTTCAACTTTTTGGTTGGAAACTTTAGCGCAACAAGTAACAGATCATGATTCTCATAGCATTATTATTCTTCTTCAACATGCTAATAATTTTATCTGTGATGCCATTTTTGATATTATCAGAGTTGATGTCAGGTTTATGTCTATTTTAGCTAGAAGAGCTTTATGGCTTAAAACTTGGAATGCTGATATGTCTTCTAAATCGACTCTACTTTCCCTTTCTTTCCAGGGTAATAAATTATTTGGTTCTCAGTTGGATTCTATTATCTCAACTGTTACTGGTGGGAAAGGAACTTTTTTACCACAGGATAAAAAATCTAAGGGTAAAAACAGGGCTAATAATAGTTTTCGTTCCTTTCGTTTCAACAAAGAACAAAAGCCTGATCCTTCATCCTCAGGAGCAGTTTCAGTTTGGAAACCATCTCCAGTCTGGAATAAATCCAAGCCTTCTAGAAAAGCAAAGCCAGCTTCTAAGTCCACATGAAGGTGCGGCCCTCATTCCAGCTCAGCTGGTAGGGGGCAGATTACGTTTTTTCAAAGAAATTTGGATCAATTCTGTTCACAATCTTTGGATTCAGAACATTATTTCAGAAGGGTACAGAATTGGTTTCAAGATAAGACCTCCTGCAAAGAGATTCTTTCTTTCCCGTGTCCCAGTAAACCCAGCTCAAGCATTTCTGAAATGTGTTTCAGATCTAGAGTTGGCTGGAGTAATTATGCCAGTTCCAGTTCTGGAACAGGGGCTGGGGTTTTATTCGAATCTCTTCATTGTACCAAAGAAGGAGAATTCCTTCAGACCAGTTCTGGATCTAAAAATATTGAATCGTTATGTAAGGATACCAACATTCAAAATGGTAACTGTAAGGACTATCCTGCCTTTTGTTCAGCAAGGGCATTATATGTCTACAATAGATTTACAGGATGCATATCTGCATATTCCGATTCATCCAGCTCACTATCAGTTTCTGAGATTCTCTTTCCTAGATAAGCATTACCAGTTTGTGGCTCTGCCGTTTGGCCTAGCAACAGCTCCAAGAATTTTTACAAAGGTTCTCGGTGCCCTTCTATCTGTAATCAGAGAACAGGGTATTGTGGTATTTCCTTATTTGGACGATATCTTGGTACTTGCTCAGTCTTCACATTTAGCAGAATTTCATACGAATCGACTTTTGTTGTTTCTTCAAAATCATGGTTGGAGGATCAATTCACTAAAAAGTTCATTGATTCCTCAGACAAGGGTAACCTTTTTGGGTTTCCAGATAGATTCAGTGTCCATGACTCTGTCTTTGACAGACAAGAGACGTCTAAAATTGATTTCAGCTTGTCGAAACCTTCAGTCACAATCATTCCCTTCGGTAGCCTTATGCATGGAAATTCTAGGTCTTATGACTGCTGCATCGGACGCGATCCCCTTTGCTCGTTTTCACATGCGACCTCTTCAGCTCTGTATGCTGAACCAATGGTGCAGGGATTACACAAAGATATCTCAATTAATATCTTTAAAACCGATTGTACGACACTCTCTGACGTGGTGGACAGATCACCATCGTTTAGTTCAGGGGGCTTCTTTTGTTCTTCCGGCCTGGACTGTAATTTCAACAGATGCAAGTCTTACAGGTTGGGGAGCTGTGTGGGGGTCTCTGACAGCACAAGGGGTTTGGGAATCTCAGGAGGTGAGATTACCGATCAATATTTTGGAACTCCGTGCAATTTTCAGAGCTCTTCAGTCTTGGCCTCTTCTGAAGAGTATCGTTCATTTGTTTTCAGACAGACAATGTCACAACTGTGGCATACATCAATCATCAAGGAGGGACTCACAGTCCTCTGGCTATGAAAGAAGTATCTCGAATTCTGGTTTGGGCGGAATCCAGCTCCTGTCTAATCTTTGCGGTTCATATTCCAGGAATAGACAATTGGGAAGCGGATTATCTCAGTCGCCAAACGTTGCATCCGGGCGAATGGTCTCTTCACCCAGAGGTATTTCTTCAGATTGTTCAAATGTGGGAACTTCCAGAAATAGATCTGATGGCTTCTCATCTAAACAAGAAACTTCCCAGGTATCTGTCCAGATCCCGGGATCCTCAGGCGGAGGCAGTGGATGCATTATCACTTCCTTGGAAGTATCATCCTGCCTATATCTTTCCGCCTCTAGTTCTTCTTCCAAGAGTAATCTCCAAGATTCTGAAGGAATGCTCGTTTGTTCTGCTGGTAGCTCCAGCATGGCCTCACAGGTTTTGGTATGCGGATCTTGTCCGGATGGCCTCTTGCCAACCGTGGACTCTTCCGTTAAGACCAGACCTTCTGTCGCAAGGTCCTATTTTCCATCAGGATCTCAAATCCTTAAATTTAAAGGTATGGAGATTGAACG
This sequence comes from Bombina bombina, assembly GCF_027579735.1. NCBI lineage: Eukaryota > Metazoa > Chordata > Amphibia > Anura > Bombinatoridae > Bombina > Bombina bombina. The sequence continues at coordinate 137,214,333 of NC_069503.1, forward strand.
CTTGATTCTTGGTCAAAGAGGTTTCTCTGACTTTGTGATTAATACTATGTTACAGGCTCGTAAATCTGTATCTAGAGAGATATATTATAGAGTCTGGAAGACTTATATTTCTTGTTGTCTTTCTCATAATTTTTCCTGGCATTCTTTTAGAATTCTGAGAATTTTACAGTTTCTTCAGGATGGTTTAGATAAATGTTTGTCCGCAAGTTCCTTGAAAGGTCAAATCTCTGCTCTTTCTGTTCTTTTTCACAGAAAGATTGCTAATCTTCCTGATATTCATTGTTTTGTACAAGCCTTGGTTCGTATAAAACCTGTCATTAAGTCAATTTCTCCTCCTTGGAGTTTGAATTTGGTTCTGGGGGCTCTTCAAGCTCCTCCGTTTGAACCTATGCATTCATTGGACATTAAATTACTTTCTTGGAAAGTTTTGTTCCTTTTGGCCATCTCTTCTGCCAGAAGAGTCTCTGAATTGTCTGCTCTTTCTTGTGAGTCTCCTTTTCTGATTTTTCATCAGGATAAGGCAGTGTTTGCGAACTTCTTTTGAATTTTTACCTAAGGTTGTGAATTCCAACAACATTAGTAGAGAAATTGTAGTTCCTTCATTATGCCCTAATCCTAAGAATTCTAAGGAGAAATCATTGCATTCTTTGGATGTTGTTAGAGCTTTGAAATATTATGTTGAAGCTACTAAGACTTTCCAAAAGACTTCAAGTCTATTTGTCATCTTTTCCGGTTCTAGAAAAGGCCAGAAAGCTTCTGCCATTTCTTTGGCATCTTGGTTGAAATCTTTAATTCATCATGCCTATGTTGAGTCGGGTAAAACTCCGCCTCAGAGGATTACAGCTCATTCTACTAGGTCAGTTTCTACTTCCTGGGCGTTTAGGAATGAAGCTTCGGTTGATCAGATTTGCAAAGCAGCAACTTGGTCTTCTTTGCATACTTTTACTAAATTCTACCATTTTGATGTGTTTTCTTCTTCTGAAGCAGTTTTTGGTAGAAAAGTACTTCAGGCAGCTGTTTCAGTTTGAATCTTCTGCTTATGTTTTCATTTAAACTTTATTTTGGGTGTGGATTATTTTCAGCAGGAATTGGCTGTCTTTATTTTATCCCTCCCTCTCTAGTGACTCTTGCGTGGAAAGATCCACATCTTGGGTAGTCATTATCCCATACGTCACTATCTCATGGACTCTTGCTAATTACATGAAAGAAAACATAATTTATGTAAGAACTTACCTGATAAATTCATTTCTTTCATATTAGCAAGAGTCCATGAGGCCCACCCTTTTTTGTGGTGGTTATGATTTTTTTGTATAAAGCACAATTATTCCAATTCCTTATTTTTTATGCTTTCGCACTTTTTTCTTATCACCCCACTTCTTGGCTATTCGTTAAACTGATTTGTGGGTGTGGTGAGGGGTGTATTTATAGGCTTTTTGAGGTTTGGGAAACTTTGCCCCTCCTGGTAGGAATGTATATCCCATACGTCACTAGCTCATGGACTCTTGCTAATATGAAAGAAATTAATTTATCAGGTAAGTTCTTACATAAATTATGTTTTTTTTTATATGAAAAAGTGACTTTTTAAAAAAAAATCTAAATAAATTCAGCAGTATCAGTTGTGCCCTTTATGCTGCCACTCATTGGCTAATAGGTATGGCTTACTAATGTGGATTGGCTGATAATGTTCTCAATCAAAAAGTACCATAAGACAATTAGCTTTAGTAGAAAGTGCCTAACCGATACGGCAATATTAGTTTTACATTTATACCACATTTACTTCACATTTTCAGGTAAAAACATTTTTTTGCATGATGCCCCTCAAAAATAATGTAGTAACCAGAAAGTAGAGTTGAGAATGTTGACAGTCTCAACATGTTATATAATGTAATAATTGGGAATCCTTTTACAATGTAAATTCTTGTCTTTTAGTAGTGAAGACGGAACCAACTCTCTACATCAACCTGCCACCTCACAAGCAGGAAGAGGTGGAACGCTTGCTGATGGATTCTAGCCGCGGAAAGGACTGGCAACGCTTGGCCAGCTTGCTGGGGTATGAGGAAGACACCATTGACACATTTGGCAGAGGAGAGGACCCTGTACACACCCTTCTGTCTGACTGGTCCTCCAAAGATAGTTCCACACTAGAGGTTCTTTGTGCCGCATTGGTCAACATGGAGCGAGCAGATGTGGTGGAGAATTTGAACAGCACAAATGATGCCAGTTCTGTTGTGTAACAGCAATTACCTCCCTGAGTGGGCAGAACTCTAGACCTCTTACGTTTTACAGACGTCACTCTTTGTTTTTATAAAGAAAATAAACATAAATATCTTGGGAACCAGAAAACTATATTTTGGGTGGATATGTCTCCATCATGACTTTCCCAAGGAAGAGATGCTGGCGTCTCTGGAATGTGCATTGGTTTCAAAAGCCTGCAACACGCCAGTTCTCTCCAGCTTAGTTTTAATGATGGGATCTATCTCAGGATGACTAACTCTTCTTGAATCCTCCTGTTTGTGTGGTGTTTAAAGAATGTTTACCACCATCTGCATTTTGTGTACTTGGATATCACTCTGGGACTCTAAAAAAATGTGCTGTTTATGACTTGTAGCTGGGTTCAGGTATTTGAAAGGGAAAGTTCCACTATGAGCGCAAACAATATACCAGTGTATATATGGCTCCTTTTGTGAGGTCTTTTTTTGTAATTAAAATGGCAGCTACCCCGGCCCTTTATAGAGCTACTTCCTGTTGGCATAACAATTATCCAGCACAGAATAATACATATGTAGTAGCAATGTAATAAATGATGTCATGCGGCAGTAAAGGCTATGACCATGGGTTGGATGCATTACAAGATGTTATTGGCATAATGATATTGCATTTAGTTTTGCCCAGGTTTCACCCGGGTTACATGACTGTTGGAAGAGCATCATCTCAAGCAGTTTGAATTTAGTTTTCATAGAGGAATTCCCAAAAAGATTTTACTTTAGTGGACATGACAATCAACGCCTTTTATGGACTGCACTACTTTGTCTCATGCATCATCAAATTTGACATTTCATTGCCATACAGAGAAAGGGCACAGCCTTGGTTCTTATAACACCATTTCTGGTACTAAGTGGCAAAAAAAACTTTCCCTTTTCTGAATTTTTATAAAAGTTTGTATGATTTATTGCTACACACACCCTGTATACCTTTTTTTTTTTATTGTAAACTAAGGATTATAGACACATTTTTGTATTTTATATATTTTAAAAATGTTTACAGTTTTTCCAACATCAAATCGAACCCATGTCTACTAGGAGTTTACTACATATCTTTACAAAGGAAGAGACTTTGGATATCATTTCAGTAGTTAATATTTGTGTTTTTTTAATATGTTAATATAAATTCTTTTTGAATTTGATGTCCTTGTCATTTTTTCTCTCCAGATTTTATAATAAATACTAAACTAAGGCACCAATACAGAATATTTTATGAGAAAATTTATTTTTTATTCTGATGCATATATTCACTTCCTGAGCAATGAATTAATGGCCATAAAACTGTCCGAATAAAGCTGTGATAGGAGCTTTTAGAATTAATTAAAGGGACAGTCTATACAAGAATTTTTAATACCCAGTTAAGCCCATCAGTGCTGACTCATAAATAACTCCACAGGTGTGAGCACAATGTTATCTATACGGCACACATGAACGAACACCCTCTAGTTATGAAAAAACTGTAAAAATGCATTCAGATAAGAGGCAGCCTTCAAGGGCTAATACATTTGCATATGAACCTAGGCTTATCTTAAAGTGATGGTAAACTCTCCCCTTTTTAAAATCAGATCTGGAATGTAAGCGCTATTTTAGATGGCGTTTTATTCATCATGTTTAATGAAGATGCGCTATAACTTAGTTATTAATATAGATATGAAATTCAAATACCCCACGTTACACCACTCACTTCAAAAGTAAATTTTCCTGTCAGCTAAATGATTTAATTACTCTCCAATCAATGCTCTAGCTACAACAAAAGTGCCATATGGGGAGAGCGCTGACTGGACAACAATTCAATCTGTTAGCTCACAGAAAATTTTACTTTTGAAGTGGGCGGAGGAGCATGCAGTATTTGAATTTCATATCTATATTAAAAAGCATGTTATGCTGCATCTTCATTACAGCTAATGAATTAAAGTCCATCTAAAATAGCGCTTACATTCCAGATCTGATTTTAAAAAGGGGAGAGTTTACCATCACTTTAACTAAGAATACCAAAAGAACAAAGCAAATTTGATGATAAAAGTAAATTGGAAATTGTTTAAAATTACATGCCCTATCTGAATAATGAAAGTTTTATTTTTGGCTAGACTGTCCCTTTAATTTAAATCTAAAACAGTATAGTAATGCTCTCTGGCAATATGCGTTAAGAGGTAATCCAGTGTTAACATACTTCTAAATGATTTGTTCAACCTAGCTCCAGCAATAGTGTCCTTGCGTATGAATATTTTATCTGCACCCTAGTTTTACACGCAGATCCTACTTGTACAGTTACAGGAGAGAAAATATCCCTTCCACTAGAAGTAAATAAATCTTATTCTTAACTGTTCATTTATGTTCTGGCTCATTGTTAATATTATAGGTGTATAAAGATTTATCAGGTGATATTGTCACATCAAAATCTGCTAACAACATTTTCTATCCTAAAGGGACAATATACACTAATTTTCATATAACTGCATGTAATCAACACTACTATAAAGAAGAATATGCACAGATGCGGATCTAAAAATCCAGTATAAACCTTTTAAAACCTAAATTAGAAGCTCCCAATTTAGCACTGTTAATGGGTTTAGACTGAGACACCCATTAAAAGGGGCTGAGTGCAGGCCCTAGGTAGAATCTGCACTAGGTAAAATCCAAACTAGTATCATATATACAATTGCCATGTACTAAACAGACAATAATACTGTATAACCAATTGCCCTTGAGAATAATATTATCAGTACGATAGCGGTCTCTTGCTGGAGAAAATTATTATATCATAATACTGGAAAAACAAGCAGAGGTACTATAACAATTCCAGTACCCTGCTTGATATTATAACTAAACTACCTATGAGCAGTCTGCGTACAGAAAGTGGTACTATTACAATCCCAGTACCAGGTTCATTATAGCTTAGAATATTATGCAGTTGCCACAGAACTAATTTTAAAACACAGGTAGGAAGATTGAATGCAAGGTACCCGTTTTATATTTGGTGTACCTTGCATTCCTATTGGCTGACATTTTCAAATCAGCCAATAGGATGAGAGCTACTGAAATCATATTGGCTTGCTTTTCAAACAACAAGGGAGTGCTAGTTCAGGTGAGCTATATAGATAACATTGTGCTAACGCCCGAGGTTTGTGGCAGACACTGCACTAATTGGATAAAATGCAAGTCAATAGATAATAAATAAAAAGTCATTAGGGGGCTGTCAGAAGAGGCTTAGATACAAGGTAATCACAGAGGTAAAAAGTGTATTACTATAAGCATGTTGGTTATGCAAAACTGTGGAATGGGTAATAAAGGCATTATCTATCTTTTTAAGCAATATTTTTGAGTAGACTATCCCTTTAATCTTTTAGTGCCGTTATGCCATTGTATTCCATCCAAACGGCGCTGGGCTTTAGTTAGGCCATTAGGACAGAATACAACGTCATAGTCGTTTGGCTGTCCTGAAGCGCCAACTGGGCTTCCTGGATGTGATCGTGGTCTGGAGGGCGTGCCTAGAATCCTAGGGACGCCCCCCTGACCTGATCCCATAATTGAAATTTCGCGATCGCATGTACCATTGCGGGATTTTAATTTCTCTACATTATGACCCTTTCATGAAAGGGTTAAAGGACCATAAAATGTAGTATAATTGTATAATCAATTAAAGCATCATAAAGACAATGCAACACTCTCTAAAATAAAATAAAAATGTCTTCTATGCGCAGGGTCCTGCATCATGTGACAACCATCAACCAATAATAGACTCTCATACATATACACTTTGAATTCTTGCCCTGCTCAGTAGGAGCTAGTGACTCATAACATGCGCATATAAAAAGATTGTGCACATATTGATAATGAAAGTTCAATGTAAAAATTTTTTTTTTTTTTTTACATGATCTATCTAAATCCTGAAAGTTTAAATTTGACTTTAGTCCTTTTATTAAAAAAAAGCTACACTACTTGAGAGGAATTTTTAAGCTCCAGTGCTTGACGTTATCCGACATGAAAGCAGTCATTTTAGTGAAAGCAGTCATAAAAATCTATTGTTTGAGGGAAATAATGCACCTATGCTATGCTCACAATATTTATTAACCATGATCTTATAATATCAGAGCAAAAAGTGGAAGCAGTATAGACTGCACTTGAGCAAATCACATAGCTGGTTTGTCATTGGCAGCAATTTGAAAACCTAGGCTACAAAGCAAATTCTGTAGCTTTTCAAGGGAGCGTGGGACAAAGAACAATTTTAACACAGAAGTAAAAGGTGTTAAAAGTCCCTAAAAGTTATTGTCAGTTTGTTTTTCCAGTGATCTTAATCCTAAAATCTCATAAGGGAAATTCTGCAAATAGGGACCCTCTGACTGGCTCAGAGGGACAGAGCTCAGAAGCTGGGAGCCCCCCCCCCCAACTCAAATAGGGACAGTTAGGAGATTCGTAATAGGTGAGGTGCAGTTAAGCTATTGTGCTTTAAAACCATAGAGATATGTGCATATGTCTCTCTAAGGACCTGATGATGAAATACTCGCCAGAGAGATACAGTATCATGCAACATATTTGGGGGCTTTTTTCAGCATTATAATGTAACGTGGCTGTCTCTTCTTCACATCCAGAACCTACGTAGTGAGAGAAACCGCTCTCAAACTAAAATTTTGCCTTTCTAAAGTTATTTTATGGACCTCACAGCACTGTTGAGACCTCAGATAATCTCGCCAGAGTAGATAATCTAAGATCATTGGGCCCTAAGGGAACTGGTGCAATAAAGGTGTAGTGGCCAATGCCATGTGTGTGTAGTTGGTTATGGATTTGGCTAATTTTTAATAGTGTAAAAGTGCTTTTCTTTCATGTAATTAGCAAGAGTCCATGAGCTAGTGACGTATGGGATATACATTCCTACCAGGAGGGGCAAAGTTTCCCAAACCTTAAAATGCCTATAAATACACCCCCTCACCACACCCACAATTCAGTTTTACAAACTTTGCCTCCTATGGAGGTGGTGAAGTAAGTTTGTGCTAGATTCTACGTTGATATGCGCCCCGCAGCAGGTTGGAGCCCGGTTTTCCTCTCAGCGTGCAGTGAATGTCAGAGGGATGTGAGGAGAGTATTGCCTATTTCAGTGATTTTTAACCTTTTTTTTGCCGTGGCACACTTTTTTACATTAAAAAATCCTGTGGCACACCACCATCCCAAAATTTTAAAAAAAATCACACATTGTAGCCTAATACAGCATATATATATACACATACACACAAACACACACATACTGTATGTATTGTGCTGTTATGCCATGCCTCCTACAAACTATTCCTGCACTGGGAGTAAAAAACAAGCAAAGTTTAAAAAATATGTCACACTGTTGTCAGTCTGCCGTGGCACACCTGAGGATCTCTCACGGCACACTAGTGAAACTAGTGTTGAAAAACACTGGCCTATTTGAATGCAATGATCTCCTTCTACGGGGTCTATTTCATAGGTTCTCTGTTATCGGTCGTAGAGATTCATCTCTTACCTCCCTTTTCAGATCGACAATATACTCTTATATATATATACCATTACCTCTGCTGATTTTCGTTTCAGTACTGGTTTGGCTTTCTACAACATGTAGATGAGTGTCCTGGGGTAAGTAAGTAAGCTTATTTTCTGTGACACTCTAAGCTATGGTTAGGCACTTTTTTATAAAGTTCTAAATATATGTATTCAAACATTTATTTGCCTTGACTCAGGATGTTCAACATTCCTTATTTTCAGACAGTCAGTTTCATACTTGGGATAATGCATTTGTTTCAATCATTTTTTCTTACCTTAAAAAATTTGACTTTTTCCCTGTGGGCTGTTAGGCTCGCGGGGGCTGAAAATGCTTCATTTTATTGCGTCATTCTTGGCGCGGACTTTTTTGGCGCAAAAATTTATTTATTTATTTATTTTTTCTGTTTCCGGCGTCATACGTGTCACCGGAAGTTGCGTCATTTTTTGACGTTTTTTTTTGCGTCAAAAAGTGTCGGAGTTCCGGATGTAGCATCATTTTTGGCGCCAAAAGCATTTAGGCGCCAAATAATGTGGGCGTCTTATTGGCGCTAAAAAATATGGGCATCATTTTTGTCTCCACATTATTTAAGTCTCATTATTTATTGCTTCTGGTTGCTAGAAGCTTGTTCACTGGCATTTTTTTCCCATTCCTGAAACTGTCATTTAAGGAATTTGATCAATTTTGCTTTATATGTTGTTTTTTCTATTACATATTGCAAGATGTTCCACGTTGCAACTGAGTCAGAAGATACTTCAGGAAAATCGCTGCCCGGTGCTGGAGCTACCAAGCTAAGTGTATCTGCTATAAATTTTTGGTATCTGTTTCTCCAGCTGTTGTTTGTATTGCATGTCATGACAAACTTATTAATGCAGATAAAATTTCCTTTAGTACTGTTACATTACCTGTTGCTGTTCCGTCAACATCTAATTTTCAGAGTGTTCCTGATAACATAAGAGATTTTATTTTTTAAATCCATTAAGAAGGCTATGTCTGTTATTTCTCCTTCTAGTATACATAAAAGTCTTTTAAAACTTCTCTTTTTTCAGATGAATTTTTAAATGAACATCATCATTCTGATACTGATAATGGTTCTTCTGGTTCAGAGGTTTCTGTCTCAGAGGTTGATGCTGATAAATCTTTGTATTTGTTCAAGATGGAATTTATTCGTTCTTTATTTAAAGAAGTATTAATTGCATTAGAAATAGAGGATTCTGGTCCTCTTGATACTAAATCTAAACGTTTAAATAAGGTTTTTAAATCTCCTGTAGTTATTCCAGAAGTGTTTAATCTCCCTGATGCTATTTCTGAAGTAATTTCCAGGGAATGGAATAATTTGGGTAATTCATTTACTCCTTCTAAACGTTTAAGCAATTATATCCTGTGCCATCTGACAGATTAGAGTTTTTTGGGACAAAATCCCTAAGGTTAATGGGGCTGTCTCTACTCCTGCTAAACGTACTACTATTCCTACGGCGGATAGTACTTCATTTAAGGATCCTTTAGATAGGAAAATTGAATCCTTTCTAAGAAAAGCTTACTTATGTTCAGGTAATCTTCTTAGACCTGCTATATTTTTAGCGGATGTTGCTGCAGCTTCAACTTTTTGGTTAGAAGCTTTAGCGCAACAAGTAACAGATCATAATTTTATAGCATTATTATTATTCTATAACATGCTAATAATTTTATTTGTGATACCATCTTTTGATATCATTAGAGTTGATGTCAGGTATATGTCTCTAGCTATTTTAGCTAGAAAAGCTTTATGGCTTAAAACTTGGAATGCTGATATGTCTTCTAAGTCAACTTTGCTTTCCCTTTCTTTCCAGGGTAATAAATTATTCGGTTCTCAGTTGGATTCTATTATCTCAACTGTTACTGGAGGGAAGGGAACTTTTTTACCAAAGGATAAAAAATCTAAGGTAAATTTAGGTCTAATAATCGTTTTCGTTCCTTTCCTCACAACAAGGAACAAAAGCCTGATCCTTCATCCTCAGGAGCGGTATCAGTTTGGAAACCATTTCCAGTTTGGAATATATCCAAGCCTTATAGAAACCTAAAGCCAGCTCCTAAGTACCCATGAAGGTGCGGCCCTCATTCCAGCTCAGCTGGTATGGGGCAGATTACGTTTTCTTCAAAGAAATTTGGATCAATTCAGTTCACAATCTCTGGTTTCAGAACATTGTTTCAGAAAGGTACAGAATTGGCTTCAAGTTAAGGCCTCCTGCAAAGAGATTTTTTTCTTTCCCGTGTCCCAGTAAACACAGCAAAGGCTCAGCATTTCTGAAATGTGTTTCAGATCTAGAGTTGGCTGGAGTAATTATGCCAGTTCCAGTTCTGGAACAGGGGCTGGGGTTTTATTCTATCTCTTCATTGTACCAAAGAAGGTCAATTCCTTCAGACCAGTTCCGGATCTATCAATATTGAATCGTTATGTAAGGATACCAACATTCAAGATGGTAACTGTAGGACTATCCTGCCTTTTGTTTAGCAAGGGCATTATATGTCTACAATAGATTTACAGGATGCATATCTGCATATTCCGATTCATCCAGATCACTTTTAGTTTCTGAGATTCTCTTTTTAGACAAGCATTACCAGTTTTGTGGCTCTACCGTTTGGCCTAGCATCAGCTCCAATAATTTTTTCAAAGGTTCTCGGTGCCCTTCTGTCTGTAATCAGAGAACAGGGTTTTGGTATTTCCTTATTTGGACGATATCTTGGTACTTGCTCAGTCTTCACATTTTCGCAGAATCTCATACGAATCGACTTGTGTTGTTTCTTCAAGATCATGGTTGGAGGATCAATTTACCAATCAGTTCATTGATTCCTCAGACAAGGGTAACCTTTTTAGGTTTCCAGATAGATTCAGTGTCTATGACTCTGTCCTTGTCAGACAAGAGAAGTTTAACATTGATATCAGCTTGTCAAAACCTTCAGTCACAATCATTCCCTTTGGTAGCCTTATGCATGGAAATTTTAGGTCTTAGGACTGCCGCATCGGATGCGATCTCCTTTGCTCGTTTTCACATGCGACCTCTTCAGCTCTGTATGCTGAACCAATGGTGCAGGGATTACACAAAGATATCTCAATTAATATCTTTAAACCGATTATACAACACTCTCTGACATGGTGGACAGATCACCATCGTTTAGTTCAGGGGGCTTCTTTGTTCTTCCGACCTGGACTATAATCTCAACAGATGCAAGTCTTACAGGTTGGGGAGCTGTGTGGGGGTCTCTGACGGCACAAGGGGTTTGGGAATCTCAGGAGGTGAGATTACCGATCAATATTTTGGAACTCTGTGCAATTTTCAGAGCTCTTCAGTCTTGGCCTCTTCTGAAGAGAGAGTTGTTCATTTGTTTTCAGATAGACAATGTCACAACTGTGGCATACATCAATCATCAAGGAGGGACTCACAGTCCTCTGGCTATGAAAGAAGTATCTCGAATTTTGGTTTGGGCGGAATCCAGCTCCTGTCTAATCTCTGCGGTTCATATCCCAGGTATAGACAATTGGGAAGCGGATTATCTCAGTCGCCAAACGTTGCATCCGGGCGAATGGTCTCTTCACCCAGAGGTATTTCTTCAGATTGTTCAAATGTGGGAACTCCCAGAAATAGATCTGATGGCTTCTCATCTAAACAAGAAACTTCCCTGGTATCTGTCCAGATCCCGGGATCCTCGGGCGGAGGCAGTGGATGCATTATCACTTCCTTTCAAGTGTCATCCTGCCTATATCTTTCCGCCTCTAGTTCTTCTTCCAAGAGTATTCTCCAAGATTCTAAAGGAATGCTCGTTTGTCCTGCTGGTAGCTCCAGCATGGCCTCACAGGTTTTGGTATGCGGATCTTGTCCGGATGGCCTCTTGCCAGCTGTGGACTCTTCCGTTAAGACCAGACTTTCTGTCGCAAGGTTCTTTTTTCCATCAGGATCTCAAATCCTTAAATTTTAAGGTATGGAGTTTGAACGCTTGATTCTTGGTCAAAGAGGTTTCTCTGACTCTGTGATTGATACTATGTGACAGGCTCGTAAATCTGTATCTAGAGAGATATATTATAGAGTCTGGAAGACTTATATTTCTTAGTGTCTTTCTCATCTTTTTTCTTGACATTCTTTTTGAATACCGAGAATTTTACAGTTTCTTCAGGATGGTTTAGATAAAGGTTTGTCCGCAAGTTCCTTGAAAAGACAAATCTCTGCTCTTTCTGTTCTTTTTCACAGAAGGATTGCTAATCTTCCTGATATTCATTGTTTTGTACAAGCTTTGGTTCGTATAAAACCTGTCATTAAGTCAATTTCTCCTCCTTGGAGTTTGAATTTGGTTCTGGGGGCTCTTCAAGCTCCTCCTTTTGAACCCATGCATTCTTTGGTCGTTATATTACTTTCTTGGAAAGTTTTGTTTCTTTTGGCCATCTCTTCTGCCAAAAGAGTCTCTGAAGTATCTGCTCTTTCCTGTGAGTCTCCTTTCTGATTTTGCATCAGGATAAGGCGGTGCTGCGAACTTCTTTTGAATTTTTTACCTAAGGTTGTGAATTCTAACAACATTAGTAGAGAAATTGTGGTTCCTTCATTATGTCCTAATCCTATGAATTCTAAGGAGAAATCATTGCATTCTTTGGATGCTGTTAGAGCTTTGTAATATTATGTTGAAGCTACTAAGTCTTTCCGAAAGACTTCTAGTCTATTTGTCATCTTTTCCGGTTCTAGAAAAGGCCAGAAAGCTTCTGCCATTTCTTTGGCATCTTGGTTGAAATCTTTATTTCATCATGCCTATGTCGAGTCGGGTAAAATTCCGCCTCGAAGGATTACAGCTCATTCTACTAGGTCAGTTTCTACTTCCTGGGTGTTTAGGAATGAAGCTTCGGTTGATCAGATTTGCAAAGCAGCAACTTGGTCCTCTTTGCATACTTTTACTAAATTCTACCATTTTGATGTGTTTTCTTCTTCTGAAGCAGTTTTTTGGTAGAAAAGTACTTCAGGCAGTGGTTTCAGTTTGAATCTTCTGCTTATGTTTTTCATTAAACTTTATTCTGGGTGTGGATTATTTTCAGCAGGAATTGGCTGTCTTTATTTTATCCCTCCCTCTCTAGTGACTCTTGCGTGGAAAGATCCACATCTTGGGTAGTCATTATCCCATACGTCACTAGCTCATGGACTCTTGCTAATTACATGAAAGAAAACATAATTTATGTAAGAACTTACCTGATAAATTCATTTCTTTCATATTAGCAAGAGTCCATGAGGCCCGCCCTTTTTTGTGGTGGTTATGATTTTTTTGTATAAAGCACAATTTCAGAGCTCTTCAGTCTTGGCCTCTTCTGAAGAGAGAGTTGTTCATTTGTTTTCAGATAGACAATGTCACAACTGTGGCATACATCAATCATCAAGGAGGGACTCACAGTCCTCTGGCTATGAAAGAAGTATCTCGAATTTTGGTTTGGGTGGAATCCAGCTCCTGTCTAATCTCTGCGGTTCATATCCCAGGTATAGACAATTGGGAAGCGGATTATCTCAGTCGCCAAACGTTGCATGCGGGCGAATGGTCTCTTCACCCAGAGGTATTTCTTCAGATTGTTCAAATGTGGGAACTCCCAGAAATAGATCTGATGGCTTCTCATCTAAACAAGAAACTTCCCTGGTATCTGTCCAGATCCCGGGATCCTCGGGCGGAGGCAGTGGATGCATTATCACTTCCTTTCAAGTGTCATCCTGCCTATATCTTTCCGCCTCTAGTTCTTCTTCCAAGAGTATTCTCCAAGATTCTAAAGGAATGCTCGTTTGTCCTGCTGGTAGCTCCAGCATGGCCTCACAGGTTTTGGTATGCGGATCTTGTCCGGATGGCCTCTTGCCAGCTGTGGACTCTTCCGTTAAGACCAGACTTTCTGTCGCAAGGTTCTTTTTTCCATCAGGATCTCAAATCCTTAAATTTTAAGGTATGGAGTTTGAACGCTTGATTCTTGGTCAAAGAGGTTTCTCTGACTCTGTGATTGATACTATGTGACAGGCTCGTAAATCTGTATCTAGAGAGATATATTATAGAGTCTGGAAGACTTATATTTCTTAGTGTCTTTCTCATCTTTTTTCTTGGCATTCTTTTTGAATACCGAGAATTTTACAGTTTCTTCAGGATGGTTTAGATAAAGGTTTGTCCGCAAGTTCCTTGAAAAGACAAATCTCTGCTCTTTCTGTTCTTTTTCACAGAAGGATTGCTAATCTTCCTGATATTCATTGTTTTGTACAAGCTTTGGTTCGTATAAAACCTGTCATTAAGTCAATTTCTCCTCCTTGGAGTTTGAATTTGGTTCTGGGGGCTCTTCAAGCTCCTCCTTTTGAACCCATGCATTCTTTGGTCGTTATATTACTTTCTTGGAAAGTTTTGTTTCTTTTGGCCATCTCTTCTGCCTAAAGAGTCTCTGAAGTATCTGCTCTTTCTTGTGAGTCTCCTTTTCTGATTTTGCATCAGGATAAGGCGGTGCTGCGAACTTCTTTTGAATTTTTTACCTAAGGTTGTGAATTCTAACAACATTAGTAGAGAAATTGTGGTTCCTTCATTATGTCCTAATCCTATGAATTCTAAGGAGAAATCATTGCATTCTTTGGATGCTGTTAGAGCTTTGTAATATTATGTTGAAGCTACTAAGTCTTTCCGAAAGACTTCTAGTCTATTTGTCATCTTTTCCGGTTCTAGAAAAGGCCAGAAAGCTTCTGCCATTTCTTTGGCATCTTGGTTGAAATCTTTATTTCATCATGCCTATGTCGAGTCGGGTAAAATTCCGCCTCGAAGGATTACAGCTCATTCTACTAGGTCAGTTTCTACTTCCTGGGCGTTTAGGAATGAAGCTTCGGTTGATCAGATTTGCAAAGCAGCAACTTGGTCCTCTTTGCATACTTTACTAAATTCTACCATTTTGATGTGTTTTCTTCTTCTGAAGCAGTTTTTGGTAGAAAAGTACTTCAGGCAGTGGTTTCAGTTTGAATCTTCTGCTTATGTTTTTCATTAAACTTTATTCTGGGTGTGGATTATTTTCAGCAGGAATTGGCTGTCTTTATTTTATCCCTCCCTCTCTAGTGACTCTTGCGTGGAAAGATCCACATCTTGGGTAGTCATTATCCCATACGTCACTAGCTCACGGACTCTTGCTAATTACATGAAAGAAAACATAATTTATGTAAGAACTTACCTGATAAATTCATTTCTTTCATATTAGCAAGAGTCCATGAGGCCCGCCCTTTTTTGTGGTGGTTATGATTTTTTTGTATAAAGCACAATTTCAGAGCTCTTCAGTCTTGGCCTCTTCTGAAGAGAGAGTTGTTCATTTGTTTTCAGATAGACAATGTCACAACTGTGGCATACATCAATCATCAAGGAGGGACTCACAGTCCTCTGGCTATGAAAGAAGTATCTCGAATTTTGGTTTGGGCGGAATCCAGCTCCTGTCTAATCTCTGCGGTTCATATCCCAGGTATAGACAATTGGGAAGCGGATTATCTCAGTCGCCAAACGTTGCATCCGGGCGAATGGTCTCTTCCCCCAGAGGTATTTCTTCAGATTGTTCAAATGTGGGAACTCCCAGAAATAGATCTGATGGCTTCTCATCTAAACAAGAAACTTCCCTGGTATCTGTCCAGATCCCGGGATCCTCGGGCGGAGGCAGTGGATGCATTATCACTTCCTTTCAAGTGTCATCCTGCCTATATCTTTCCGCCTCTAGTTCTTCTTCCAAGAGTATTCTCCAAGATTCTAAAGGAATGCTCGTTTGTCCTGCTGGTAGCTCCAGCATGGCCTCACAGGTTTTGGTATGCGGATCTTGTCCGGATGGCCTCTTGCCAGCTGTGGACTCTTCCGTTAAGACCAGACTTTCTGTCGCAAGGTTCTTTTTTCCATCAGGATCTCAAATCCTTAAATTTTAAGGTATGGAGTTTGAACGCTTGATTCTTGGTCAAAGAGGTTTCTCTGACTCTGTGATTGATACTATGTGACAGGCTCGTAAATCTGTATCTAGAGAGATATATTATAGAGTCTGGAAGACTTATATTTCTTAGTGTCTTTCTCATCTTTTTTCTTGGCATTCTTTTTGAATACCGAGAATTTTACAGTTTCTTCAGGATGGTTTAGATAAAGGTTTGTCCGCAAGTTCCTTGAAAAGACAAATCTCTGCTCTTTCTGTTCTTTTTCACAGAAGGATTGCTAATCTTCCTGATATTCATTGTTTTGTACAAGCTTTGGTTCGTATAAAACCTGTCATTAAGTCAATTTCTCCTCCTTGGAGTTTGAATTTGGTTCTGGGGGCTCTTCAAGCTCCTCCTTTTGAACCCATGCATTCTTTGGTCGTTATATTACTTTCTTGGAAAGTTTTGTTTCTTTTGGCCATCTCTTCTGCCAAAAGAGTCTCTGAAGTATCTGCTCTTTCTTGTGAGTCTCCTTTTCTGATTTTGCATCAGGATAAGGCGGTGCTGCGAACTTCTTTTGAATTTTTTACCTAAGGTTGTGAATTCTAACAACATTAGTAGAGAAATTGTGGTTCCTTCATTATGTCCTAATCCTATGAATTCTAAGGAGAAATCATTGCATTCTTTGGATGCTGTTAGAGCTTTGTAATATTATGTTGAAGCTACTAAGTCTTTCCGAAAGACTTCTAGTCTATTTGTCATCTTTTCCGGTTCTACAAAAGGCCAGAAAGCTTCTGCCATTTCTTTGGCATCTTGGTTGAAATCTTTATTTCATCATGCCTATGTCGAGTCGGGTAAAATTCCGCCTCGAAGGATTACAGCTCATTCTACTAGGTCCAGTTTCTACTTCCTGGGCGTTTAGGAATGAAGCTTCGGTTGATCAGATTTGCAAAGCAGCAACTTGGTCCTCTTTGCATACTTTTACTAAATTCTACCATTTTGATGTGTTTTCTTCTTCTGAAGCAGTTTTTGGTAGAAAAGTACTTCAGGCAGTGGTTTCAGTTTGAATCTTCTGCTTATGTTTTTCATTAAACTTTATTCTGGGTGTGGATTATTTTCAGCAGGAATTGGCTGTCTTTATTTTATCCCTCCCTCTCTAGTGACTCTTGCGTGGAAAGATCCACATCTTGGGTAGTCATTATCCCATACGTCACTAGCTCATGGACTCTTGCTAATTACATGAAAGAAAACATAATTTATGTAAGAACTTACCTGATAAATTAATTTCTTTCATATTAGCAAGAGTCCATGAGGCCCGCCCTTTTTTGTGGTGGTTATGATTTTTTTGTATAAAGCACAATTATTCCAATTCCTTGTTTTATATGCTTTCGCACTTTTTTCTTATCACCCCACTTCTTGGCTATTCGTTAAACTGAATTGTGGGTGTGGTGAGGGGTATATTTATAGGCATTTTAAGGTTTGGGAAACTTTGCCCCTCCTGGTAGGAATGTATATCCCATACGTCACTAGCTCATGGACTCTTGCTAATATGAAAGAAATGAATTTATCAGGTAAGTTCTTACATAAATTATGTTTTTATTCATTTTTTAACTTTGAACATGTAGTATTGGGGTAGCTTCAGTATGTTTTCTGTATGGCCAAAATTTTTAATTTTGCACTCAGTAATTTGTCAAATAAATAGTTTTGTTGACCCCTTCTGCAAATGTGTTCAAGGGGCATGAAAAATGTTTCTTTCATGGCTCAGAACATATTGTTTTAAATAACTTCTAATAACACATTTGTTTTATCCTCCAGCATATATCTGTAGCCACCAATCAGCAGCTAGTTCCCAGTAGTGCATTGCTGCACCTGAGCCTACCTAGGTTTTATTGGGGGCTAGCTACTAATTGGTGGCTGCAGCTATATGCCTCTTGTCATATGCTCAAATATCTCCCAGTGTTTGCTGCTCTGGAACTGACTTTTCAATGATATCAAAAGAACAAAGGAATTTTGATGAAGAAAAAAAATAAAGAAATAGTCGTTTAAAATTGCATGTTCTATGTGAATCATGAAAGTTTAATTAATTGTGATCAGAAAAACAGGACTGGCATCTGCTAAGTATAAAACCATTTTTCACAGCTGATAATAAAAAAAGTGTTGCTGATAAACCATGGAAATTACTGATTGAAGTGGGCAACTGGTGATTTGTCTGTGTATTTGTGACATGTGGGGCAGCGAGCATTAAGTGGGCATAGTTTAGCATATAATGGGTGGGGGGGTTGGGCAGATTTATGTCATGCCAGATTGTGGCATGCCACGTGCAGAGTGGAACTTACACCTGCACACATATATATGTGTGAATGTATATAATGTGTTTGTGTAAACTATAAATTAATTTAGTTCCTAGAAAGTAATGGATACACCGCCATGTTTGAACTTTTTTTTCTGTTTACCTTTCTCTTCTGCTGAGGACAATTAGGGACAGCTATAAATCAGGCAATAACAAAAAGTTTCCAAACAAAGATGCGTGGAAATCCTGTTAGATATTTACTTTAACAATCTTATGTTCTACACAGCCTTATTTACACTGGTTCTTTTACTGCCTAATTTATATCTGTCCCTAATTATCCTCAGTGGGAGAGAGAGACAAATATATAAATTAAGTTTAAACATGGCAGTGCCCATTACTGTATATATTCCTTTTTATTTTAACTACACATAATTAAACATTTTAGACTTGTATACAGTTCCATACTGTTTATACATTCCATTTAATGACTTGCAGAACTATTTGGATTTAATATATATATATATATATATATATATATATATATATATATATATATATATATATCATATATATAAAAAATACAAGATCCGCACTTACTGGACTTAAAACAATAGTATAATTTAATTGTGTGACATTTCAGAGCCAAACAGGGGCTGAAGAAGGGGCTGTTTGACTCTGAAACGTCATGCAATTTAAATATAATTATGTCCAGTAAGTGGGAATCTTGTATTTTATAGATAAACTGATGTTTCCTGATACCCTGGCGGATGTTTATTGTGGTGTAAGTGCAAATCCAATCTGGATTTATATATATATATATATATATATATATATATATATATATATATATATATATATATATATATATATATGTGTGTGTGTGTAATAATACTTGCCTGTGGCATGTTTACATTTGTAATGTACCCAGAATCCTCTTATTTATTATCATTTGATGCGATCAGAGTGTAGGAAATAGGGATTTGGATATGTTGAAAATTGTAAAAATACATTTCTGGTTCTTTGTCTTTGTTGAATGGAATGGATGTTTGTTTTTATTCCCTGCTGGCTAATCCAGACCCAATTAGTTTAAACAAGTAATCCTAATGTTTGCAAATAGAAACTGATCGTCTATTCACAGATGCGCTGACGATTTTAGCTCTCACATTCCTCTGATTAATTCAAGAAAGCGCTGGTAACGCATTTCACGAGCCTCTTTGGCAGTCACACGATTAATGACACTGAGTCTATACTGGATAATTATGATTTATTGCTGTGTATTCCCTCGGTTTAACAATAATCACATTCCCGGAAACATGTTATGTCTTTGTATGGAAAACTGAGTCAGTTCTTAAACCAAAGAAAAACTACTTAGCAAAAATCAGATGAAAAAAAACCCTTCATCTGAATTCCACAGAAATGTATATAGTCTTATTGAATGACATAATCAGAATATAGAATTGCAGGGTGATCCCTTCAAATACTTCAGATTTTTGTAAGATCTGTTACAATTTGCTTTTATTCGTCTTCTTTAAGTTGTTACAGAAAATGAAACAAAAAAAATAAACCTAACCTACATTTATATAAAATAACACATAATTGCTAATACAGTTAAAGGGACACTGCAATGTAAAAATAGTCCTCCCCTTAAAAGGACAGAAAAGGCCTTGAGATTTTTATAAATCGTTTAGTTATATGTAATGAAATAACTATTCAATACACTTTCTTTAGTTATTTTGCTCTTTTTCATTTAGTTTAGCTCTGAAAATTGTGGATTTTCTAATTCTCAGAACTTGAAATACACCGTACTGACTTCTTAGGGCTGACTTGGCATATATGTCCCTAATTGGATTTAACAGATAACAACTGCAAAACAATGCAATTTATACTAACATTATAACAGTGATAAGCCTTGTTTTCTGCAAACTGAAGCCCTGTTGGCTGATATGGTGTTCTATAGCAACACAGCAGAAATGTCTAGTAATTACAAGGTGTTTACTGTTGCTTGTTATACCTGCTGCAGAGTATTTAATGCATGGGAACTAGCTCCTTTGGGGTTATTTTTGGATTTGAAATAGCTGCTGTTGCATATTAAAAACAACAGAGTATTCACAAGAATGTGCCCATATAAACAAGCTGTATTCTCTCTATACACAAAGCCAATACTTAGGTACAGACATTTTCATTTTTAATAAATAAAAATACCTAAGGGTAAAATTCCAAATACATTTTATACTGTGACAGAGCAAGTCATTGTAAAAACATTGAAGGGGCAAAGTTCTCAGGCAAGTAGCTCATTGTATTCCACTCAGCTGCAAAACAAAAACCTTTCAAATGGACTCAGCTCTTTATCTCAATAGGTTAAGATTCTGTTTTTTGTATCTTTTATATTATATTGCATTTTTTGTTTAATAATCTTGTATACCAGCTTCTGCTTGCAAAAGTAAGAGGGATTCTGGGTAATCAAATGACTATGATTATTATCCAGATATAATAGCATGCAACATTCCATTAAACAAACACAAGCAAATTTGATGAAATCCATCATTGCACTTAAGTGTTATATTAAACAGATACTTGAAACAAATAAAGGTGAGTTATTATGTCGCTCATTTGCATATCTTGACCCAGTCATTTGCTCAAGTAGAAAACACTGGCAGTTTAGGTTTTCTGTGAAAGAATATGCAAATGAGCTATACAATGATCTAGAACTTAAATAGAACATCTACTAAATGTGGTAGAATTGAATAACTGACAAATACACAGTACAAATACAATATAATAGTACTTGCATTGAATTGGATGTGAGCAGTAGAACATTTTCAAAATCAATCCAATTTCCTCTCCCCCTGTATCATGTGACAACCATCAGCCAATCAGAAAATGCATATACATAAATACTGTGCACATTTGCACATGCTCAGTAGGGGCTGGAGCCTCAGAATGTGTGCATATAAAAAAAAATGTGCAGGTTTTGATAACAGAAGTATATTGGATTTTTTTTTTTAATTGCATGATTTATCAGAATGATGAAACCATAATTTTGATTTTAGTGGCCCCCCAAAATTTATTTTCTTCTATCAAATGTACCTTATTTTCTTGGTATCCTTTACTAAGTCCTTGTTGCTTTCCAGAGCTTACTGAGGTAGGCTCAGAAGCATGCACGTGACCGATCTCTAAATGGCAACTGTGTCCTAAACCTACATCAGTATTCTCTCATGGAAAGAAGTTTTAGAGTGACAGTAAACACCTTGAAATTTTAGTAAATAAATAATTTATTTACTTAATTTAGTAAATAAATAATCCTGCCACATATTTGCCTATAGCAGATAACAACTGCAAAACAATGTACTATATACTAACACTAGGCTAGGGCAGTCTATGTTTAAAAAATGCAAACTCCAAAGGTGATATTACCAAAAAAGCAAAATTACTGGAAAAAAACAACAAAGCTATCCAAAATATTTTTTTTTCAACCTAAACTAATACTCCTATAAAAATAAAAAAAATCCCCCCAAAATAAAAACACCCCCTAATCTAATAATAAACTACCAATAGGCCTTAAAAGGGCTTTTGTAGGGCATTGCCCTAGGTTAAACAGCTATTTTATCTAAAAAAAAATACCAATACCCCTAAAAGTAAACGCCCCCACCCACCAAACGCCACAAAATAAAAAAAATAAGTCTAAAAAAAACCTGAACTACCCATTGCCCCTAAAGGGGCATTTGTATGGGCGTTGCCCTTAAAAGGGCAATCAGCTCTTTTACACCCCCAAAAACCCTAATTTAAACAAAAAGCCACCCCCAAAAAAAAAAAAAAGCCTAAGACTAAGCCCCAAATAGGTACTCACCATTCCTGAAGTCCAGCGGTGAAGGTCTTCCAGGCGGCTCCATCATCTTCTATCTTCATCCGGTCTTCCCTGATGCGCTGATCCAGAGAGGCAGTCCTCAGCAGAAATCTTCAGCGGCAGTGGTCCTCAGCAACATGGAGACTCCTTTTTATTCTAGCTCCGTCGTAATACTAAAAATTTAATGGAAGGTACCGCATTCAAATTGGGGTACTTTGCATTACTATCGGCTCAAATTTTGAAATCAGCCAATAGGATTAGAGCTACTGAAATCCTATTGGCTGTTCAAATCAGCCAATAAGATTTCAATAGCTCTCATCCTATTGGCTGATTTCATTTGTGTTGTTTAATTTGCAGATTAGGGGTTAATTACTTTATTATTTTGCGATGTGGGGGTTGGTAGTTTAGGTGTTTGTTAATACTTTGTGCGGGCAGTTAGGTTTTTTTTTTGTTATACTTTGTGCGGGCGTTTAGTTTTTTTATTATTTTGTGCGGGTGGTTACGTGTTTTTTCGTTAATATTTCATGCAATTGCGTGTTTTTTTTCTTAATGCTTCGTTTGCATACGCTGCATCCAGGTGGATTCCGAAAATGGCAGGGTGGTGAAAGAATCCACCTTCACTTTTTTTTTTAAATTGCATGATTTATCAGAATCATGAAACCATAATTTTGATTTTAGTGGCCCCCACAATTTCTTTTCTTCTATCAAATGTACCTTATTTTCTTGGTATCCTTTACTAAGTCCTTGTTGCTTTCCAGAGCTTACTGAGGTAGGCTCAGAAGCATGCACGTGACCGATCTCTAAATGGCAACTGTGTCCTAAACCTACATCAGTATTCTCTCATGGAAAGAAGTTTTAGAGTGACAGTAAACACCTTGAAATTTTAGTAAATAAATAATTTATTTACTTAATTTAGTAAATAAATAATCCTGCCACATATTTGCCTATAGCAGATAACAACTGCAAAACAATGTACTATATACTAACACTAGGCTAGGGCAGTCTATGTTTAAAAAATGCAAACTCCAAAGGTGATATTACCAAAAAAGCTAAATTACTGGAAAAAAACAACAAAGCTATCCAAAATATTTTTTTTCAACCTAAACTAATACTCCTATAAAAATAAAAAATCCCCCCAAAATAAACCTCCCCCCAATCTAATAATAAACTACCAATAGGCCTTAAATGGGATTTTGTAGGGCATTGCCCTAGGTTAAACAGCTATTGTATCTAAAAAAAATACCAATACCCCCTAAAAGTAAAAAAAAAACCCCACACACCAAACCCCCCAAAATAAAAAAAATAAGTCTAAAAAAAACCTGAACTACCCATTGCCCCTAAAGGGCAATCAGCTCTTTTGCAGCCCCAAAAACCCTAATCTAAACAAAAAGTCACCCCAAAAAAAAAAAAAAGCCTAAGACTAAGCCCCAAATAGGTACTCACCATTCCTGAAGTCCAGCGGTGAAGGTCTTCCAGGCGGCTCCATCATCTTCTATCTTCATCCGGTCTTCCCCGATGCGCTGATCCAGAGAGGCAGTCCTCAGCGGCAATCTTCAGCGGCAGTGGTCCTCAGCAGCATGGAGACTCCTTTTCATTCTAGCTCCGTCGTAATACTAAAAATTTAATGGAAGGTACCGCATTCAAATTGGGGTACTTTGCATTACTATCGGCTCAAATTTTGAAATCAGCCAATAGGATTAGAGCTACTGAAATCCTATTGGCTGTTCAAATCAGCCAATAAGATTTCAGTAGCTCTCATCCTATTGGCTGATTTCATTTGTGTTGTTTAATTTGCAGATTAGGGGTTAATTACTTTATTATTTTGCGATGTGGGGGTTGGTAGTTTAGGTGTTTGTTAATACTTTGTGCGGGCAGTTAGGTTTTTTTTTGTTATACTTTGTGCGGGCGTTTAGTTTTTTTATTATTTTGTGCGGGTGGTTACGTGTTTTTTCGTTAATATTTCATGCAATTGCGTGTTTTTTTTCTTAATGCTTCGTTTGCATACGCTGCATCCAGGTGGATTCCGAAAATGGCAGGGTGGTGAAAGAATCCACCTTCACTTTTGGCTGCCTCACGCAGCCAACATTCCTTTGAGGATGCGTGTGCAACTGGCAACTGCGAAGAACGAGTTACAAACGCGATTATAGTATAGATAATGGAAGAGACTAGTCTTGCTGTCTGCAAACTCAAGCCTGGATTGGCTCCTCCTTATGTGGCAAGTAAAGGGTGGAGTTTTACTATGGAAAAACAATTGCAGCAAACAAGATGTTTTTTTTTTAGATCTGGCTAATATGTTATTCTATAGCAACACAATAGAAATGTCTTGCAACTACAAGGTGAACACTGTCCTTTAAATACATTTTATGCCCTATTTGAATAAATAACTTCCATGATGTTCCTTTAAATAAAGTATCCTTTAAGAAAAAAGTATAATGCAGTTTTCATACATTGTCAGATCCCAGAAAGAGAAAAACTTCCAGATATTTAATCTATTAATAAGAAATGATTGCCAATAAATAATATCACAGCATCAGATAGCCTTGTCTCCCTGCAGCATATAAGGTTTTTAGATTTCAGCTTATTTATCCTCAAAGAAAACTATATTTTTTTACTTAAAACATTGTCATTTAAACGCATTACAGAATATGTGGGGATTTGATGCTGCTATATAAGAGATTTGTGCACAGCTGAAGCTCCCAGCTGTGATTTGGTAACTACACTGGACCCAGCAGTCACGACCCCCATTCACCCCCTAGATTCTGTCTTCATTAAACCAGCGGGGTGTTTGGGAAATTTATGGGATTATATTAAAACTGTGACCCTGCAGATTCCTTTATATTCATACAGAGTAATATAGAGTGGGCAGTAAATAACCCCATAGCTGAGATGTGGCAGTGACCTTATTTTATTGTGTTTGCACGAAAAGTCTAGAAATATAGTAAAAATATCACGTTATATGGTATAGTAAGGGTTAAATTCCATGATTCCCAAGGTTTGTATGGGGTAAAGTAGCTGAAAAACAGCTCTTTGGGAGTAATGTCATCATATTACTGTTGTTGTACTTATATTACTGCTGATATACTTATATTACTGTTGTTATACTCATATTACAGCTATTATACTCATATTATTGCTGTTAAACTCATATTACTGCTGTTATACTAACATTACTGATGTTATATTTATATTACTGCTGTTATACTTCTATATTTGCTATTATACTCATATTACTGCTGTTAAAATTATATTACTGCTGTTATACTTGTATTACTGATGTTATACTCATATTACTGATGTTATACTTATATTACTGCTTTTATACTTATATTACTACCATTATACTTATATTACTACTGTTATACTCATTACTACTGGTATACTCAAATTACTGCTGTTATACTTATTTTACTGATGCTATACTCATATTACTGGTGTTATAATTATATTACTCCTGTTATACTCATATTACTGTTGTTATACTCATATTTCTGCTGTTATACTTATATTACTGCTGTTATACTTATATTACTGCTGTTATACTTATATTACTGATGTTGTACTCATATTACTTGCTGTTATACTCATATTACTGCTGTTATATTCATATTACTGCTGTTATACTTAAATTACTGCTGTTATACTCATATTACTTGCTGTTATACTCATATTACTGCTGTTATATTCATATTACTGCTGTTATGCTTAAATTACTGCTTTTATACTCATATTACTGCTGTTATACGTATATTACTGATGTTATATTCATATTGCTGCTTATACACTTATATTACTGCTGTTATACGTATATTAGTGCTACTCATATTACTGCTTTTATACTTATATGACTGCTGTTATACTCATATTACTTGCTGTTATACTCATATTACTGCTCTTATACTTATTTTACTGCTGTTACACTTATGTTACTGCTGTTATACTCATATCACTGCTGTTATACTCACATAACTGCTGTTATACTTATTTTACTGTTGCTATAATTATATTACTGCTGTTATACTCACATTACTGCTGTCATACTTATATTACTGCTGTTATACTTATATTACTGCTGTTAAATTTATATTACTGCTGTTATACCTATATTACTACTATTATACTCATATTACTTGCTGTTATACTTATATTACTGCTATTATACTCATATTACTGCTGTTATACTCATATTACTTGCTATTATACTTATATTACTGCTGTTATACTCATATTACTGCTGTTACACTTATGTTACTGCTTTTATACTCATATTACTGTTGTTATACTTATATTACTGCTCTTATACTCATATTACTGCTGTTGTACTTATATCACTGCTGTTATACTCATATTACTTGCTATTATACTTATATTACTGCTGTTATAGTTATATTACTGAAGTTATACTTATATTACTGCTGTTACACTTATGTTACTGCTGTTATACTCAAATTAGTGCTGCTATACTTATTTTACTGTTGCTATACTTATATTACTGCTATTATACTTATATTACTGCTGTTATACTCATATTCCTGCTGTTATATTTATATTACTGCTGTTATACTTTTGTGACTGCTATTATACTCATATTACTGCTGTTATACTTATATTACTGCTGTTATACTCATATTACTTGCTATTATACTTATATTACTGCTGTTATACTCATATTACTGCTGTTACACTTGTGTCACTGCTGTTATACTCATATTACTGCTGTTATACTCAAATTACTGTTGTTATACTTATTTTACTGCTGCTATACTCATATTAATGGTGTTATAATTATATTACTGCTGTTATACTCATATTACTGCTGTTATAATTATATCACTTGCTGCTATGCTTATATTACTGCTGTTAAACTTATATTACTGCTATTATACTCATATTACTGTTGTTATACTTATATCACTGCTTTTATACTCATATTACTTGCTATATAACTTATATTACTGCTGTTATACTCATATTACTGCTGTTACACTTATATTACTGCTGTTATACTCATATTACCACTGTTATACTCAAATTACTGCTGTTTTTACTTATATCACTTGCTGTTATACTCATATTACTCCTGTTATACTTATATCACTGCTGTTATACTCATATTACTTGCTATTATACTTATATTACTGCTGTTATACTTACATTACTGCTGTTACACTTATGTTACTGCTGTTATACTCATATTACTGCTGTTATACTCAAATACTGCGGTTATACTTTTTTTACTGTTGCTATACTCATATTACTCCTTTTATACTCATATTACTTGCTGTTATACTCATATTACTGGTGTTATATTCATATTACTGCTGTTATACCTATATTACTGCTGTTATATTCATATTACTGCTGTTATGCTCATATTACTGCTGTTATACTTATATTACTTCTGTTATACACATATTACTGCTGTAACTGTTATATTTATATTACTGCTGTTATATTTATATTACTGATGTTATACTTATATTACTGCTGTAATACTAATATTACTGCTGTTATACTTATATTACTGCTGTTATACTCATATTACTGCTGTTATATTTACATTACTGCTGTTCTACTTATATTACTGCTGTTATACTCATATTACTGCTGTTATACTTATATTACTGCTGTTATACTCATATTACTGCTGTTATATTTACATTACTGCTGTTATACTTATATTTTTGCTATTATACTCATATTACTGCTGTTATACTTATATCACTTATGTTATACTCATATTACTTGCTGTTATACTCATATTACTGCTGTTATACTTATATTACTGCTGTTATTTTCATATTACTGCTGTTATACTTATATTACTGCTGTTATATTCATGTTACTGCTGTTATACTCATATTACTGCTGTTATACTTATATTACTGCGGTTATATTTATATTACTGTTGTTATATTTATATTACTGTTGTTATACTTATATTACTGCTGTTATACTCATATTACTGAAAATATACTTATATTACTGCTGTTATACTCATATTACTGCTGTTATACTTATATTACTGCTGTTATACTCATATTACTGCTGTTATATTTATATTACTGCTGTTATACTTTATTACTGTGAGTATACCCCTTCTTGTTACTGCTGTTATACTTTATTACTGTGAGTAACCCCCTTCTTCTTACTGCTGTTATACTTTATTACTGTGAGTATACTCCTCCTTGTTACTGCTGTTATACTTTATTACTGTGAGTATACCTCTTCTTGTTACTGCTGTTATACTTTATTACTGTGAGTAAACCCCTTCTTGTTACTGCTTTTATACTTTATTACTGGAGTATACCCCTTCTTGTTACTGCTGTTATACTTTATTACTGTGAGTATAACCCTTCTTGTTACTGCTGTTATACTTTATACTTTTATACTTATATTACTACCATTATACTTATATTACTACTGTTATACTCATTACTACTGGTATACTCAAATTACTGCTGTTATACTTATTTTACTGATACTATACTCATATTACTGGTGTTATAATTATATTACTCCTGTTATACTCATATTACTGTTGTTATACTCATATTACTGCTGTTATACTTATATTACTGCTGTTATACTTATATTACTGATGTTGTACTCATATTACTTGCTGT
The DNA here is from genome assembly GCF_027579735.1 of Bombina bombina. NCBI lineage: Eukaryota > Metazoa > Chordata > Amphibia > Anura > Bombinatoridae > Bombina > Bombina bombina. Next base: position 137,242,743 of record NC_069503.1, read on the forward strand.
TATACTCATATTACTGCCTGTTATATTCATATTACTGCTGTTATACTTCAATTACTGCTGTTATACTCATATTACTTGCTGTTATACTCATATTACTGCTGTTCTATTCATATTACTGCTGTTATGCTTAAATTACTGTTTTTATACTCATATTACTGCTGTTATATGTATATTACTGATGTTATATTCATATTGCTGCTTATACACTTATATTACTGCTGTTATACGTATATTAGTGCTACTCATATTACTGCTTTTATACTTATATGACTGCTGTTATACTCATATTACTTGCTTTTATACTTATATGACTGCTGTTATACTCATATTACTGCTGTTATACTTATATTACTGCTCTTATACTTATTTTACTGCTGTTACACATGTTACTGCTGTTATACTCATATCACTGCTGTTATACTCACATAACTGCTGTTATACTTATTTTACTGTTGCTATAATTATATTACTGCTGTTATACTCACATTACTGCTGTCATACTTATATTACTGCTGTTATACTTATATTACTGCTGTTATACCTATATTACTTCTATTATACTCATATTACTGCTGTTATACTCATATTACTTGCTATTATACTTATATTACTGCTATTATACTCATATTACTGCTGTTGTACTTATATCACTGCTGTTATACTCATATTACTTGCTATTATACTTATATTACTGCTGTTATAGTTATATTACTGAAGTTATACTTATATTACTGCTGTTACACTTATGTTACTGCTGTTATACTCAAATTAGTTCTGCTATACTTATTTTACTGTTGCTATACTTATATTACTGCTATTATACTTATATTACTGCTGTTATACTCATATTCCTGCTGTTATATTTATATTACTGCTGTTATACTTTTGTGACTGCTATTATACTCATATTACTGCTGTTATACTTATATTACTGCTGTTATACTCATATTACTTGCTATTATACTTATATTACTGCTGTTATACTCATATTACTGCTGTTACACTTGTGTCACTGCTGTTATACTCATATTACTGCTGTTATACTCAAATTACTGTTGTTATACTTATTTTACTGCTGCTATACTCATATTAATGGTGTTATAATTATATTACTGCTGTTATACTCATATTACTGCTGTTATAATTATATCACTTGCTGCTATACTTATATTACTGCTGTTAAACTTATATTACTGCTATTATACTCATATTACAGTTGTTATACTTATATCACTGCTTTTATACTCATATTACTTGCTATATAACTTATATTACTGCTGTTATACTCATATTACTGCTGTTACACTTATATTACTGCTGTTATACTCATATTACCACTGTTATACTCAAATTACTGCTGTTTTTACTTATATCACTTGCTGTTATACTCATATTACTCCTGTTATACTTATATCACTGCTGTTATACTCATATTACTTGCTATTATACTTATATTACTGCTGTTATACTTACATTACTGCTGTTACACTTATGTTACTGCTGTTATACTCATATTACTGCTGTTATACTCAAATACTGCGGTTATACTTTTTTTACTATTGCTATACTCATATTACTCCTTTTATACTCATATTACTTGCTGTTATACTCATATTACTGGTGTTATATTCATATTACTGCTGTTATACCTATATTACTGCTGTTATATTCATATTACTGCTGTTATGCTCATATTACTGCTGTTATACTTATATTACTTCTGTTATACACATATTACTGCTGTAACTGTTATATTTATATTACTGCTGTTATATTTATATTACTGATGTTATACTTATATTACTGCTGTTATACTAATATTACTGCTGTTATACTTATATTACTGCTGTTATACTCATATTACTGCTGTTATATTTACATTACTGCTGTTATACTTATATTACTGCTGTTATACTCATATTACTGCTGTTATACTTATATTACTGCTGTTATACTCATATTACTGCTGTTATATTTACATTACTGCTGTTATACTTATATTTTTGCTATTATACTCATATTACTGCTGTTATACTTATATCACTTATGTTATACTCATATTACTTGCTGTTATACTCATATTACTGCTGTTATACTTATATTACTGCTGTTATTTTCATATTACTGCTGTTATACTTATATTACTGCTGTTATATTCATGTTACTGCTGTTATACTCATATTACTGCTGTTATACTTATATTACTGCGGTTATATTTATATTACTGTTGTTATATTTATATTACTGTTGTTATACTTATATTACTGCTGTTATACTCATATTACTGAAAATATACTTATATTACTGCTGTTATACTCATATTACTGCTGTTATACTTATATTACTGCTGTTATACTCATATTACTGCTGTTATATTTATATTACTGCTGTTATACTTTATTACTGTGAGTATACCCCTTCTTGTTACTGCTGTTATACTTTATTACTGTGAGTAAACCCCTTCTTCTTACTGCTGTTATACTTTATTACTGTGAGTATACTCCTTCTTGTTACTGCTGTTATACTTTATTACTGTGAGTATACCTCTTCTTGTTACTGCTGTTATACTTTATTACTGTGAGTAAACCCCTTCTTGTTACTGCTTTTATACTTTATTACTGGAGTATACCCCTTCTTGTTACTGCTGTTATACTTCATTACTGTGAGTATAACCCTTCTTGTTACTGCTGTTATACTTTATACTTTTATACTTATATTACTACCATTATACTTATATTACTACTGTTATACTCATTACTACTGGTATACTCAAATTACTGCTGTTATACTTATTTTACTGATACTATACTCATATTACTGGTGTTATAATTATATTACTCCTGTTATACTCATATTACTGTTGTTATACTCATATTACTGCTGTTATACTTATATTACTGCTGTTATACTTATATTACTGATGTTGTACTCATATTACTTGCTGTTATACTCATATTACTGCCTGTTATATTCATATTACTGCTGTTATACTTAAATTACTGCTGTTATACTCATATTACTTGCTGTTATACTCATATTACTGCTGTTCTATTCATATTACTGCTGTTATGCTTAAATTACTGTTTTTATACTCATATTACTGCTGTTATATGTATATTACTGATGTTATATTCATATTGCTGCTTATACACTTATATTACTGCTGTTATACGTATATTAGTGCTACTCATATTACTGCTTTTATACTTATATGACTGCTGTTATACTCATATTACTTGCTTTTATACTTATATGACTGCTGTTATACTCATATTACTGCTGTTATACTTATATTACTGCTCTTATACTTATTTTACTGCTGTTACACATGTTACTGCTGTTATACTCATATCACTGCTGTTATACTCACATAACTGCTGTTATACTTATTTTACTGTTGCTATAATTATATTACTGCTGTTATACTTACATTACTGCTGTCATACTTATATTACTGCTGTTATACTTATATTACTGCTGTTATATTTATATTACTGCTGTTATACCTATATTACTTCTATTATACTCATATTACTGCTGTTATACTCATATTACTTGCTATTATACTTATATTACTGCTATTATACTCATATTACTGCTGTTGTACTTATATCACTGCTGTTATACTCATATTACTTGCTATTATACTTATATTACTACTGTTATAGTTATATTACTGAAGTTATACTTATATTACTGCTGTTACACTTATGTTACTGCTGTTATACTCAAATTAGTGCTGCTATACTTATTTTACTGTTGCTATACTTATATTACTGCTATTATACTTATATTACTGGTGTTATACTCATATTACTGCTGTTATATTTATATTACTGCTGTTATACTTATATGACTGCTATTATACTCATATTACTGCTGTTATACTTATATTACTGCTGTTATACTCATATTACTTGCTATTTTACTTATATTACTGCTGTTATACTCATATTACTGCTGTTACACTTATGTCACTGCTGTTATACTCATATTACTGCTGTTATACTCAAATTACTGCTGTTATACTTATTTTACTGCTGCTATACTCATATTAATGGTGTTATAATTATATTACTGCTGTTATACTCATATTACTGCTGTTATACTTATATACCTTGCTGTTATACTTATATTACTGCTGTTATACTTATATTACTGCTATTATACTCATATTACTGTTGTTATACTTATATCACTGCTTTTATACTCATATTACTTGCTATATAACTTATATTACTGCTGTTATACTCATATTACTGCTGTTACACTTATATTACTGCTGTTATACTCATATTACCGCTGTTATACTCAAATTACTGCTGTTATACTTATATCACTTGCTGTTATACTCATATTACTCCTGTTATACTTATATCACTGCTGTTATACTCATATTACTTGCTATTATACTTATATAACTGCTGTTATACTTACATTACTGCTGTTACACTTATGTTACTGCTGTTAAACTCATATTACTGCTGTTATACTCAAATACTGCTGTTATACTTTTTTTACTGTTGCTATACTCATATTACTCCTTTTATACTCATATTACTTGCTGTTATACTCATATTACTGATGTTATATTCATATTACTGCTGTTATACCTATATTACTGCTGTTATATTCACATTACTGATGTTATACTCATATTAATGCTGTTATACTTATATTACTTGCTGTTATACACATATTACTGCTGTTATATTTATAATACTGCTGTTATATTTATATTACTGATGTTATACTTATATTACTGCTGTTATACTCATATTACTGCTTTTATACTTATATTACTGCTGTTATACTCATATTACTGCTGTTATATTTACATTACTGCTGTTATACTTGTATTACTGCTGTTATATTCATATTACTGCTGTTTATTCTTATATTACTGCTGTTATATTCATGCTACTGCTGTTATACTCATATTACTGCTGTTATATCGCTGCTGTTATACTTATATTACTTATGTTATACTCATATGACTTGCTGTTATACTCATATACTGCTGTTATCAGGGCACGGATTTACATCTCAGGTGGCTGTAGGCAAAAAAACCTGAAGCGCCCCCCCCCCCCCCCAGAAAAAAAGTGGAAAGAATGAGGACTTTTTTATTATTATTATTATTATTATTATTATTATTATTATTATTTAAAAATAAATATTAGATGTAAAATTACATTTTCCATTTTATGGAGATACACAAATACACACACCAATTGCAATGGAAGCTACACCAAAAATCAATATTCACTTGACTCAAATGGCCATACAATTTCTATTATGTATAACAAAAACAAATCATGTTAAACTTTTAATGCAAAATATTCTAAAGAAAACCCTATTTAAAGGGACATAAAATGTGACAGTTTGCTGGGCATTTTATTATTGCACTAGTGCTTGCACAGAAGTGTGTTAGCCTCTTGCAAAAGAGTTAAACACATAGTCAATGTCAGTTCTGAGACAGCAATACACATCTGTGCAGACCCAGATGGGCTCATAGGACATGTTTATTGACAAGCCATTAGTGTATTGCTTTTCTGGAGATGACTTTGACTATGTGCTTAACATTTTGTTGGAGTTAACATTTTGTTGGAGTTAAACACAGTTTTGTGTAAACAATAGCAATATTAAAACTAGCAGTTTAAAATTAGAATTTAGAAATTCAATTTACCACAATACAAAAATACCTCACTTACTTGATAAAAGAACAGATTAACAATTTTTAATGTGATGTGTGTGTATGTGTGTATATATATATATATATATATATATGTGTATGTGTGTGTGTGTGTGTGTGTGTCTGTGTGTGTGTGATGTGTGTGTATGTGTATATATATGTGTGTGTATGTGATGTGTGGGTATGTGTATATCTATATATATATATATATATATTATATATATATATATATATATATATATATTATATATATATATACATACATATACATACATACAAACAAATATGCCATGTGAGTGGTTTACACACATACACATTTTACAGCCTTACAGTCTACAAACTTTGTTGTCAAAGTGCCCTAAAGGCTGTAAATCACATATGGCAGTTTGTAATAAAGAGCAGAACAGCTAGTCCCACATAACCTCCACACCTTCAAGGCCTTTATAGAACAAAAACATTCATCCTGAAGCAGAATTTAAACTCCTGGCTATAAAAAAGGGAATACAGCACATAACAAGTGAATACACTGCAACCCTCTCTGGTAGCCAAGGGTTAAAGTGCTCTGCTTGTTATGTTTCCATTTTATGCAGGCATTAGAAAGCCTTGTACAGTCCTAACCGGTTCTGAAGCTTTAATTCCTCAACAAAAAGTTTCTGCACCACATCAGCATGGAGCTTGGCTGTGTGAGGCAACAGAAGTACATAAAATAAAACTGAAACTAAACATGCCTGGTGAAAATGGGAGGGGTTAGTTTAATCTTTGCCCCTCTCTCCTTCATGGCTCCCTCAACTGCTGTAAGATATTCCCAATGAACACTCGACTTTGTAGGCACCTGGCAGTACAATTCTTACTAAAATAAATGCCTCATAAAAATTTTTTTTTTTTTTTTTTTTTTAAATTACTGACAGCAGGCAGGCAGGCAGGCAGGCAGGCACCCCTCACTGTAAAGGCGCCTGTAGGCACATGCCTACTGTGCCTAATGGGAAATCCGGCCCTGGCTGTTATACTTATATTACTGCTGTTATATTCATATTACTGCTGTTATACTTATATTACTGCTGTTATATTTATATTACTGTTGTTATATTTATATTACTGTTGTTATACTTATATTACTGCTGTTATACTCATATTACTGAAATTATACTTATATTACTGCTGTTATACTCATATTACTGCTGTTATACTCATATTACTGCTGTTATATTATATTACAGCTGTTATACTTTAATGACTGGGAGTATACCCCTTCTTGTTTACTGCTGTTATACTTTATTACTGTGAGTACACCCCTTCTTGTTACTGCTGTTCTACTTTAGTTACTGTGAGTAAAACCCCTTCTTGTTACTGCTTTTATACTTTATTACTGTGAGTATACCCTTCTTGTTACTGTGTATACTTTAGTACTGGAGTATACCCCTTCTTGTTACTGCTGTTATACTTTATTACTGTGAGTATACCCCTTCTTGTTACTGCTGTTATACTTTCATTACTGTGAGTATACCCCTTCTTGTGTTATTGCTGTTATACTTTATTACTGTGAGTATACCCCTTCTTGTTACTGCTGTTATACTTTATTACTGTGAGTATACCTCTTCTTGTTACTGCTGTTACACTTTATTACTGTGAGTATACCCCTTCTTGTTACTGCTGTTATACTTTTTATTACTGTGAGTATACCCCTTCTTGTTACTGCTGTTATACTTTATTACTGTGAGTATACCTCTTCTTGTTACTGCTGTTTACACTTTATTACTGTGAGTATACCCCTTCTTGTTACTGCTTTTATACTTTTTATTACTGTGAGTATACCCTTCTTGTTACTGCTGTTATACTTTATTACTGTGAGGTATACCCCTTCTTGTTACTGCTGTTATACTTTATTACTGTGAGTATACCCCTTCTTGTTACTGCTGTTATACTTTATTACTGTGAGTATACCCCTTCTTGTTACTGCTGTTATAGTTTATTACTGTGAGTATACCCCTTCTTATTACTGTTGTTATACTTTATTACTGTGAGTATACCCCTTCTTGTTACTGCTGTTATACTTTATTACTGTGAGTATACTCCTTCTTGTTACTGCTGTTATAGTTTATTACTGTGAGTATACCCCTTCTTATTACTGTTGTTATACTTTATTACTGTGAGTATATCCCTTCTTATTACTGCTGTTATACTTTTTATTTAATATATTTTTGCTATTGAATATACATTCACATTACACCAGTTTTAACGGACACCGAAACACTCCCTGTGTTCTATCTAATAGAAATGTTTCACAATGTTTTCAGTGTTTTACATTGTTCCTGTGCTAAATTAAACACAAATGTTCTTTGGGAATTCCAGGACTCAGTTGTATAAATCTTGCACTATCTATTAGTTTTGCTCACATTTACAGTGAAACTAACTACATTTGGACACTAAAGTAAAAATGAAACTATGATGATTTAGATAACGTGTGCAGTGTAAAATAAATAGGTAAACCTAGGTAGGCTCAGAAAGTGTTGGGGTGTCTTTTTGAGGTATATAGCAAGCGATATTGCAACAATGTACAACATTGCTATGAAAATGTGTGGCAAACAATGCTACCATAGAGTCAGGGCAGCAACTGTTGAGAGCCCATATCAGCCAATCTGTTTACATGTGTGCAGAATGTGTACATTCCTAATGCAGGGGGAATCCTTTTATTAGTACAGGTTGAATGTTCAAATAAATTTTGCACAAGGGCTATCTGTTGAGTAGGTCCACTACGGCATAGATTGCTAAAGACCCTTTTGAGCTTCCAGCTAGGTTTAGTCTTCAGCAAGGGGATACCAAGAGGAACCAAACAAAATTGATTATATAAGTGAATTAGAAAGCTAATATTGTAACTAACAATGTACAACATTACTACAACCATTGTTGCAAACTCTGCTACCATACGGCTAGATTTAGAGTTCTGCGGCCAAAGGGGTGCGTTAGCTACGCATGCTTTTTTCCCCCCCGCACCTTTTAAATACCGTGGTATTTAGAGTTCACAGAATGGCTGGGTTTTCAGTGCGTTAGGCTCTAAAAAGGGAGCCGTAGAGCATAATTTAACGCCACTGCAACTCTCGATACCAGCGGTGCTTACGGACGCGGCCAGCTTCAAAAACGTGCTCGTGCACGATTCCCCCATAAAAAAAACATTGGGCTGTTTGAGCTGAAAAAAACCTAACACCTGCAAAAAAGCAGCGTTTCAGCTCCTAACGCAGCCCCATTGTTTTACTATGGGGGAATAACACTTCTACGTCTGCACCTAACACTCTAACTTTGTACCCAGAGTCTAAACACCCCTAACCTTACACTTATTAACCCGTAATCTACCGCCCCCGCTATCGCTGGACACCTGCATATTTTTTTTTAACCCCTAATCTGCCGCTCCGTATACCGCCGCAACATACATTATAGTTATGTACCCCTAATCTGCTGCCCCTAACACCGCCGACCCCTATATTATATTTATTAACCCCTAATCTGCCCCCCACAATGTCGCCGCCAGCTACCTACACTTATTAACCCCTAATCTGCTGATCGGATCTCGCAGCTAGTCTAATAAATGGATTAACCCCTAAAGCTAAGTCTAACCCTAACACTAACACACCCCTAAATTAAATATAATTTTATTCTGACGAAATAAATTAACTCTTATTAAATAAATAATAAATATAAATCCTAAAATAGCTACAATATAATTATAATTTATATTGTAGCTATATTAGGGTTTATTTTACAGGTAAGTATTTAGCTTTAAATAGGAATAATTTATTTAATAATAGTTAATTTATTTCGTTAGATTTAAATTATATTTAAGTTAGGGGGGTGTTAGGGTTAGGGTTAGAATTAGCTTTAGGGGTTAAAAAATTTATTAGAGTAGCGGTGAGCTCCGATCGCAGATTAGGGGTTAATACTTGAAGTTAGGTGTCGGCGATGTTAGGGAGGGCAGATTAGGGGTTAATACTATTTATTATAGGGTTTATTGAGGCGGGATTGAGGCGGATTAAGGGGTTAATAACTTTAATTATAGTAGTGGTGCGGTCCGCTCGGCAGATTAGGGGTTAATAAGTGTAGGCAGGTGGAGGGCGACGTTGAGGGGGGCAGATTAGGGGGTTAATAAATATAATAGACTGGGTCAGCGGTGTTAGGGGCAGCAGATTAGGGGTACATAAGTAATAACGCACCTTGCGGCAGCGTGCGAAATGGCAGATTAGGGGTTAAAAAATTTAATAGAGTGGCGGCGATGTGGGGGGGGCCTCGGTTTAGGGGTACATAGGTAGTTTATGGGTGTTAGTGTACCTTAGAACACAGTAGTTACGAGCTTTATAAAATTGCGTTAGCCCAGAAAGCTCTTAACTACTGACTTTTTTCTGCGGCTGGAGTTTTGTCGTTAGATTTCTAACGCTCACTTCAGCCACGACTCTAAATACCAGCGTTAGAAAGATCCCATTGAAAATATAGGAATACGCAATTGACGTAAGGGGAATCTGCGGTATGAAAATCGGAAAAAAAGTCTCGGCTGGTGAGTGGAGCATTAGGACCCTTTAATGACTGGCTCCAAATACCAGAGGGCGGTAAAAACCATTGTTAGGAGCCTCTAACGCTGGTGTTGACGGCTACCACCCAACTCTAAATCTAGGCCATAGAGTGCTAATTCTACACACGAGCACACTCCCTGAGCTCCTATAAGCTTACCTAGGTTTACACTTCTAGAAAGGATACCAAGAGTAGAAAGCAAATTTAATAATTGAAGAGAATTAGAAAGATTTTTAAAAAAAAATTTAAATCACCACGCTCTGTCCGATTAATTAAGGTTTAATTTTGACTTCAGTGTTTCCTTTAATCCTTTTTTTTTATTTTATGCAAAAATAATTAAATAAATCAAATAAAAAAAATGACTACAATCTATGTCTCTTTAAACCATTAACATTCACACAACAAAACATAACTCAAATTCTTATGAAATATAGCCAGATATAACCTCATAGGGCACAATGTGGAGAGCTCTAATAATGTACAGAATATTCAGGGAACTTATACCGCATTGAGCTAAGAAAAGTCCCGCTCTCATCCAACGCTCCTAATTGAGGGTCACAATATAAACAAAAATAACATCTCTGGTTGAGTCTACAATTTCTTCAGCTTTCTGTAAAGACCTTGCACTTTTGCACTCTTCTGTTGGTTCTTTAACCCCTTAACCCAAAGTGATATATATATATATATATGTGTGTGTGTGGTGTGTGTGTTGCGGTGCATTGCCCATCATATTGCATAACGTATATATATGTGTGTGTGTTGCGGTGCAGTTGCCCATCATATTGCATAACGTATATATATATATGTGTGTGTGTGTGTGTTGCGGTGCATTGCCCATCATATTGCATAACGTATATATATATATATATGTGTGTGTGTGTGTGTGTTGCGGTGCATTGCCCATCATATTGCATAACGGTATATATATATATATGTGTGTGTGTGTGTGTTGCGGTGCATTGCCCATCATATTGCATAACGTATATATATATATATGTGTGTGTGTGTGAGTTGCGGTGCATTGCCCATCATATTGCATAACGTATATATATATATATATATGTGTGTGTGTGTGTGTGTGTGTGTGTGTTGCGGTGCATTGCCCATCATATTGCATAACGTATATATATATGTGTGTGTGTGTGTGTGTGTGTTGCGGTGCATTGCCCATCATATTGGCATAAACGTATATATATAATATGTGTGTGTGTGTGTGTTGCGGTGCATTGCCCATCATATTGCATAACGTATATATATATATATATATAATATATATGTGTGTGTGTGTGTGTGTTGCGGTTGCATTGCCCATCATATTGCATAAACGTATATATATATATATGTGTGTGTGTGTGTGTTGCGGTGCATTGGCCCATCATATTGCATTAACGTATATATATATATATGTGTGTGTGTGGTTGTTGCGGTGCATTGCCCATCAAATTGCATAACGTATATATATATCTATATATATATATATAAACACATTGCAGCTTCAGGAAGCTACAGCAGCATTGGTACTCAATTAGTATATAAAGTTTAAATTGCCATAGCGTTACAGATAGTGACATTGAGGCCCATTTATCAAGCTCAGTATGGAGCTTGTGGGCCCGTGTTTCTGGTGAGTTTTCAGACTCGCCAGAAAAGACAGCAGTTATGAAGCAGCGGTCTAAAGACCGCTGCTCCATAACCCTGTCCGTCTGCTCTAAGCAGGCAGACAGGAATCGCCACAATTCAACCCGATCAAGTATGATCGGGGTTGATTGACTCCCCTGGCCATTGGCCGCGAGTCTGCAGGGGGGGGGGGCGTTGCACCAGCAGCTCTTGTGAGCTGCTGGTGCAATGCTGAATACGGAGAGCGGTTTTGCTCTCTGCATTCAGCAAGGTCTCGGATCAGGTTCGCAAGACCTTTGATACATAGGCCCCATGGTGTGCAGCTGCAATTAGCGACTTTCTAATTACCAAAAAGAAATGGCAAAGCCATGTATGTCTGCTACACTTGAACAAAAGGGATCCCAGAGAAGCTTTTACATCAATTTGTGTTATGACTGCACAAGCAGTATGTAAATCATTTTAGTGAGAAACAAAGTTTGTGAAAAAAAATAAATATATATAATAGTATTTGGTGGCGAAACAGTGGCAGGAAATATACCAAATTGGGAGTAGATTACTAAAAAAATAAATATATATATAGTTTGATAGATAAATAAAAAACAAGGCTCTATTTCTGTTTAAATGGAGAGATAGCAAAAATGGCAAAAGAATTCACTGGTATTTTGGGCACGTTTTTCTCTGCAAATTCGTGGTAACAAAGGGGTTAATATAGTGTTAAAAGAGGGCGATTTGAGGTGATGTAAGTATAACGCACCAGCTCTATTTTCTTTTTTCATGTTTGGAATCTTCCTATTGACAATGGTTTAATGTGTTTTGGCCTTTAAGCCATCACTTTGCTTATGCGCTTCAATCTACACTTATTAAAGTCTTTAGTGAAAGGTCCTCTCAGCATTATTTAATGTTCAGTACTCACGGTGAGATCAGAGAACATACAAGGACATAAGGTTACCAAATGGGGGCACAGACCATAGGATGCTCTCATTATCTCACAGAACAGGTGCTCTGGGCCCTCAGGTAAAATACCAGAGGCATGCGACTCTCAGTCAGGCCAGAACATGACGAGCCTCTTTGTACTTCAGCTCTGTTAATAAAGCCTCTTTTTTTCTATCAGAATAACGTTTTTCTGCTGTCAGCTGCTCTCTGTAATTGCTGGTGGGATCTGCGTCTAATAAAATGCAGACATTTACTGATCGAGGAAGGCCTGGAGTCGTGTTTAGTATAAAAAGGATTAACATATGATGCAGGCGATACATTAACAGTAAAATGTCCTCCAATGTAATGTTATATATGTCTATGTGAGGACACTGAATTGCAGGGAAGGGAACACTGGCAGTAGTGATTTGGGGTTGCTTTTTTGTAATATATGATGCATAGTAATATACAATTATTATATTTACATTGGGACATTTCCACTAATGCAGTTGTTATCAGTTAAAGGGACAGTGAGTTTACTATACAATTGGTTGTTACACCAGTTGCAGAGTTTAAAATGAATGGGACTCTATGTTTATTTTTGTATATGAAATAGCTGCGTCTGCTAATTGAAACCACAACCCAATTGCAATGTGCCAAGCTTATAGGGAGAGCAGATATCCTCCAGCACATTTTCTCTTGCCTTGTACTTCTACCAAATTAATTATCATTAATTTCTATATGAAAACATTCTACAGCAGAGGATTTTTCTATGTCATTCCAAATTATATAAATAGTTTGTATTAGAAAAAAACACTTAAATTAAAAAATTATATACTGGCTTAATCTAAACTCATAAAAATCAATATGCAATGCTTTTCAAGGGGATTTTCATTAGGATTTAAAGGATCACTAAAGTCAAAATTAAACTTTCATGATTCAGATATAGCACACAATTTTAAACAACTTTTAAATTCACTTCCATTATGTAAATGTGCACAATCTTTTTATATGTACAATTTCTGAGGCACCAGCCTCTACTGAGCATGTGCAAGATTCACAGAGTATATGTATGTGTATTTTGTGATTGGCTGATGGCTGTCACATGATGCAGTGGGAAGGAAAATAAAACTAATTTTGAAAACACTACTCATGTGACATTCAAACTACAGTGCTCTTGCATTGTTTATTTATTATGCATTTGTAAAAAGGAACACTGAACCCAAAATTTTTCTTTCATGATTCAGATAGAGCATGCAATTTTAAGCAACTTTCTAATTTACTCCTATTATCAATGTTTCTTTGTTCTCTTGCTTTCTTTATTTGAAAAAGAAGGCATCTAAGCTATTTTTCTGGTTCAAAACCATGGAAAGCACTTGTTTATTGGTGGATGAATGTATCCACCAATCAGCAAGAACAACCCAGGTTGTTCACCAAAAATGGGCTGGCATCTAAACTTTACATTCTTGCATTTCAAATAAGATAACAAGAGAATGAAGACAATTTGATAATAGGAGTAATTAGAAAGTTGCTTAAAATTGCATGCTCTAAAAGAAAAATTTTGGATTCAGTGTCCCTTTAATTATGCTATTCTACTGTATTTAGAAGCAAGCAAAAGTATTTAGACCAAAGCAAAAGAAAAACATGGCAGCTCATTCATTGAATGTGTTTGAATACCACATTTTTACTCTTAGCCACTGATATCAATTCATAATTTTCCTTAAAAGGACACTGAACCCAATTTTTTTCTTTTGTGATTCAGATAGAGCATGCAATTTTAAGCAACTTTCTAATTTACTCCTATTAGCAAATGTTCTTCATTCTCTTGGTATCTTTATTTGAAAAGCAAGAATGTAAGTTTAGATGCCGGGCCCATTTTTGGTGAACAACCTGGGTTGTTCTTGCTGATTGGTTTCATCCACCAATAAACAAATGCTGTCCAAGTTTCTGGACTTTCTTTTTCAAATAAAGATAGCAAAAGAACAAAGAAAAATTGATACTAGGAGTAAATTAGAAAGTTGCTTAAAACTGCATGCTCTATCTGAATCACTAAAGAAAAAAATTTGGGTTCAGTGTCCCTTTAATTGTATAACTTACATGTTCTGAAATAACCAAACACTTCACAACAATGGTTAAATAATAATAATAAATTTTCTGATAATCATATTTCCTTTGTGTATAAGTTTCATCATTTAAAAGTGTGTGTTGAGCTACTTACTAACTTCATAAAGAAAAAAACAAACATGTTTGGTAACCTGTAAACTGAGTATTTGCAAGAAACGTAGTAAGTCATTCAACTACCAAATATGCACATTAAAATAGGGGGTGGGGGGGGAAGGTTCTAGAGGTTCATAGTTAAAAAATTGATGAGTCCAAAAATCTTGCTTTATTCCACTATCCAACTATCTGTCTGTCTGTCTTGTGTGTTTTGTATGTCTTGTCTGTCTGTCTATCTATCTTGTCTATCTATCTATCTATCTATCTATCTATCTATCTATCTATCTATCATCTATCTATCAATCAATCATCTATATTATCTATCTGTCTGTCTGTCTCTCTCTAATCTGTCTGTCTAATCTATCTATCTATCTATCTATCTTCTATCTATCTATCCATCAATCTAGTCTGTCTGTCTATTATCTATCTATCTATCTATTTATTGTATCTTGTCTGTCTATCTATGTATATATCTATGTATCGGTCCTGTCTGTCTATCTACATATCTATCTCCTCTTGCCTTGTCTGCCTATCTTCTATCTATCTATCTATCTATCTATCTATCATCATCTATCTATCTATTTATCTATCTGTCTCTCTCTCTCTCTCTCTCTCTCTCTCTATCTATCTATCTAATCTGTCGGTCTAATCTATCTAGTCTGTCTATTATCTCTCTATTATATCTAGTATGTCTGTCTGCCTGTCTATCTAGTATATCTAGTATGTCTGTCTATGTATAATTTGTGAGTAGCATTCTTGTAGCCTGATGCTTTCCCTTCTGCGCCATGTGCGCGGCGGTGACTGCAAGTCTAGGCCCCCCCTCTGACACAGATTCATTGCCCTGCACACCCCTGTATCCCTGGCTTCTGCAATAACTTATTGACAACAATGCCTGGTGCTGAGCATCTGTTACATCTGATGATTGGAACCAGAGAGGCCTCGCAGTGGAATCCCATCATTCTGGAATGTCCCCCAGCTGTGAGGATATGGTTCGACTTTGGGACGTCTTAACCCTTTTTACTGCAGAAGGGTAAACAACATTTGCAACAAATGAAGGTTCATACATATTCTCCATTTAAATGGATACTCAAGTCAAAATTAAACTTTCATGATCATTTAGAGCAGCAATTTTAAACAACTTTCCAATTACTTCCACGAACAAAATGTGCACAGTCTTTTTATATTTATACTTTTTGAGTCACCAGCTCCCTACTGAGCATGTGCAAGAATTCACAGAAAATAGGTATATGCATTTGCGATTGGCTGATGACTGTCACATGATGCAAGGGGAGTGGAAATAGACATAACTTTAAAATTTGTCAGAAAAAATCAACTACTCATTTGAAGTTCAGACTAAGGGGCCGAAATTTTAAGCTGCTCCATAACTTGTCCGCCTGCTCCTAGGCCGCGGACAGAAATCAACCCGATCGAATACGATCGAGTTGATTGACACCCCCTGCTAATGGCCAATTGGCCTTGAATCTGCAGTGGGCGGCATTGCACAAGTAGTTCACAAGAATTGCTGGTACAATGATAAATGCCAACAGCGCATGCTGTCGGCATTTATCAATGTGCAGCTGGCATGATACACTACATTGTATCATGCCCGCTCCTCACATAAATAAATAGGCCGATTTATCAAAGCTTCAACTATGATTACACTGGAATTCCATCTCAAATTAGATGCAAAATTGATACGCTGTAGTTATCACGGCGTCAACATAGTCCGACAAAACATTCGTTCAACTTCGACACAAATCGATGCACACGGTATTGCAGCGTAAAACTGCCAATCCGCTCTCAAATATGACTCTTTTCAACCAAAATTAAAATGTATCAAATATTCAACAGGTACACTCAGGTCTATTCCGATGCCACAAACCTACTGTTCAATCCGCCACCTGTCAGCTCGCGAATGCTATAGAAAGCAATGGGATGTTACTGCATTAATGAGCCAGCAACAGGCACCAACAAAGACGCATGTTCAGTATCTAAATAATATGTTAAATAACAATATTTTAATCACATGTAATTTCAAGGCACAGAATATTTTTCAAAAGAATTTTTAGAAATCTTTGGTTTATTCTTATTTGTTTTTCGATCATTTAAGCCTGCAATGTAAGTTTATAATGAATAAACCACCTCTAATGACAGGTAATGCCTGTCCGGCAGCAGCACTAGTAGATATAGGGATAAAAATGAAATAAATACATTACTAATATAGCTAACTTCATTTTTTGATAAATCTATTTCCACCATGTTTAACGCATGGAATACAAGTCCCACTATTTGCACCTTGTTTAACGCATGGAATACAAGTCCCACTCTCCATTTCGTACAAAATTTGACGCAATACTTAGCACCAAATTTGAAGCAATACTTCGCACCAAATTTGACGCAATACTCAAACGCCTAAACAACCCAAAAACTAATAAAATTACCAAACGTGATTAATGAAATCAGCCAATTTGATTTAAATATACATTTTATACTATCACTAACGAATCAAATTGCTCTATACTTGTGTCATTGATCACTCAACAGAACTTGTAAGTGCCATTTGTTACATTGTGTATTATACTTTTAAAGTATGTATATGTGAAATTAGTATTAAAGATAAACATTGATGATGACATTAGTCCACACAGTGTAAAAAGCTTTGACAATGATTTTAATAATCAAAGGATTTTTGATTCAATATAATCTTAAACTGAAAGCTCAAAGGGATAGTCTACCTAACATTAAACTGTCATGAATCAGATACAGCAGAAATTAAAATCACCTCTTTAATGTCATCCTATTTTCATTGTTTTCTTCCTTCTCTTGAATTTCATTTTCATTAAGAAATGTCATCTTAAATGCCAGACCATTTTATAACACCTGTGTAGGAGTGGTGTTTAAAACTACACTGCAATCAGAAAGGGTTACACAGGTGCAGAAAGAAAACGGGCCCATCTCTTAAAATATCCATTGTTTGCAAATAAATACATATGATACCCTGATTACATGTTATATTCACAATTATTCTTGCTCAGAATAATAATATATTTACACTATATACATATAGTGGTATAAATAAACACAGAGATATGAAAGACAACATTGTTTAGAACAAAAAAAAACAATTTAGGGACATGTAAATATGTTTGCAAAATATTTCTGACATAACACATATATAGATACAAGTATATATTCATGTACAGTAAAGAAATGGTATAAATAAAGTTGGAAAAACAGACAAAACTATCTTCATTTGATGGACATTCAGGGTAGATAATTTGATAAATAAGGTTATCTGCAACATTGATGCCACTTATTTATCAACAGTCTGATGCTATTTGCATAAGGGGCAAACCTCCTATTCCGTCTTAAATTAATCTAGACTTACTCAAAATAAATACACAACACATATGTATGTGGGAAAAGACCGGTCACGGTCGCATTTATTAACCTAACCTTTATCACGGCTAAATGCAGCATCAGGCAACTTTCAATTTTATAACTTGTTACAAGTTCAGCAAAAATTGGTGGCGGCATCTACTCCTTATCCTAACCCCTACTGACAGCCGGCCCGGACCCCCCAATCGGAGGACTGCAGCGCAGCACGGGTTGCTTGCGCCCAAAATGGCAGAGAGAGATAGTTGCAGAACTGTAGAGATCTTCAACCAAAGATTAGTAAGGGGGAGGACCCCCCCAGGCCGGCACCCGGCAGGCGTCCCTCCCCCATCCAAGGATGTCACTCAAATCTCTCTCTACCCGCTTCGGGGGACCGAGCCGACCGCCACAAGAGAACAGCTCCCTGCCCTCTTGCCGCCACCACACAAAACACAACCAGCATTAACTCAATAACTTACTTAACATGTAACAGTGACATAAAACACAACTGTCCTAAACTTTATAAAACTGATAGTAAACTCCTTCTAATGTCTGCTAGAAAAATGTCAATCCCAGCGTCCGCCAGGTGAACACCGTCTGAACGGTATAACTCCTTCTTGTCGGCTGTAATTGAGTCATGCCGAATCACAAAGCCGCCCAATGCCGTGACCGCTCTCCCTACTTCCCGGTTAACTTTTTTCTTGACATTATATGCCGCCCTTTGTGTCACAATATGTCTCCATCGCAGCCGTGCAACCACGTTGGACACCCTACTTGCACACCTTGGAGCCAAGCATACACCCATCGTAAATCAGACACCATCTTTCTGATCAGATCCAACACCGGGACAGCACCCAAGTCATTGCCTCCCACATGCAAAATTACAATCTGAGGCTTCCCCACCTCCTGTGAGCATCCTGAAGGAGTGCTGGCAAATCATCCCAAGCCAATCCCCTGCGGCCCAACCAACGCACATTGGCCCTTGACCACGGAATTCCCAGCTGCTGCCCTTCTGGTAACCTCAACGCCCTGATGGCCGCCCAATGAATAAATGAGTGGCCCACTATCCAAACACGTGATGAAGGGGTATTCCTGCCTGAAAGGACATGACATAAATGCTGAGCAACACTCATACAAATCGTCCACCCCTTCAGACCTAAAGAGCCCGAGAGAGCTCCCTTCTCACCCCTCCCACGCCCTAAAAGCCCTTCTGACTAGCGTTGAGTGACCTGTCCTGTTGATTGTTCCGACCCCCGTGAATTCTTCACCGGCCGGATATACAACTTGTACCCTGCCCGACTTTCCAGCGGCCCAGCCGCTGAATTTCCTTGCCTGAAGACCCACACGCAGCAGCCGACGTCGCAGCCCCAATTCTAAATGAGTGAGACCCTATATTAGCGGGGTCCAACCCAGCCATCTTCGCTGTTCTCGCCAGAACCCTGCGGGAACTGGAAGGCAGATAAGGATGACCCATCCTCATGTACGAGTAGATGCAGCGGACCCGCCGGGCGCACTGCGCAGAACTTATCGAAGTTCCACACTGGGCAACACACCTCCTCCTCTGACCTGCCCAAGCATAACCATGCTCCTATTCCTGCTTGGTCCGTTTAGACCTAGGAATGAGTAACATAAGGCCATTTCTCCGCCAGCCGTACATTTTTCCACAGGATACTGCCAGCGCCCCCAGAACACGATGACGCCACTAGCTCCCCAATCCTAAGTGCCCCTGCAAACGCCAACGCAAATGCCCGCGCGGAACAACAAAACTTCGAACTCAGAGGAGCATACCTCCCCCAAGCATCCCATCAACGCCCGCAAACGAGAAGGTGTGATGGGCTCCCTGTGGTCAGGAGGGCGAGGGTCAACGCGACCCCATCCCTTCAGTACCTGCCTAACAAGGAATGACCCCGAAAAATCCTGAATACCAAACGTTCTATTAAAGAACGCCATTGCGGCCAGCCTACTTTGTGCAGCCAATCTAGAGGTCCCCCTCTTTCCGCAAACTAGCCAGCCACTCTAAGACCTGTACCTGTGATGCCTTGTGCACCTCAAACCCTTGATTAGCAGCAAAAACGTTCCCACACCCTCCAGTGACTCACATAGGTTGTCCATGTCTTAGGCGCCACTGAAGCCCGAATCAAAGGGATAACAGTTCCCAGCCTCTGCCATCTGCCAAAGAAAAGGAGGGCATGTCAAGCCATTCTGCTCTGCTTGAGGGGCAGCCTGCCTAAATAATTCCCAATTAAACCTAGACAAAGCATCTGCAACCACATTGTGGACGCCCGGGACGTGACGTGCCACAAAGCAAATGTTAAGCTGCAAGCAGCGCGAGCACCAAGTGCCGGAAGGTAAGTGACTACCTCGGGGAAGAAGCCGATAACCTATTGATGGCGTATACACGCTCATATTATCTGACCAAAAAACTACAGATTTGTTGGCCAGCGCTGGACCCCACAGTTCAATTGCTACCACAATGGGAAACAGCTCCAACAGCGTCAGGTTCCTGTTAAGGCCAGCTGAAACCCACTCCCTAGGCCAAGGAGCGGCGCTCCACGCCCCGTTCAAGTAAGACCCCATAGCCGTGGCTGCCTGCTGCGTCTGTAAACAGATGCAACGCCTGGTTTGACTTGGGCTCTTCCTGCCAAATACAGACGCCATTAAACCGACTCAAAAATTCTTCCCAAACTTCTAAGTCATCCCTCATGTCCTGCGACACTTTAAAACGCCGCGCCCAGACGCGTGGCCCCCGTAATTGCTCTTCCAACCGTCTGTTGAAAACCCTACCCATGGGGATAAACCCTACCGGCAAAATTCAGCATACCAAGTAGGGATTGCAGGTCTTTTTTGGACACCCCAATTTGCCCTTTTTACTGCTTCAACGGCCCCCAACAAGCGCACCACTTTGTCGCCTGGAAGCCGACATACCTCAGCCCACTGTATCAATTTCTATACCTAGAAATGTGAGACAAGTGCACGGGCCCTGCGTCTTATCTGACGCCAAAGGGACACCAAACCTGCCCATCATGTCATGCATGACCTCCATTAGGACCCTACATTCTGATGTGTCCGCACGCCCTACAGAAGAAAGTCATCCAAGTAGTGGGCCACGGCCCACCACCCGACGCCTTCCATATCACCCAGTGAAGAAACGTACTGAAACTTTCAAATAGGGCACATGACAACGAGCAACCCATGGGCAAGCAACGATCAACATAAAATTCCCCTTCAAATTTCATGCCCATCAGCACGAAGGCCGACGGGTGCAAAGGGGAGAAGCCTAAACGCTGACTCAATGTCCAGTTTAGCCATCAAAGCCCCATGACCCCCTATCTCTGACCAATGCCAATGCCTCATCAAAGGACTGGTAGTGCACCGAACTAAGCTCGGTGTCGATGGCATCATTCACAGATGCCCCTTTGGGTAAGACAAGTGGTGTATAAGCCGAAACTTGCCTGAATCCTTCTTTGGTACAAACCCCCAATGGAGACACCACCAGGTCCGGGAGGGGGTTAGCCTTGAAGGGGCCCACAACTCTCCCCAAGGCCAATTCTTTAGCTAACTTATCCCTAACCACACCTGGAAACTCATAGGCTGATTTCAGGTTCCTGTGCAACGAGGAACCCACCACCAGGCCCGACACAGGTATCCTAAACCCATCCGCCAAACCCCGGCGGATGAGGTCGGCTACTCCCCTGTCCGGGGTACTGTGCCAGCCACACTGTCATGGCCTCAAGCCTAAGAGGCGTTGGGGCCCTTGTTACCAGGGGCCCCTCTTTGGGACTGTTTGTCTCCACCAACCTCTCTCTTCTTGTTGCAATCAATTCCTGGGTGTGGGTCGCTGCAGAACTTGCAGATGTGACGAAAGGAGCAATTTGCCCCCCTGTCACACTGCTTGTCCTGAAACTTCCAGCATTCCCGTCCACGTCTCTTCGGACGCGGGGTGCCAGGCCGCACAGGGCCGGTCCGCGGGCCCGGTGTCTGGCCCGCTTGACCTTCCAACCCCAATTTGGACCACAGGTATAAATCCTGCGTCCCAAAGTGGAGCATAGGGTTCCCTACCATTTTTCTATGAAAGGCCATGTCATATTCGCGCCACGCCCCTTCCCTGAACCTGGCATGGACATCATCGATAGTGTCTTCATATTTAAAGAGGTTATGTCCTTGCGTCTGCCATTTATCCAAATAGCAGGTTGCGAGGACTCTGAAGCACCTCTGCCATTCTTCATATGTTTCCGGCCTTTGGACCTTCTTAGCGCCCGTGCCATCTGCTGCCCGCTCTTTCGCGCGACATGCTTCAGGTGAAAGTTCAAAGATGTTCACATAGCGACCATCTTGAATCTTTTTTCACCACCTTCGCCTTGAGGTGCCCATAAAGGGAGTGAACCAAGCACGGGTAAGTGTCACCTTGCGAGGCCACTCTCCTTGTCACTGGCACCCCCAAGGGGGGCTGTAAAACTGCACCCACCCCGGGGACAAACGGAACCAACGCCGAACCCGACGCTTGCGCCGCCTGGCTCTTCACCTGCGCTGCTACCAGTTTCTTAATCATTCTAAACATCTCCTTCTGGCCCTTACCCACTAACCCCTAGGTCCCCATCGCTATCTGAACCTGACTCACTAGAGGGTACCATGTGTTCAGTGTGTGTGGAAGTGCCAAGCAAGTACTCACCACTCGGGGCCAAAGGAGGAGCTGCTCCAGTTCCGCTTTGTGCAGCCGCCGCTGCAGCCATTGGAGGGACAGGTTGAGATCCGGAAGGAGGTTGACCAGCTGAGGAATCTATCCGCACTGCTGACGACTCACTGCTAACCTGGGAAAATAAAGGAATATGGGGAGTACTCTGTGTGTAGGATGAGACCCCCGAGGGGCCCCCAGCCTCCTCCCCCACACGCCTTTTTTCCCTACTACCATCCACAACAGACATCCCAAGCGCAGCAGCCACAGCCTTCCTTATAACTTCTTCATTCACACACCCTGTTTGTGCAATAGCCGCCACCAAAGTCTCCTCACCGTGACCAGCAAGCCCCCTTTCAGCTCCGGGACCTGACCCCAGAGACACCTTGTCTGCCTTGCGCATTTACACCTTACTGTCTCTTGCATAATCACTGCATTAGGCATGTCTCCCAACACCCCTTGTCTGTCCTGTTCTGCAGACCTTCCGGTCTCATGCATAGCCGGTGCATTCGGCCTGTCACGCACTATGCCCTGTCTGGCCCGCTCATGCAACGCTCCCGTGTCAGGCATATCCCCCGCATTCATTCCCTCAGCAGACCCGACCACTGCAACGTTCTCTCCCCTTGCCTGAGCCCCCAACATCGGGCATCCTGCTTCTACCCCCTCCCGGGGTCTTAAATGCTGCCTTTCCACCAGGCCGCCTGTTCCCCCTCCCATCAGGGGGCCGCATCCTCCGCCCGGAGTCTCCCCAACTTACTGGGGGCTTCTCCGGAAGAGGATCCGCTCCTGCTGCCTACTGCGCGTTTCCTCCTTGCACGCCCGCGCTCCTCCCGCTCGATGAGTCACATGGGGAGGATGCGTGTGACGTAAACAAGGAGGCGGAGCCAGCCGGGGATGCGCGACGTGGCCTAGTAGCCATCTGAGGCCTGTAGGCCGCACCGCTGCCACCCGGGACTTCGCCGTCGCCGCCCGCCCCAGCCGCACCAGGGGCGATGCACGCCGCTAGGGACTGGGGCCAAGGAGGCCACGGAAGCCAAGGCCTCCGAGGGTAAGCCCCGCAATTGCTGGCATGTGGCCAGCCAAGCCTCAACCGCCGAGTCCGGCCTAGACACCTGGGGAACCGCCGTGCCATCCTGAATAACCGGGAGCATTTGAGCGGCCGCAGAGTCCACTGCAGGCCGCTGCCCATGCTGCCCGCCACTTGCTGTGTGCCTCCCAACCGCCCCACTACCTGACGGCCCTTCCGATTCTGCAGTTCCAGAGGGGGCCCCTAGCAAGCCTGGGGCATTCAGTTCCTGAGCCCCGCTTCCTTGCTGATCCCCTTGCCTAACCACTCCTCCCTGTAACCCCAGGCCTCTCCTAGCCCCTGGCCTAGCTCCGGCCCCTTTTTCACTAACTGTCTGAGCCCTGGGGGTGGGAGGTATAACTCCCTCAGAACCTGATTCTTCTCTTGCTCTTGCAGGGCCTCTCATCCCTGGGACCTCCTTCACCACTTCAGCATATCTCTTTGGAGGAACAGGCTCTTCTCTTTGCTCGCCTCATCTTGCTACAGCAACAAAAAGTTCTTCTTGAAGTCTGTGCACTGGAACAAAGAGGCCGGATCTACTGCAACAAGAACCTTTAAAGGTGAGTAGAACCCCCGCCCCCCTCAATTGCAACATTGTTTCACCTAGAACCATCCAGACTTCAAGTCCCTTGCCCCTTAATTTGCTACAGGCCCACTAGAGGGCCCTCCACTTCCATGGGACTTGACGAACGTGTTGATAAATAAGACCGTGGAATGTAGATTCGCGTCAGCGATATCTGGCAAGCGTATTGACCTCAGCAAATGTGTCGAGATTGATGACTTGATAAATCAACCCCTAAGTGCTATTGCATTGTCTTTTTATTGTGTATTTGTTGATTATGCAAATCTGCTGCATTTACTGGTCATTTAATAATTTAATTAAATACAAAATTATGTCATTATTAATAAAGCACCACTTCTTATGCAGTGCTACAATTCCAAAACTCTCCAAAAATAAAAGTTTCCAGTTTCTAGGTTTTTCTATGTAGTTGATTTACTACAAGAGCTTCATTACATCAGATACATAGGGGCCGAATTATCAAGCTCCGAATGGAGCTTGATGCCCCTGTTTCCGTGCGAGCCTTCAGGCTTATCGGAAACAGCAGTTATGAAGCAGTGGTCTTAATCAGCCCCATGGTGTAAGATTAGAATTGGATTTTTAAAATCTCGTTTTCAGTATAGTCATGTATATAAAAGTGACATATATGAGATTTATGATGCATGGCATAAGCATATGGATGGAGGAGGTCATGTTAGTGTATAAAACAGGCAATAAAAGAGAGTGTGCAAACAAAAGCTGTGTGGAAAACCTGATAAATATTTATTTTTAACAATTTTTTATTCCACATGGCCTTGTTTGCACACTCTCTTTTATTGCCTGTTTTATATCTGACTGTAATTGTCCTCACTGGAAGAGATATATATACTTTATAGAAGCTAATGTTTTTCATAGAAACTAAAGCTTTACACTAATATCTTCTATATCTAAACAACAAATGTCATTTTAAAATAAAAACAATGCTATTTTCAGGCTCATATTTGCTTTAAAGGGACAATCAACTCAAATTTTTTTTGGTTTATTGTTAAATAATATAGCTAATCCCTGTATTACCCATTCCCCAGTTTTGCACTGCCAACATGGTTATACTAATATACTTTTTACCTCTGTGATTGCGTTGTATCTAAGCCTCTTCTGACAGCCCCCTGATCACATGACTGTTTATTTATTATCTATGGACTTGCATTTTAGCCAATTAGTGCAGTGTCAGCCACAAGTCCACGGGAGAGAGCACACATACGGCTAGATTACGGGTTTTTCATTATAAGTTGTGCAGTGCTAACGAGCAGTTTTGTCTCACCGCTCACTTACCTGCAGCGCTGGTATTACAGGTTTTTACAAGTGAGCGTTGAGCAAAATTGTGCTCCTTACCGCACTCCAATACCAGCGCTGCTTAAGTCAGCGGTGAGCTGGTCGTACGTGCTTGTGCACGATTTCCCCATAGGAATCAACGGGGAGAGACGGCTGAGAAAAAGTCTAACACCTGCCAAAAAGCAGCGTAAAACTCAGTAACGCAGCCCCATTGATTCCTATGGGGAAACACATTTTATGTTTACACCTAACACCCTAACATGAACCCCGAGTCTAAACGCCCCTAATCTTACACTTATTAACCCGTAATCTGCCGCCCCCGACATCGCCGACACCTACATTATACTTATTAACCCCTAATCTGCCGCTCTGGACACCGCCGCCACCTACATTATACTTATGAACCCCTAATCTGCTGCCCCCAACATCGCCGACACCTACATTATATTTATTAACCCCTTATCTGCCGCCCCCAACATCGCCGCCAGTATAATAAACATATTAACCCCTAAACCGCCGCTCTTCCACCTCGCAAAACATTAGTTAAATATTTTTAACCCCTTAATCTGCCGTCCCTAACATCGCCGCCACCTACCTACATTTATTAACCCCTAATCTGCCGTCCCTAACATCGCTGCCACCTACCTACATTTATTAACCCCCTAATCTCCCGCCCCCAACATCGCTGCCACTATACTAAATGTATTAACCCCTAAACCTAAGTCTAACCCTAAACCCTAACACCCCCTAACTTAAATATAATTACAATAAATCTAAATAAAAATGAATATTATTACCTAAATAATTCCTATTTAAAACTAAATTCTTACCTATAAAATAAACCCTAAGATAGCTACAATATACTAATAGTTACATTGTATCTAGTTAGGGTTTATTTTTATTTTACAGGCAAGTTTGTATTTATTTTAACTAGGTAGAATAGCTACTAAATAGTTATTAACTATTTAATAACTACCTAGCTAAATAAATATAAAAGTACCTGTAAAATAAAATCTAACCTAAGTTACAATAACACCTAACACTACACTGTAATTAAATAAATTAACTACATTAACAGCAATTAAATAAATTAAATTAAATTAGCTAAAGTACAAAAAAACTCACTAAATTACAGAAAATAATAAACAAATTACAAGATATTTAAACTAATTTAAACTAATCTAATAGCCCTATCAAAATAAAAAAGCCCCCACCAAAATAAAAAAAAACCCTAGCCTAAGCTAAACTACCAATAGCCTTTTGCGAGGCATTGCCCCTATGTATCAGCTCTTTTACCTGTAAAAAAATACAAACAACCCCCCCAACAGTAAAACCCACCACCCACACAACCAACCCCCCAAATAAAATACTATCTAAAAAAACCTAAGCTCCCCATTGCCCTGAAAAGGGCATTTGGATGGGCATTGCCCTTAAAAGGGCAGTTAGCTCTTTTGCGGCCCAAACCCTAATCTAAAAAATAAAACCCACCAATACACCCTTAAAAAAACCTAACACTAACCCCCTGAAGATCGACTTACTGTTCTGAAGATCCGACATCCATCCTCAAGGAAGCGCAGAAGTCTTCATCCAACCGGGCCGAAGTCCTCAACGAAGCCGGGAGAAGTCTTCATCCAAGCG
Source organism: Bombina bombina (assembly GCF_027579735.1). NCBI lineage: Eukaryota > Metazoa > Chordata > Amphibia > Anura > Bombinatoridae > Bombina > Bombina bombina. The sequence goes on from NC_069503.1 coordinate 137,270,353, forward strand.
GGGTGAAGTGGTCCTCCAGACGGGCAGAAGTCTTCATCTTCTATCTTCATCCATCCGACGCGGAGCGGGACCCATCTTCAAGACATCCGACGCGGAGCATCCTCTTCAAACGATGGCTTCTTACTGAATGACGGTTCCTTTAAGTGACGTCATCCAAGATGGCGTCCCTTAGATTCCTATTGGCTGATAGAATTCTATCAGCCAATCGGAATTAAGGTAGAAAAAATCCTATTGGCTGATGCAATCAGCCAATAGGATTGAGCTTGCATTCTATTGGCTGTTCCAATCAGCCAATAGAATGCGAGCTCAATCCTATTGGCTGATTGGATCAGCCAATAGGATTGAAGTTCAATTCTATTGGCTGATTGCATCAGCAATAGGATTTTTTCTACTTTAATTCCGATTGGCTGATAGAATTCTATCAGCCAATCGAAATCTAAGGGACGCCATCTTGGATGATGTCACTTAAAGGAAACCGTCATTCAGTAACAAGCCGTCATTTGAAGAAGATGCTCCGTGTCGGATGTCTTGAAGATCGACCTGCTCCGCGTCGGATGGATGAAGATAGAAGATGCTGTCTGGATGAAGACTTCTGCCCGTCTGGAGGACCACTTCGCCCGGCTTGGATGAAGACTTCTCCCGGCTTCGTTGAGGACTTTGGCCCGGTTGGATGAAGACTTCTGCCGCTTCCTTGAGGATGGATGTCGGATCTTCAGAACAGTAAGTCGATCTTCAGGGGGTTAGTGTTAGGTTTTTTTTTAAGGGTGTATTGGTGGGTTTTATTTTTTAGATAAGAGTTTGGGCTGCAAAAGAGCTAACTGCCCTTTAAAGGGCAATGCCCATCCAAATGCCTTTTTCAGGGCAATGGGGAGCTTAGGTTTTTTTAGATAGTATTTTATTTGGGGGGTTGGTTGTGTGGGTGGTGGGTTTTACTGTTGGGGGGTTGTTTGTGGGGGGGGGTTTACAGGTAAAAGAGCTGATTACTTTGGGGCAATGCCCCACAAAAGGCCCTTTTAAGGGCTATTGGTAGTTTAGTTTAGGCTAGGGTTTTTTTATTTTGGGGGGGCTTTTTTTATTTTGATAGGGCTATTAGATTAGGTGTAATTAGTTTAAATATCTTGTAATTTGTTTATTATTTTCTGTAATTTAGTGTGTGTTTTTTTTGTACTTTAGCTAATTTAATTGTTGTTAATGTAGTTAATTTATTTAATTATAGTGTAGTGTTAGGTGTTATTGTAACTTAGGTTAGGTTTTATTTTACAGGTACTTTTGTATTTATTTTAACTAGGTAGTTATTAAATAGTTAATAACTATTTAGTAACTATTCTACCTAGTTAAAGGGACATTATACACTCATTTTTTCTTTGCATAAATGTTTTGTAGATGATCTATTTATATAGCCCATAAAGTTTGTCTTTTAAAAAAAATGTATAGTTTTGCTTATTTTTAAATAACATTGCTCTGATTTTCAGACTGCTTACCAAGCCCCTAAGTTTTATGTGAATACAGTCAGATACCTTCTCCAGCTTGCTCCTGTTTGTGTAAAGGGTCTTTTCATATGCAAAAGAAGGGGGAGGGGGGGAGTGTCTTATTTGCCACTTGCAGTGGGCTTTCCAACTACCTTTTCAACAGAGCTAAACGGACAGCTTCTAAGTAAGTTTTTAAACCGTTTTATACTGGATTTTTATATCAGTATCTGTGCATCTTATTCTTTATAGTAGTGTCTTTTACATGCAGTTATATAAAAATGAGTGTATACTGTCCCTTTAAAATAAATACAAACTATTAGTTATATTGTAGCTATCTTAGGGTTTATTTTATAGGTAAGTATTTAGTTTTAAATAGGAATTATTTAGGTAATAATATTCATTTTTATTTAGATTTATTGTAATTATATTTAAGTTAGGGGGGTGTTAGTGTTAGGGTTAGACTTAGGTTTAGGGGTTGATACCTTAAGTATAGTGGCAGCGACGTTGGGAGCAGGAGATTAGGGGTTAATAAATGTAAGTAGGTGGTGGCGATGTTAGGGACGGCAGATTAGGGTTTAATAATATTTAACTAGTGTTTGCGAGGCGGGAGTGCGGCGGTTTAGGGGTTAATATGTTTATTATAGTTGCGGCGATGTCTGGAGCGGCAGATTAGGGGTTAAAATTTTTATTTTAGTGTTTGCGATGTGGGAGGGTTTTGGTTTAGGGGTTAATAGGTAGTTCATGGGTGTTAGTGTACTTTTTAGCACTTTAGTTATGAGTTTGATGTTACGGCGTTGTACCATAAAACTCATAACTACTGACTTTTAAATGCGTTAGGCTCTTGACGGGTAGGGTGTACCGCTCACTTTTTGGCCTCCCAGGACAGACTCGTAATACCGGCGCTATGGAAGTCCCATAGAAAAAAGACTTTGCAAAGTTTACGTAAGTCGTTTTGCGGTAAGGCCAAAGAAGTGTGTGGTGCCCCTAAACCTGCAAGACTCGTAATATCAGCGGGTGTAAAAAAGCAGCGTTAGGACCTGTTAACGCTGCTTTTTTACCCTAACGTACAACTCGTAATCTAGCCGATAGTTATCTATATGACTCACATGAACTAGCAGTCCCTTGTTGTAAAAAGCTATAAAAAATGTGATAAGAGACTGCCTGTAGTGGTTTAGAAACAGGCAAAAATTTAGAGGTTTAAATGTTATAAAGTATCTATCTTTTTAAACAATAAAAAATTTGTGTTGACTGTCCCTTTAAATGCATCAGTATATCTGTCATTCATTTACTGTTTAATATCCCTTGAAGTCTCATTTTTTGGCAAGTGCTAGTTGATAATTTAAGTGTAATAGGAGCACTGTACCAGCAGCTAGCTCTGTAAGCTTGGCACAGTGTTTAGGGGTCAGGTGCTGGTGCAGGATTTTGAACAATGTAAATTAAGCAGCAGCGACTGTGCAGCCAGTGTACTTGCTTTTTAAATCAGCTCCATAAAACAAGTCCTTTTATTTCTACAAACTATGGAAAGTCATCTCTGTCTCCCTCCTTCATTCTCTCCTTCTCGCTTCACTTTCTACCTGTCTTTCCCATCAATCCTAGCCCCCCCCTCGATTCTGTTTTAGCTCCTCCTCTCCTGGCTTTGTCCCCCTCTTCTCCTTTCTCCCATCTCTGTCCCGCTCTCTATCCCCCTTTCTCCTGCTATCTCCATTTCTATACCCCTCTCTCTTCGCCTCTCTCTTTCTCTCCCCTCATTCCCCTTTCTACGACCCCTCTTTTCCTATCTCTCTGTCACTCACGTCACACCCCTTTCCCTCTCAAAGTTCTTATTATAGGGATATTAAACAGTATGATATTGCAATATTATATGTTTAATTATTTGTAGTTAATAAACATTAATTATTTATTTTGTTCCCTGATATTTAACTCTGAATATTGTTGAGTTTCTATAAAGTTAAGAGGCGTTGCCATGTTTGAACTTAAGTTGCCCCTTATCTGTTTCCCCTGATGAAGACAATTAGGAACAGTTATTAAACAGGCAATAAAAGAGACTGTCCAAAAAATAGAAAACTAGTTTAAACATGGTGGTGTCCAACTGTCCATTCGTAAACCTTATAAAAACTAAACCTTTACACTTATATTTTCAATATTTAAAAAACTGAATCTAATTGTAAAAATACATCTACATATTATTCTAAGGATAATCTTTGCTTTGAGTACAACATCATTATGTCTGTTTTATATCCCTTTAATAATTGCCATAACCCGTGGTGAATCATTGCCTAAATGCTGGATTTTTCATCTGTGGAAAACAACATTTAAGAACAAGTGAATCTGTTCTGAATATATTTATATGATATATTTATTCATAATTACAGTTTGTAATGCTTTTAAAGGGGCATGAAGCCAACATTTTTCTTTCATGATTCAAATAAAGAACACAATTTTAAAATAGTTTACAATTTACTTATTTTAACAAATTTGCTTAAAGGGATACTAAACCCAATTTTATTCTTTCATGATTCAGATAGAGGGGCCTATTTATAGAAACATAGAAACATAGATATTGACGGCAGATAAGAGCCATAGGCCCAGCAAGTCTGCCCGACCTTACCTAACAGTATAAACTTATCTAGTTCGTAGGATAGCCTTATGCTTGTCCCATGCATTTTTTAAAGTCCCCCCACAGTGTTTGTTGCTACTACCTCTTGAGGAAGTTTATTCCATAAATCAATCACTCTTTCTGTAAAGAAGTGCTTCCTCAAATTACTCCTGAATCTACTACCCTTTAGCTTGAGCTCATGACCCCTTGTTCTTGAATTTTCCATTTTATGTAAAATACCCACAGCCTCAGTTTTACTAAACCCTTTAATGTACTTGAAAGTTGTTATCATATCAAAGCCGTCAACTGCAAATATGCTGGAATTCCGCAGCGTAATTGTGGAGAGCTTAATTCGCCTTATTTATCAAAGGCTACAGACCGGCAAAAGTAGAATTTTGTGATGTAACATACGATCCGCCGGTCTCAGTCCGACACAGATCGATGCTTATGTCACTACAGATGTTCCGAATTCAAATTCGGCACTATCTAACTACTTTTGCTAGTTAACAAATAACCACCAGGTACGCTCGCCACTATTCCGGCCCAGCGTACCTGGTTTTCAATCCGCCGCCCTGGAGGCAACGGATGCCATAGGAATCAATCGGAGTCAGAAAGCACCGAAAGCTTATGTTCTCTGCTGCCCGATATCCCATTGATTACTATGGGAGAATAAAAGTTACGTTTACACATAACACCCTAACATAAGCCCCAAGTCTAAACATCCCTAATCTGCCACCCCCTACACCGCCGCCACCTACATTATACTTATTAACCCTTAATCTGTCGACCCGACACCGCCGCCACCTACATTATACTTATTAACCCCTAATCTGCCACCCCCTACACCACCACCACCTACATAAAAGTATTAACCCCTATCCCGCCGCTCCCGGAGCCCACCGCAACTAAATAAATGTATTAACCCCTAAACCATCAGCCCCCCACATCGCCATAAACTAAATTAACCTATTAACCCCTAAACCTAACAACCCGCTAACTTTATATTAAATATGAACTCATCCCCATCTTATAATACATTTAAACTTACCTTTAGATTTAAATTAAACTATATTAAACTAATAATTAACCTATTCTAAAGATTATACTACAATTACATTAAACTATATTAAATTAATAATTAACCTACCCTAACTATTAAGTATTAACCCCTAATCTGCCCTCCCTAACATCGCCAACACCTAACTTCAATTATTAACCCCTAATCTGCCGACCGGAGCTCACCGCTATTCTAATAAATGGATTAACCCCTAAAGCTAAGTCTAACCCTAACACTAACACCCCCCTAAGTTAAATATAATTTTAATCTAACGAAATTAATTAACTCTTATTAAATAAATTATTCCTATTTAAAGCTAAATACTTACCTGTAAAATAAATCCTAATATAGCTACAATATAAATTATAATTACATTGTAGCTATTTTAGGATTAATATTTATTTTACAGGCAACTTTGTAATTATTTTAACCAGGTACAATAGCTATTAAATAGTTGAGAACTATTTAATAGTTACCTAGTTAAAATAATTACACAATTACCTGTAAAATAAATCCTAACCTAAGTTACAATTAAACCTAACACTACACTATCAATAAATTAATTAAATAAAATACCTACAATTATCTACAATTAAACCTAACACTACACTATCAATAAATTAATTAAATAAAATACCTACAAATAAATACAATTAAATAAACTAACTAAAGTACAAAAAAATAAAAAAGAACTAAGTTACAAAAAATAAAAACATATTTACAAACATTAGAAAAATATTACAACAATTTTAAACTAATTACACCTACTCTAAGCCCAGTAAGAAAATAACAAAGACCCCCAAAATAAAAAAATGCCCTACCCTATTCTAAATCAAAAAAGTTCAAAGCTCTTTTACCTTACCAGCCCTTAAAATGACCTTTTGTGGGGCATGCCCCAAAGAATTCAGCTCTTTTGCATGGAGAAAAAAAACACATACAATACCCCCGCCAACATTACAACCCACCACCCACATACCCCTAATCGAACCCAAACCCCCCTTAAATAAACCTAACACTAAGCCCCTGAAGATCTCCCTACCTTGTCTTCACCTCACCGGGTCCCGATCTGTCCAGAAGAGCCTCCGATGTCTTGATCCAAGCCCAAGCGGGGGGCTGAAGAGTGACGTCCATCCTCGGGCTGAAGTCTGGATCCAAGCGGCGGCTGAAGAAATCCATCATCAGGCTGAAGTCAGAAGTCCATCATCGGGATGAAGTCTTCTATCAAGCAGCATCTTCAATCTACTTTCTTCCGGAGCGGAGCGGAGCCATCTTCTTCCCAGCCGACGCGGATCCATCCTCTTCTAACGACGCCTACTAGCCGAATGACGGTTCCTTTAAATGACGTCATCCAAGATTGCGTCCGTCGAATTCCGATTGGCTGATAGGATTCTATCAGCCAATCGGAATTAAGGTAGGAAAATTCTGATTGGCTGATGGAATCAGCCAATCAGATTCAAGTTCAATCCAATTGGCTGATCCTACCTTAATTCCGATTGGCTGATAGAATCCTATCAGCCAATCGGAATTCGACGGACGCCATCTTGGATGACGTCATTTAAAGGAACCGTCATTCGGCTAGTAGGCGTCGTTAAAAGAGGATGGATCCGCGTCGGCTGTGAAGAAGATTTCTCCGCTCCGCTCCGGAAGAAAGAAGATTGAAGATGCTGCTTGATAGAAGACTTCATCCCGATGATGGACTTCCGACTTCAGCCCGATGATGGATTTCTTCAGCCGCCGCTTGGATCCAGACTTCAGCCCGAGGATGGACGTCACTCTTCAGCCCCCCGCTTGGGCTTGGATCAAGACATCGGAGGCTCTTCTGGACAGATCGGGACCCGGTGAGGTGAAGACAAGGTAGGGAGATCTTCAGGGGCTTAGTGTTAGGTTTATTTAAGGGGGGTTTGGGTTAGATTAGGGGTATGTGGGTGGTGGGTTGTAATGTTGGGGGGGGGGTATTGTATGTGTTTTTTTTACAGGCAAAAGAGCTGAATTCTTTGGGGCATGCCCCGCAAAGGGCCCTGTTTAGGGCTGGTAAGGTAAAAGAGCTTTTGAACTTTTTTAATTTAGAATAGGGTAGGGCATTTTTTTATTTTGGGGGGTCTTTGTTATTTTATTAGGGGGCTTAGAGTAGGTGTAATTAGTTTAAAATTGTTGTAATATTTTTCTAATGTTTGTAAATATTTTTTTATTTTTTGTAACTTAGTTCTTTTTTATTTTTTGTACTTTAGTTAGTTTATTTAATTGTATTTATTTGTAGGTATTGTATTTAATTAATTTATTGATAGTGTAGTGTTAGGTTTAATTGTAGATAATTGTAGGTAGTTTATTTAATTTATTTATTGTAGTGTAAGTGTTAGGTTTAATTGTAGATAATTGTAGGTATTTTATTTAATTAATTTATTTATAGTGTAGTGTTAGGTTTAATTGTAACTTAGGTTAGGATTTATTTTACAGGTAATTTTGTAATTATTTTAACTAGGTAACTATTAAATAGTTATTAACTATTTAATAGCTATTGTACCTGGTTAAAATAAATACAAAGTTGCCTGTAAAATAAATATTAATCCTAAAATAGCTACAATATAATTATTATTTATATTGTAGCTATATTAGGGTTTATTTTACAGGTAAGTATTTAGATTTAAATAGGAATAATTTATTTAATAAGAGTTAATTTATTTCGTTAGATTTAAATTATATTTAACTTAGGGGGGGTGTTAGGGTTTAGGGTTAGCATTAGCTTTAGGGGTTAAAATTTTTTATTAGAGTAGCGGTGAGCTCCGATCGGCAGATTAGGGGTTAATACTTGAAGTTAGGTGTCGGCGATGTTAGGGAGGGCAGATTAGGGGTTAATACTATTTATTATAGGGTTAGTGAGGCGGGAGTGAGGCGGATTAGGGGTTAATAACTTTATTATAGTATCGGTGCGGTCCGCTCGGCAGATTAGGGGTTAATAAGTGTAGGCAGGTGGAGGCGACGTTGAGGGGGGCAGATTAGGGGTTAATAAATATAATATAGGGGTCGGCGGGTGTTAGGGGCAGCAGATTAGGGGTACATAGCTATAATGTAGCTCGCGGTGGTGTACGGAGCGGCAGATTAGGGGTTAATAATAATATGCAGGGGTCAGCGATAGCGGGGGCGGCAGATTAGGGGTTAATAAGTGTAAGGTTAGGGGTGTTTAGACTCGGGGTTCATGTTAGGGTGTTAGGTGCAGACTTAGGAAGTGTTTCCGCATAGCAAACAATGGGGCTGCGTTAGGAGCTGAACGCTGCTTTTTTGCAGGTGTTAGGTTTTTTTTCAGCTCAAACAGCCCCATTGTTTTCTATGGGGGAATCGTGCACAAGCACGTTTTTGAAGCTGGCCGCGTCCGTAAGCAACGCTGGTATCTAGAGTTGCAGTGGCGGTAAACATGCTATACGCTCCCTTTTTGGAGCCTAACGCAGCCATTCTGTGAACTCTAAATACCAGCGGTATTTAAAAGGTGCGGGAGAAAAAAAGCCAGCGTAGCTAACGCACCCCTTTGGCCGCAGAACTCTAAATCTAGCCGTAAGTTACCCAAAAAAACAACTAAGTTACAAAAAATAACAAATACTAAGTTACACAAAAAATAACAAATACTAAGTTACACAAAAAATAAACACTAAGTTACAAAAAATAAAAAAGAAATTATCAAAGTTTTAAACTAATTACACCTAATCTAAGGGCCCTATGAAAATAAAAAAGTCCCCCCCAAAATAAAAAAAAACCCTAGCCTACAATAAACTACAAATAGCCCTTAAAAGGGCCTTTTGCGGGGCATTGCCCCAAAGTAATCAGCTCTTTTACCTGTAAAAAAAAATACAAATACCCCCCCAACAGTAAAACCACCACCCACACAAACAACCCCCCAAATAAAATACTATTTAAAAAAAAACCTAAGCTCCCCATTGCCCTGAAAAGGGCATTTGGATGGACATTGCCCTTAAAAAGGCATTTAGCTCTATTGCAGGCCCAAAGTCCAAATCTAAAACTAAAACTCATCCAATAAACCCTTAAAAACACCTAACCCCAGAAGATTTACTTACAGTTTTTGAAGATCCAACATCCATCCTCCAAGAAGCCGGGAGAAGTCCTCAACTAAGTGGCCGAAGTCTTCATCCAAGCCCGCAGAACCCAGACAGCATCTTCTATCTTCATCCATCCGGCGCAGAGCGGCTCCATCTTCAAGACATCCGACGCGGAGCATCCTCTTCCTTCCGACGACTACTGACGAATGAAGGTTCCTTTAAATGACATCATCCAAGATGGTGTCCCTTAGATTCGATTGGCTGATAGAATTCTATCAGCCAATTGGAATTAAGGTTGAAAAAATCCTATTGGCTGTTGCAATCAGCCAATAGTATGTTCACATATAAAACAGCAACTTTCAGGAGATTCAGTGCACATGAAGACAGGGACTCTGCCTACTTCCCCAATCACATATACTTAGACCAAATGTCCACAGCACTGTATTTTCTTCAGATACTTTATTTAAACAAACATAGAAAAAGCTTTTTCTATGTTTTTTTTAAATAAAGTATCTGAAGAAAATACAGTGATGTGGACATTTGGTCTAAGTATATGCAATCAGCCAATAGGATTGAGCTTTCATCCTATTGGCTGATCCAATATAAAGGTAAGTTTAAATTTATTATAAGATAGGGATGAGTTAATATTTAATGTACAGTTAGCGGGTTGTTAGGTTTAGGGATTAATAGGTTAGTTTAGTTTATGGCGATGTGGGGGGCTGGCGGTTTATGGGTTAATACATTTATTTAGTTGTGGTGGGCTCCGGGAGCGGCAGGATAGGGGTTAATAACTTTTTTGTAGGTGGCGGCGGTATAGGGGGTGGCAGATTAGGGGTTAATAAGTATAATGTAGGTGGCGGCGGAGTAGGGGGCGGCAGATTAGGGGTTAATAAGTATAATGTAGGTGGCGGCGGAGTAGGGGGCGGCAGATTAGGGGTTAATAAGTATAATGTAGGTGGTGGCGGAGTAGGGGGCGGCAGATTAGGGGTTAATAAGTATAATGTAGGTGGCGGCGGAGTAGGGGCGGCAGATTAGGGGTTAATAAGTATAATGTAGGTGGCGGTGGGCTCCAGGAGTGGCGGTTTAGGAGTTAATAACTTTATTTAGTTGCGGCGGGGTCGGGGAGTGGCGGGATAGGGGTTAAACAGTCTAGTATAGTGTGGGTGTTTAGTGACAGTATACAAATAAAGCTGGGAAAAAGCCGAATAGCAGCGAGATCGATGACTGTTAGTTAACAGCAGTCCGCTGCTCATCGCCCCGTACTTGGTGCGCGGCTTATTGACAGCTTTTTTGTTAAATATGGAGATGGTATTCAGGTCCGCGGCAGCGATGTTAGGCGAGCGTATTGGTGCCGGCGAATGCAGCACAGTTGACGGGTTGATAAATAGGCCCCAGAGCAAGCAATTTTAAGCAACTTTCTAATTTACTCCTATTATCAATGTTTCTTCTTTCTCTTGCTAGACAATTTTAGGTTCAGAACTCTGGACAGCACTTGTTTAATGGTGGGTGCATTTAGCCACCAATCAGCAAGCACAACCTAGGTTGTGAACCAAAAATGGTCCGACTTCTAAACTTACATTCTTGCTTTTCAAATAAAGATAGCAAGAGAATGAAGAAAAATTGATAATAGGAGTAAATTAGAAAGTTGCTTAAAATTGCTGCTCTATCTGAATCATGAAAGAAAAAATTTGGGTTCAGTGTCCCTTTAATTCTTGTGATATTCTTTGTTGAAGAGATATCTAGGTAGGTAGCGTGCGCATGTCTGAAACACTACATCACAGGAAATAGTGCTGCCATCTAGTGCTCTTGCTAATGTATAACATTGTTGCAAAACTGCTGCCATTTAGTGCTGCAGACACGTGCAGGCTCCTGAGCTTACGTTCCTGCTTTTCAACAAGGGATAACAAGAGAATGAAGAAAATGTGAGAATAGAAGTAAACAATAAAGTTACTTAAAATTGAATGTTCTATATGAATCATGAAAGAAAAAAATGTGGGTTTCATGTCCCTTTAACTACCTTACAGTGCACCATCCAGTTGCACCTGAAGCTCACCACATACAGCTGAGGTTACAGCAGAGGTAGCACATGTGCCTTACCTGGTGCTTAGCTAGATTCACTAAGCTCCTCTCTAGCTTCTTCAGTCTTATCTGTTCCTATGATATTCTATACAGAGTTTATCTCTATATGGAGCTCACCACATACAGCTGAGGTTATAGCAGAGGCAGCACGTGTGCTTACCTGGTGCTGAACTAGATTCACTAAGCTCCTCTCTAGCGTCTTCAGTCTAATCTGTTCCTATGATATTCTATACAGAGTTTATCTCTTTACGGAGCTCACCACATACAGCTGAGGTTACAGCAGAGGCAGCACGTGTGCTTACCTGGTGCTGAACTAGATTCACTAAGCTCCTCTCTAGCGTCTTCAGTCTAATCTGTTCCTATGATATTCTATACAGAGTTTATCTCTTTACGGAGCTCACCACATACAGCTGAGGTTACAGCAGAGGCAGCACGTGTGCTTACCTGGTGCTGAACTAGATTCACTAAGCTCCTCTCTAGCGTCTTCAGTCTAATCTGTTCCTATGATATTCTATACAGAGTTTATCTCTTTATGGAGCTCACCACATACAGCGGAGGTTATAGCAGAGGCAGCACGTGTGCTTACCTGATGCTGAGATAGATTCACTAAGCTCCTCTCTAGCGTCTTCAGTCTAATCTGTTCCTATGATATTCTATACAGAGTTTATCTCTGTATGGAGCTCACCACATACAGCGGAGGTTATAGCAGAGGCAGCACGTGTGCTTACCTGATGTTGAGATAGATTCACTAAGCTCCTCTCTAGCGTCTTCAGTCTAATCTGTTCCTATGATATTCTATACAGAGTTTATCTCTGTATGGAGCTCACCACATACAGCTGAGGTTACAGCAGAGGCAGCATGTGTGCCTTACCTGGTGCTGAGCTAGATTCACTAAGCTCCTCTCTAGCGTCTTCAGTCTAATCTGTTCCTATGATATTCTATACAGAGTTTATCTAATGCTCCAGCGTCATCTCCTGGTCGGAACTATTAAGTCTCCCAGCAGCCTAAGTTCACTAAAAATAATAAGACCAGTAAGATGCAGAAGGAAAACTGTGGGTTACACCTGAAGGTGCCAGTTAGATGTGCAATGTTTATCTTCCATATTAACTGAAACTCCTAGTTTTTGTGTCACCAGCACCATGAAGGTTAAATTAAAGGCTCATAACCTACAAAACAGTTAAGCACATAGTTAAAACCAATTCCAGAGCAGCAATGCACTATTGGATGCTATCTGGTTGCTATCCAGATATGCCTCTTGTCATTGGCTCACTAAATGTGATCAGATAGCTCCCAGTAGTACATTGCTGCTCTGCAGATGACTTTAACTATGTGCTTAACCCATTTGCAGGGGGTTTTGTTTTTGTTTAAGGAACATGAAATGTAAAACATTTTACTTATATGTTACAGCCTTTAATTATCACACTCTTGCTTGAATTTAACCGTTTTTAACTCCTTCAAATGGGTTAAACACATCATTAAAGCCAGCTAAAGAATGGCAATGCACTACTGGGAGCTAGCTAAAAACATATTGTGAGCCAAAGACATTAAGCATCTGTGTGTTGCCACCAATCAGCAGCTAGCTCCCAGCAGTGCATTGCTATCCCCAAGCATATCTAGGTATGCCAAAAGAACAAAGTACATTTGATAACAGAAGTAATATGAATAGTCGCTTAAAACTGCATGCTCTGTTTACATCATGAATATTTAATTTTCATATCTAAATTTTCACTCAGGAGCTGCAGAGAACTGCAGTTCCTAAGCAGGAAACAGCCAGGGAGCCAATGGGCAGAGGCACTTGCAGCATTCGAGTGGGACCTTAAGTGTGCGTTTAACGGTTCCATGGCGAGTGTAAAAATGACTTACTCTAAGGAGTTAGCAAGTTATTTTTTCACTGTAATATTTTGTTAAAGGGACATGAAACACCCTTTTTTTCTTCCATGATTCAGATAAAGAATACCATTTAAAAAACATTCCATTTTACTTATATTATCTAGTTTTCTTAATTCTTTAGATATCCTTTTTTGAAGAAATAGCAATGCACATGGGTGAGCCAATCATACAAGGAATTTCATCTATTTACAGCCACTAATCAGCAGCTACTGAGCCTATTTAAATATGATTTGAAACAAAGGATATCAAGCGAAAGAAGCAAATGAGATAATATAAGTAAATTGGAAAGGTGTTTAAAGGGACACTGTACCCAAAAAAATTTCTTTCATGATTCAGATAGAGCATGCAATTTTAAGTATCTTTCTAATTTACTCCTATTGTCAAATTTTCTTTATTCTCTTGGTATCTATATTTGAAAAGCAAGAATTTAAGTTTAGATGCCGGCCCATTTTTGGTGAACAACCTGGGTAGTCCTTGCTGATTGGACAGCACCAATAAACAAGTGCTGTCCATGGTTCTGTGATGTGCAGTCACTAGAGGCAGGTGAGGCAGTGCTTCACCTCTCATATGGGCAATTTTTTTTTTTTTTATTGGCTTTAAAAAAAAAATTGAAATTTTTTTTCCCCCCAGCATTTTTTTTCCTCACAGCTATATGTTGTGCAATGGAGAGGCACAAGCAGGTCTGCCCACCATTACACAACATGCTGCGCCACCTACTGGATGAAAGTGGTTAAGATCATTGCATAGCCCATTAACTGCTTATTTGAGGCAGTCCTATTTGGGCTGAACCAATCCAGTGAGAGGCATTAGTAAGTGGAACTTAGGGTTGGGGCTGGATGTTAAATCATATAAAACAAAACAAAAACGGAAAAAAACAACTTTAATTTATTTTGTTGCTGTCCTGTGCAGCTGCAGCTTTGCTAAAGTGAAAAAGAGAGTTCTGTTCTTCCCCTCTAAGTGCAGTGCAATGTGCCACTGTCACTTCCTGAATCCTTACACAGAGCAGGAAGAGAGGCAGAGAGAGCAGTGTTTCAGCCACATCTTATTAAAGTAAGATTTTACTGAAAGGGATTCTGTTAGTGAAAATGATAATTTAATGAATGTGGTTTAGTGTTTTTTTACTCTTTTACAGCAAAGGATCGTTTTTGTATTTTGTTTACTCAAAATTTACACCCACTAACTTAGCAGCTTGCCTCTGTACTTCACACTAATTTATAGACTCATTTTCTGAACTCTCTGTAGCTCTGCTGTTTTATTACTTAAAAATGCAGTGGTCCCTCTCCCCCCCTTGTGTGTGTGTGTCTCTGTCTCTCTATCCATCTCTCTCCTTATGTGTTGTTCTCCCCCATGGTCTCTTTCTCTCTCTGTCTCTCTTCCTCCCCCTCTGACTCTCTCATCCCTTATGTGTCTCTCTAACCCTCTGTGTGTGATTGTGTCTCTTTCTCTCTCTCTAACCCTCTGTGTGTGATTGTGTCTCTCTCTCTAACCCTCTGTGTGTGATTTTTCTCTCACTCTCTAACCCTCTGTGTGTGATTGTGTCTCTCTCTCTTTCTCTCTCTCTCTAACCCTCTGTGTGTGATTGTGTCTCTCTCTCTAACCCTCTGTGTATGATTGTGTCTCTCTCTATTTCTCTCTCTCTCTAACCCTCTGTGTGTGATTGTGTCTCTCTTTCTCTCTAACCCTCTGTGTGTGATTGTGTCTCTCTTTCTCTAACCCTCTGTATGTGATTGTGTCTCTCTTTCTCTCTCTCTAACCCTCTGTGTGTGATTGTGTCTCTCTCTCTCTCTTTATTTCTCTCTCTCTAACCCTCTGTGTGTGATTGTGTCTCTCTCTCTCTCTTTCTCTCTCTCTAACCCTCTGTGTGTGATTGTGTCTCTCTTTCTCTCTCTAACCCTCTGTGTGTGATTGTGTCTCTCTCTCTCTCTCTCTCTCTCTCTTTCTCTCTAACCCTCTGTGTGTGATTGTGTCTCTCTCTCTTTCTCTCTAACCCTCTGTGTCTCTCTCCCCCCGTCTCTCTCTCCCTTTCCCCCCGAGTGCTTTTCTGTGTTTCTGTCTACCTTTTAGTTATTTAATTAATGAATTGGTAGTGCCATCTGATGGTGTGGCTTTATTTAAAGGGGTGGGGTCAGCGCCCCACCATCTTTAAATTTCACCAGCCGCCACTGGATCAAGACATTTTTATATTTACTGAATAATGAAAGAATCTATAAGCATAATTTGCAGCATTAAAGTAAAAAGTATGTTTTAAACATATTTTAATGGGCATGGATTTCTAGATCTCATAATCAGAGCAAGCATTGTGTTATCTGGCAAGAGTTTCTGTTACAATCCTTTTAGACTAAAATCAGATGTTTACTAAGTTGACCAGTTTTCCAAGACACCATTTAAAGGGACATGAAACCCATATGAAACCCATATGAAACCCATATGCAAATTTAAATAACTTTCCAATTTACATCTAATATCTAATTTTCTTCATTCTTTTGATATCCTTTGTTGAAAATCATATCTAAATATGCTCAGTAGCTGCTGATTGGTGGCTGCACATAGATACCTCATGTGATTGGCTCACCCATGTGCATTGCTATTTCTTCAACAAAGGATATCTAAAGAATGAAGGCGTATCCTAGCCACTGCCTCACCAGCCTCTGACGTCACTGCACGTCACTGGTTCTGAACCACAAATTGGCTGGCTCCTTAGCTTAGATGTCTTCTTTTTCAAATAAAGAAAGCAAGAGAACGAAGAAAAATTGATAATAGGAGTAAATTAGAAAGTTGCTTAAAATTGCTTGCTCTATATGAATCACAAAAGAAAAAAATTGGGTCCAGTGTCCCTTTAATAGTGCATGCTCTTTCTAAATCATGAAAGAAAAAAATTTGGGTTTCATGTCCCTTTAATAAACACATTGTGCTAAGATTATTTCTATCATGTATTTGAAAGTGCATAATTTAAACATGTTGAATAATTATTTTTTTTACCTGGAAAGTGGTTCAAAATCAGTTTAAAATTTAAACTAATATGGCCGTATCAGTTGGGTATTTCCTACTACTTCTCATTGGCCAATAAAAAAAGTCCCTCAGCCCTATTGGTCCAAGACTGAAAAAAAAATACATTTTAAAGTTCTTCCTTTTAAAGTAAAAAAAAAAGACCAGTTTTAGTCTCTCTTTTATTTTGCCTCAAATCTCTAGCAGCCAAAGGATTAATACTAAACCGTGTCCGTGTAATTTTAAGATTAAATAAGCTATTGTGCTTCCTACGTAATGTTAATGAAACGTGGTCAGTCTAATAACTTTCACCTATCATTAGTCATTCCAGGGATGAGTGTACAAAAACAGCTGTCACTGTTAAATAAGAGAGCGTCTGGACATTTTTTTTGTTGTTGATTAATTTCAGCATTACAGAATTATTCTGGAGGTTTTTTTAAATGCTGACGACCCTACTTACTTCAGCTTTGCAACTGTAACTTTTGAACGTGATTTTCTTGAGTGGGAGGAAACAGGTGGTTCAGAAAGCAAAGCTTAGAAAGAAATCCTAAACCTCTGTCGGATTTACAGCTTACACTACATGGCGTTTCTGACAGCTGCTTGCGGCCTGTACTGAGTGCTTTTGTTTTTATTAGATGCAGGGTGGCCTCTTTTACATGTGACGAGCTGTCAAAGTATGAAGCACAACATGAGTCAACTATGGCGGACTCAACAGGCCCCCTTCTCCCTAGTGTTGTTGTAATTTAGGAGAAGAGCTAAGGGGAACAAAAATCCTTGGAATAATATTATTTTGGACACGGTGGACCGCTGTGCACCTTTCACTAAAAGCACTTCATATTTCTACGTTTCGCTGACTTTTCTATTTTGTAGGAATTTACTCCCTGACGTTACCACCTGATTGTTCATTTACAATAACAGGAGTCTCCATATGTCAGAAAAACAAAACCCATTTTTATGTTTTACTAGATTTGAATTAAATAATTTTAAGGAAATAAAAACAAGGACTATTTTAAGAATCGAAAAAAGAAATGGAAGGTTATGCCTAACCCCAACACTAACTCTTATAACCCAAACTCAGTTTTTTTTCTAATTGACTAATTCTCAACTCAAATTCTAATAAACCCAACACAGACCTTTCTCTAATAACCTGTTACCCTATTAACCCTAACCGATACTCTAACCCCCTAACCCTGAATCCAACCCTACAAACCCTATTGCCTTAGAGTAGATGCTAAGATTGTTATGCGGGTAGAAGGTTGACTTAAAGATAGACAACAGAGGGTTTCAATTAATGGAGTACATTTAAATGAGTCATCAGTTACTAGCGGTGTTCCCCAAGAGAGTTCTTGGGCCTGTTTTGTTTAACATGTTCATAAGTGATATTGGAAGTGGGCTTAAGGGGAAGGTTTGCTTGTTTGCTCTTTGTAAAAGAGTTGATGTTCCAGGAGGGGTTGATCAAATGAACTGTGATATTAAAAAACTAGAGGACTGGTCAAATAAATTGGATCTGACATTAAATATTACCAAGAGCAAAATTATGCATATAGGATCCAAAAACCCAAAGGCCAATTATAGTCTCAATGGTACATTACTGACTGTAACTAAAGAATAAAGGGACTTGGGAATTATTATTTCAGATGATTTAAAATTTGGTACACAATGCAGCAGTGCAGCCAGTAAGGCCAGTCGAATACTTGGTTGCATTGGAAGAGGTATTAGTAGCAGAAATAGCAAGGTTCTTATGCCACTTTACAGATCATTAGTTAAACCAAATCTGGAATACTGTGTACAGTTCTGGAGACCATGGCCTTGATTTATCAAAGTCTGGCAGATCAGCCAGTGCGGATCAGGTACGCCAGACCTCACTGAATTCGGAGAGCAATATGCTCTCCGTATTCAGAATTGCACCAGCAGCTCACAAGAGCTGCTGGTGCAACGCCGCCCCCTGCAGACTCGCAGCGAATCGGCCGCCAGCAGGGGGGTGTCAATCAACTCGATCGTACTCGATCGGGTTGATTTCCGGCGATGTCTGTCTTTAGACCGCTGCTTCATAACTTGTTTCTGATCTTCAGAAAGATATAAATAAACTAGAAGCTGTGCTACTCAAATGGTACATGGTCTAAAATATAAAATGTACAAAGAAAGACTCTATGATCTAAATATTTATAGCTTAGAGGATAGAAGGGAAAGAGGTGACATGATAGAAACCTTCAAATATATGAAGGGACTTAATAAAGTAGAAGTTGAAAGCATTTTCCATAAAAAATAAATGCCAAAACAAGGGGTCACAATCTAAAGTTAGAGGGTAGCAAAATTCAGGAGAAATTTAAGGAAGCATTTTTTTACAGAAAGGGTGGTGGATTCATGGAATAAACTTCCATTTGAGGTGGTAAACACAAAGACTGTAAAGGAATTCAAAAATGCCTGGGACATGCATAAGGCTATCCTTGTAATGCTTGTGGGATATTCCACTATCAGACCGAACTTGGCCAGTAGTATTCTTATCCCGGCATCTTGCCGGAATGATAGGGAATATCCTAGAGCAGAGAAAGTTTGCAAGATGAGGTAGCAGGCACTCACCACAGGCAGGGTAGTCTTCGGCGGCAACAGGCAGGGAATCAGAGCAGTTCAAGGGTAAACCACTAGAATGGTCAGGCAGGGTTTAGCAACAGTAAAGCAGTCCAAGAGTAAACCCCTAGAATGGTCAGGCAGGCAGGGTTTGGCAACAGAGAGGCAATCCAGAACAAAAGGGGTTTATCAAGCAGAGTGGTCAGACAAGCAGAGATCAACAGCAGTATAACAATCCAGAAATTAAAGGGACATAAAACCCCAAAAAATTCTTTCATGATTCAGATAGAGAATACAATTTTAAACAACTTTACAATTCACTTCTATTATTTAATTTGCTTCCTTTTCTTGTTATCATTTGCTGAAAGGTTTATCAAGGCAAGTTCATGAGAAGCAGAGAAACTAGGTTCTAGCTGTTGATTGGTGGCTGCATATATACATTGAATGTGACTGGCTCACCCAAGTGTTCAGTTAGAAACTAGTAGTGCATTGCTGCTCCTTCAACAAATTATACTAAGAGAATTAAACAGATTAGATAATAGAAGTAAATTAGAAAGTTGTTTAAAATTGTATTTTCTATCTAAATCATGAAAGAAAAATTTTGGGTTTCATGTACCTTTAAGGGGTTAAGAGGCAGAGTGGTCAGACAACCAGAGATCAGCAGCAGTATATTGATCCAGAAATGTAGGGGTTAACAGGAAGAGTGGTCGGACAAGCAGAGTTCAGTAGCAGTATATCAATTCAGCAATATAGCAACAATAACACCCAGGAGAACAGAGAGTAACACCTATACTTGGGCACAGGTGAATGTAAGTGAAGTACTTACATAGCGGCAGGGTTCGCGCCACAGGAGGAATCCAGACCGGCATCAGGAAGGAGGGAGTGTGCGGCGATGACATCACCGCCGCACGCAGACAGGAGCCGACTCCCCCCTAGACAATGAGCAGCAAGCGGCGCGTCCCTAGCAACAGCTAGAGTGGCGCGGTGCGACATCCTAAGAAAAAAATAACATGTAACATGGGTATCTACCGTCAAATTCTATGTTTCTATTTTTCTATCTCAGATCCAATCTTTACTCTGCCTAGCTCCAAACCATAATACTGGTAACACCCCAATCCTATCGCTAATAACCTGCTACTCTACTAATCCTAGTCCAAACCCAATCCTTAAATTTACTGCCTCAAACCACTGATACCCAGAAATTAGCCCAACCCCTAATTACCCTAACCCAAACCAAAATCCTTATTACTGTAACCCAACCAAACCCAAACCCTAACAAACCTATTCAAACCAAAACCCTAACAACACAATCCCAACCCAAACCCTAATCACCCAAACTCTAACCAACCTATTACAACCAGAACCCTAACAACACAAGCCAACCCCAAACCCTAATAACCCAAACTCAACCCTAATCATACCTAGACACTAACAACCATAATCCGACATAAAGCCTAATAACCAGCAGCAGTCTGTCCAGGAATGAACCCAGTAATGGAGAATGTGAGTGTATATTCACTGTCTCTACTCTCTGCACGGGTTTCAGAATATGAACCAGAACATGACTACCAGTCATGGGATATCCATAAGAAAAAGTTGTGAAGGCTGAAATCTTTATCTTTCAGGCAAGATAGCCACATAATCAGAACCAGAAAAGTCTTCAGGAACAGGCTAAGGTCAATTACAATCAAAGAGGTACAGTACAAATACAGTAAACTTAAGGGAGGTCAGAAGACATGATCAATATCAGAAGAAACAGGTCAGGTTCCAGACAAGAGCAAGGCAATGATTGGCCAAGATTATCATTTTCATATAATCTGTAACTTGGAAGAAAAGATTGAAGATTGCTTTACACATCTAAACATTTTTGTCCAGTCATCCTTAATATCAAATTTAATTTTCTTTCTTCCTTTGGCATGTGTAGGAAGGGAGTCTCATGGTGCCTGCCTCTCTTAGCAATTTATAAACTAATTAAATGGAACCTTTAGCCTTATTCTATGATGAGCATAAGCGTTCAAATTGGGAAGGGAGTCTATTTATATCTGAATGGAGAGGATAGGTATTCAAGAAGTAGGGTATTTGAAAGTATACAAGCCAAGAATTAAAGGGGGCCTGTATCATTTTTTGTCTCCACAAATGGGTTGAGGGAAGTACCATTTAGAAGGGCATGTATGGGAACATTACTTTTATGCCCTTGGATTTTAGGAAGAATTCAGTAAATTCAAAGGGGTAAGAGATGATGTTGACACGTAAATGCCCTTATACTGGCGTATAAACTTTACAGCAAACAGAAAACGTTTCTGAAATTGAGCTGTCAAGAGAAAGGTGGGGTCTTATTTTTTTTTTTTGAGCAAGCAAAAGTCACTTATAAGAGAGACATCTAGTTTCCATCTAGACCCAAACCTTAGTGCCTAAGTCATGGTGCCAATCTATAATCCTAGTGAGGTTAATAGCTTAATGGTAATATTATAGAAAGGGCACTCCCAGGTCCCCAAATTCCTTACTAGCATATATTGTATCACATTTTATTCTTTGCTTCAATTTAGTTTACATACGACATTAATGGTATACTGCAAGAAGGGAAAATATGAAAAGTGTAGGGGTATCGTCAAGGTTTGCAATAAATTGGCTGTTCCAATCAGCCAATAGAATGTGAGCTCAATCCCATTGGCTGATTGGATCAGCCAATAGGATTGAAGCTCAATCCTATTGGCTGATTGCAACAGCCAGTAGGATTTAAGGGACGCCATCTTGGATGATGTCATTTAAAGGGAAACCTCATTCGGAAGAAGACGTCGATTGAAGAGGATGCTCCGCTCCGGATGTCTTGAAGATGGACCCACTCCGCGCCGGATGGATGAAGATAGACGATGCCGTCTGGATGAAGACTTCTGCCCGGTTGAATGAAGACTTCTGCAGCTTCGTTGAGGATGGATGTCGGTTCTTCAAAAACTGTAAGTGGATCTTCGGAGGTTAGTGTTAGGCTTTTTTAAGGGTTTATTGGGTGGGTTTTATTTTTAGATTAGGGGTTTGGGCACTTGAAAAAGAGCTAAATGCCCTTTTAAGGGCAATGCCTATCCAAATGCCCTTTTCAGGGCAATTAAGAGCTTAGGTTTTTTTAGTTCAGATTTTATTTGGGGGGTTGGTTGTGTGGGTGGTGGGTTTTACTGTTGGGTGGTTGTTTGTATTTTTTTTTTACAGGTAAAAGAGCTGTTTTTTTAGGGCTATTGGTAGTTTAGTTTAGGCTAGGGTTTTTTATTTTATTTTGGGGGGGGCTATTAGATTAGGTGTAATTAGTTTAAATATCTGATCATTTCTTTTTTTATTTTGTGTAATTTAGTGTTTGTTTTTGTAATTTAGGTAATTGTATTTAATTAATGTAATTTATTTAATTGTAGTGTAAGGTTAGGTGTTAGTGTAAGGAAGGTTAGGTTTTATTTTACAGGTAAATGTGTATTTATTTTAGCTAGGTAGTTAGTAAATAGTTAATAACTATTTAGTAACTAGTCTACCTAGTAAAAATAAATACCAACTTACCTGTGAAATAAACATTAAACCTAAGATAGCTACAATGTAACTATTAGTTATATTGTAGCTAGCTTAGGGTTTATTTTATAGGTAAGTATTTAGTTTTAAATAGGAATTATTTAGTTAGGTTTATTTTAATTACATTAAAGTTAGGGAGTGTTAGGGTTACGGTTAGGGGTTAATAACTTTAGTATAGTGGCGGCAACGTTGGGGCAGAAGATTAGGGGTTAATAAATGTAGGTAGGTGGCGGCGATGTTAGGGGCGGCAGATTAGGGGTTAATAAGTGTAGGAGGGTGGTGGCGACATTGGGGGCAGCAGATTAGGGGTTAATAAGTGTAGGTGGGTGGCGGCGACATTGTGGGCAGCAGATTAGGGGTTAATAAGTGTAATGTAGGTGTCTGCAGTGTCGGGGCGGCAGATTAGGGGTTAATAAGTGTAATGTAGGTGGCGGCGGGGGAGGCAGATTAGGGGTTAATAAGTGTAATGTAGGTGTCGGCGATGTCGGGGGCGGCAGATTAGGGGTGTTTAGACTCGGGGTTTATGTTAGGGTGTTAGGTGTAAACATAAATTTAGTTTCCCCATAGACTTTAATGGGACTGCGCTACGGAGCTTTACGCTGCTTTATTACAGGTGTTAGACTTTTTTTGAGCCTGCTCTCCCCATTGATGTCTATGGGGAAATCGTGCACGAGCACATAAAACCAGCTCACTGCAGCTTTCAGCAGCGCTGGTATTGGAGTGCGGTAATGGAGCTCAATTTTGCCTGCTAACGCCGGGTTTATTTAAACCTGTGATACCAGTGCTGTAGGGAAGTGAGTGGTGACAATCACTTGCAAGTTAGCACCGTGACGCTCATAACGCAAAACTCGTAATCTAGCCGTTTATCAATCATTCTTTAATCAACAATATGATACTATGCTAATATAAGGAGAGCATTAAAGGTACGGTAAAGTCAAAATTCAATGATTCAGACCGAGCATGCAATTTAAAAACAAAACTTTCCAATTTAGGGTTAGATTACAAGTAGCGTGGTATATTGCGTTTTGCAGACACAAAATCTCCGCTACAGTTAAGCTTTTTGCACTAGTCTGGATGCGACTGTATTACAAATTTAAAAAAAACATTTTGCGCAAGCAGTAACCCTGAAATCTGAACATTAAATATTGCGTGTGGGTTCACATATTCCCCTATACAACTCAATGGAGAAAAAAAAGTGTGGAAAAAAACACCAGACTATCATGCAAACACGATCGCATTGTCGGAATTGCACTAACTCAACATGAAAATATGAATATCTCATATTCTAATGTTCTTAACATAACGGAATATGTTTTATTTATTCATAAATACAAATTTCTACAAATACCTGATTGTTTTTTAAAAATATATTTATTTATACCTATATATGTAGATGATTATATATAGGTATAGATATATACAGATATATATATAGGTATATCTATTTATAAATACTTAGAACATATTCCCCTATGTGCAGAACATTGGAATGTGAAATATTTACAGTAAATACATAGGTAAACATATCTAGATCTGGATGTATCTCTGTTAAAGTCCTTTGGCAGCTTTTTTTTCTTTTCACCCGAGATCTCATATCTTTTAGCCCTTATAACTTTTTAATCAATATTTGTATAAACTAATTTCTATTAGACAGGTAACCATAGCTCTGAGATTGCGGTGAAAATTGTAGCGTAAATTGCAATCGCAATTGCAATCGTAATATAAGCACAATTGAAATGTCTTGCAAAAACACAATATCTCTTGCACAAAACTGCGCCTCACTTGTAATCTAGTCCTTACTTTTCTCATTCTCTTGGTATCCTATGTTGAAAAGCATACCTAAGTAGACTCGGGAGCAGCAGTGCACTAATGAAAACTAGCTGCTGATTGGTGGCTGCACATATATGCCTCTTGTCATTGGCTCATCCAATGTGATCAGCTAGCGCCCATTAGTGCATTGCTGCTCTTTCAACTAAGGATACTAAGAGAATGAAGCAAACACGCCTTTTAGGTCATCAGCTTTAGTTTCCTATCAGTACGAGAAGTTGCTAAACAGAAGAAGGGACAGAGCGTAAAATGTATTAATGGTCTCAGGGTTTCTCCAGCTACTAATGAAAGGGACACTAAGCTACTGAGCACATCTATAATAGAATAGTTACTACTCATGATGTTATTGTATTTCCTCCTGTGCCTTCAACTCTCCTTAAATCTGTTCTCCTATTTTAATGCCTTAAAGGGACAGTATACACCAATTTTCATATAACTGCATGCAGTAGACATTACTGTAAAGAAGAATATGCACAGATATTGATCTAAAAATCCAGAATATAACCTGTTTAAAAAAACTTACATAAGAAGATCCCAGTTTAGAATTGCTGATGAGGTTTGGCTGGGACACCCAGTGAAAGGGGCTGAGAAAGCAGGAAGAACAGACAACCCTCCCTCCCCTGCATATGAGAAGGCCCATTACACAAACAGGAGCAAACCAGAATCTGTAGATGTGGGTTTACATCTGATACTTGGGGGTTTGGTTAGGAGTCTAAAAATCAGCATATTATTAAAAATTAAGCAAAACTATACATTGATATAAAAACACTCCAAGATGAGCTAGATAGCTAGATAAATGGATCATATACAAAGCATTTATGCAAAGAAAAATCTAGTGTACAATGTCCCTTTAAGCTAGGTGGCGGTGCAGATGCTCCGCCTCCTCATACTGGGTGCCGCCATCTTGCAGCAGCAGCAGCATTGCTCTATATTTACTTTAATTAGATCACTTCTTGTAGAACCTACATTTTATTCATTACATTGATAGTTATAGAACAGATATTACATTTTTAACCTATATCAGCAATTAAACACTGGGTTGCAAAACTAAATGTTTCAAAAGCATTTAACACAACTGTTTTACCAGGTTTTGAATCAGTTAGAGATATAAATGAGCCTGTGCTCTGAACTAACCAGTCACTGTGTAGAATGTGGCAGGCTATGGTGCATTTCATAATGATGGAGACACTGCAGCCTATCAGGAGAGAGTGGAAAAAGCAGTTTTCAAAGGCATTTTACAACAAAAGCAGGCAAAATAAATAATGGATCTATGTCAATGTTGTTTAGTATGACACTAAAGTTGAAATGTAACTTTCATGATTTGGAGAGTTCATGCAATTAAATAAACTTCCCAATTTCTTCTAATATCAAAGTTCTCTTTATATCTATTGCTGAGCAAAACCT
This sequence comes from Bombina bombina, assembly GCF_027579735.1. Classification (NCBI taxonomy): domain Eukaryota; kingdom Metazoa; phylum Chordata; class Amphibia; order Anura; family Bombinatoridae; genus Bombina; species Bombina bombina. The sequence goes on from NC_069503.1 coordinate 137,295,820, forward strand.
CGGTATGTTGATAGGTGCTCAGGATCATGCATGTGCACTCTATGGTAGCAGCGTTTGCAACTATGTATAACCTCACTACAAACATTTCGCAAACACTAGTGCCGCAAAGTACCAAAGACACATGCACGCTCCTGAGCTCCTATCAACCTATCTAGGTTTACTCTTTAACAAGGGACACCAAGAGAACAAAGGAAATTAGCTAATTGTAGCACCATTTTTTTAAAAAAAATTGTATGCACTGCCTGATACATGAAAGCTTAATTTTAACATGTGTTTTGTAATTTATCTTTATTGAACATTTTATTGAAAGATCAAATGTTGAGTTTAATGTCCCTTTAAGTGTCATTAAGGTCACCTGAAAGTGACAGCAGCGGGTGCGCTGGAGCCATTTGTGCCAGAGGTAATATTGTGAGTCACTAAGCTTGAATATCTCTAATAAGCAGAAGTGTTTCAGTATACATGACTTGCTGGAGTTATACATGACTTGCTGGAGTTATACATGACTTGCTGGAGTTACACATGACTTGCTGGAGTTATACATGACTTGCTGGAGTTACACATGACTTGCTGGAGTTATAGATGAGTTGCTGGAGTTATGGTTCCTGATTTCCCTGATAAACACCACTGATTAGCGCTATTGGTTGTATATGACTCGATAAGTCAGACAACTCATATAGTATAGGGCTGACTTGTCTCCCTGCACATCGTAAGCTTGTAGCTTTACCCTCTTTACATTAAAGGGACGGTTCACTGTAAAATTGTTTTCCCCTGAATGTGTTCCCGTGACTTGTTATACCAGCTGCTGCATATAAAATGTATGAGAAAGTGCTCATTTATGCTTCTTTTTGCAAAAGGAATAGCTGGATTTGCTATTTGAAACCATCAAAATAGGCTTGGCTTGCTGACAGATCAGATCTTGTTATCACTCAAATGCTTCCCTTTCTTATCTCTGTACAGTACTTAGAAAGAACAATTGAAATTATTATTTTAGAGCTTTAGCTCTTCCACTTCTCACTGTGAGTATAATTTATTCTGCTGGCTGTGTTTTTTCATAGTTACTCAATAGCATATACCTAGGTATAGAAACTTTCAGTATAGGTAGGGATACTACAGGCTAAATCAGCTATTTTAAATGCAAATAAAAAGGCTAAGGAGCTATTTGTAAACAATTTAATACACTCCAGCAGGTAAAATTGATAATTGAGAACAAATTAAAGGAGGAAAAGTTTTTGGGTAAACTGTCCCTTTAAATCTGTCCAGATTTGTCTCATTCGGTCTACAGTGTCTACCATGCCTGGGTCTTCCCACATCTGCCATCTGGTTGCAGTCATATTCCATTGATCTTCTTTACATAGTCTATCTGCACTTACGTCTTTTGATGTTGCCATTTGTAGCCCGGCTCTTATTTAAATTGGGATATTAAATTTAAAATGCAATCACATATCCATTATGCATCATAACAAAACTTAGTAATTTGCTTTCATTACTTCCTTTACCCATTTTTCCTGGAATTTCATTCTGCGTGTTTTTCTATTGATGCCAGAGACGCTGTGTTGTATTTTGCAAGATCCAGAACACTGAGCCTGCATCATTGTACGCAGTGATTGCTTGATCAGTGTAGGCGTCCCTAATTGGTCAGAGCAGAGGTCTCTGGACTGCAAAAAGAGGTTGATTCCAATTTTTCTGATTGTGTTTATCAGCTGCTTTATGGTCCCCAACACACCTTTTTTTTCTCTTTTTTTTTTTAACCAGAGCGATCACAATGCAAATGACAATACCATTTTGTTTTTGAAAAAGAGCCTATCAGATCAAGCCAATATATATGAAAAGACTGCATCTCCATAACTTGTCCGCCTGCTCTGAGGCCGCGGACAGAAATCAACCTGATCGAATACGATTGGGTTGATTGACATCCCCTGCTAGTGGCCGATTGGCCACAAATCTGTAGGGGGCAGCATTGCACCAACAGTTCACAAGAACTACTGGTGCAATGATAAATGCAAACAAGTGCACACAGCATTATCAGGTATTCTTACAAAGTATATGTCAGCAGAGGTAACCCCATCTGCAATTTTACATTAACAATGGGAAAAATTATACATCAACTAGTAAAATATGACAGAATAAGCAGCAACATCCGCAACAATTTTAGCTCATATTTGCCTCTCTTCTTTCTCAAACTGCCACATTTGATGGGTCACCCCATAGACTGTCAGCAATCACTGATTGGGAATAAAAGAAATAAATACTTTGGAGAACTACCCCTCAGAATCTGCCTAGGATAAAATGCTCTATCCAGGGATGATGGGAATATGCAGAAAGCATTGTGCTAGGCAGGTCTAGTATTCAGTATATAGTATTGCTAGCAATGTCCATTTACTCAACGTTTTTGCATATTTGTCAGTAAAGGTGGACTGTGCCACTGATGCATTCTAGTTACATGTTATTAATGTATGTTTTCAGATAAATAATATGGTTTATTCTGGCTCTTTTAGAATAATGTTTAAGAGACATTGTACTGTAACACTGGGTTCCCCTTAATGTGTTTATGGGAACTTGCTTAATTAGGTTAAATTTTGTATATGGATAAGCTGGTTTTGCTGATTGATACCTCAAGACATTTTTTCTCAGTAACATTCCCATTCAAATGAACTGATCATGCAGAAAGAGTAGAACACCTTATCTTATCTCCCTGTATAAACAAAGGCCATTTATATCCATACACATTTATACACATACACATATAAACACACATACACAAAATGCCAATTCTTGAATACTTAGGTACTTACATTTTTATTTTCAATAGTACAAACTTAAAGATGCAATTTCCAATACATTAAAAATTAAACAATAAAGGGGCAATGCATTACTGCAAGTAGCTGATGAATTTGTATTCCAAGCACTGGGAACAGCCTACCACTGAGAAGCTGATTTCTGCTGCTGTCTCTCTTTCCCATAGCTTTTCTGTCAGAATAAGTTGAACATTATAATACAGGTACAGATCCCTTTATCCAAACTGTTTGGAACAGGAAAATATTTGTTTTTTGGAATAGTTTGGATTTTGGAATATTTGTATATTTGCATCTGTAAAAAGAAACCAATATCATGTAATTTAGGTAATATTTACATGTTATAATATGGCTTATACAAGCAACCTAAAGGTAGTTTTATATAATTTTAATACTTTAGTATACATAGTGCCCTCAGGAAGATAGTACAGTACTGTAATCAATAAGGTATCAGTTATTGTCTTAAAGTGAATGTCAATTTTCAGCGAGTGCCCGGTTTTTAAAAATACTTTTAAAAACAGGGGCACTTTCATTGCATTTTTCTTCTCCAAAGCTGGATCGCCGATCCCAGCCTCAGTTCCTTTGCACTGTCGTCAGAAATGACAAAACCGGCTTCCTCCAATCATGGCTTCCCCCCCAGAGCGTCCATCTTGCGATGCCCGGCTGTGATTGGAGGAAGCCGGTTTCGTCATTGCTGTATTTGTACAGCAGGAAGAAGAATGTGGGGGATCGGCGATCCGGCTTTGCAGAAGTAAAAGGTAACTATTTCTACAAATCCGGTGCAATGTAAACTTTCATTAAGTATTTTTAAAAACCGGGCACTCATTGCTGAAAATTGACATTCACTTTAAATAAATATACAATAGCTTTTGTATTTTAAATAACACAACAACAAAAAAACAAAGGCACTGGCAGATTGTCACTTACTGCTGATGGGAAATGGTCATTTGTAAAATATAAATGAATGGAAAAGTCTGGATTTTGGAATTCTGGATTTGATAGTTGGCACCTGTATTATGTTTCCCAAATCATATAAATTGATGTACTTTTTTTTAGCAAATAATTAATAAACTACTAATAAAAGCTATAGCCGTTTTAAAAGTGTATTTAAGTATGCACCGTGCACCAGCATTTTAAATACAGCACTTTCTCAGTGAGCCTAAGGTGCTTGTACCATCTGATAATGACTCAAAATTTTAATTGCTGATATGATACAAGCCCCACTGGTGCTCTGAGCAGCTGCAGTATTTAAAATGCTGGTGCACTGAGAATATCTAGCTGTGCTTCACATGCACGTGCAGAGGAAAATGTTGACACTAAAACAGTGATGACTTTTACTAGAAGCATTTTTGCCAAAACTTGTTTATTGCAAACATTTTTCTATTCAAAGATGTAATTTATCTATGTGCTTTTAAATTTTGACCAGAATGTCCCCTTAAAGAAACTATTTATTTTGTATGTTCTCTAATGAGAGCTATTTTATCATTCATTTTGCATTGTTTAGTTTTTTTTACAAAAGCATACCAAATCCAGCGAGTGCCTTGTTGAGGTAAAATTGAGATATCTTTACATTGTTTAGCAGAGAGATAGCTCCTCCTTTAAATGTATTTTTACCCTGATGATATTGGAACTGCAGTTCTAGCTACATGACTTTGCTGTTATATTGTCTTGTATTGTATACTAATTTTCTTTACAATGAAACTGGATTGTTTAAAAAAAAAAGGAGCCTTAAGTTTATATTTTTTTTTCTTTAAGTCCATTCTTCAGTAATTTCAAAATGTCCCCTAAATCTTGCTTTTCTTCAGTATCATGTCAATCAGGGATACGCCGCTGATCCAATCAGCAGTGCCAGTCGCAGGACTCAGAAGTGGAAACTAGCGCTGCTGATTGGATGAGTGGCATTTTCCTCTCGGACCAGCAGTGCTCTGCAAGTCCTGAGTTGTATTTCTACTGTGTGTTTAACCCATTTGTGGGAGTATAACATACAGTAGTCTAGGGTTGATAGTCTTAAAATTACGTACTCCAATGGATTAGAGCATCTATTTTTTTAAGAAATTTGCTATCTATCATATTGGATTTTATATGTTTCAAAGAGTGAAGTCAGTGAATTAGATGTTGACCTGGAATATCAAATGCAGATTGGATGGTGAATAACAAATTGACTCAGAAAGAAATATGGAAATAATCATTCCTAGGGGATTTATGTTTTGTAGATTAATGCATGATTCTGGATCCAGACTAGAAATAACTACATTTTGATGTTTATGTGTAATTAGGAATTAATAGGAACATCAGTTGTCAGACATTATTCATTTGTGAAAACTTTACTTCTATAGTAGAAGACACATGGGGGCTTATCTATCAAGCTCAGAATGGAGCTTGACGCCCCGTGTTTCTGGGGAGCCTGCAGTTATGAAGCAGTGGTCTATAGACCTCTGAGGAATAGAAGAAAATAGAGGGGCGCCTCATGTGTAGGATCAACAGATATAAAAATCAGTAATAACAGTAGTAGAGCCAAATGGGTACTCACACACTTCACAAGCACACCAATGTGCTGGTAGTAGCAGGCTGCAGATTCAAATAGGTGTGGCAGCTCACCTCTCAGGTAGTACTGTGATGCTGGAGATGGAAAAGGAGACACAGAAAAAAAGCACTACATGTGCAGACTGTTAAAAATATAACAAACAATATTTTCAGTGGTACAGATGGTTACTCACATACTCCATGAGCACACTTATGTGCTGGTAGAAACAAGCTGCAAATTTTAGGCAGGTGTAGCAGCTCACCCCAGATCAGATTTCTTAATGCTGTAATCAAATGGCTCCAATAGGTAACACAAAGTCCCAAAAAGGTAGAGAGACTCTTATGTATCAGCAGGGCAGTAGGTAGGTAAAGCTATCCACTCAAAGGCGTATTTCCAGTAAAATACAAATATTTATTAAAAACAAAAGTTAAAAAACACAACAGAACAATTGCTGTGTTAGGTGGATAAAAAAAAGGGGTTAACAGTGACCGGGGTAACCATCTGTACCACTGAAAATATCGTTTGTTATATTTTTAACAGTCTGCACATGTAGTGCTTTTTTTCTGTGTCTCCTTTTCCATCTCCAGCATCACAGTACTACCTGAGAGGTGAGCTGCCACACCTATTTGAATCTGCAGCCTGCTACTACCAGCACATTGGTGTGCTTGTGAAGTGTGTGAGTACCCATTTGGCTCTACTACTGTTATCACTGATTTTTATATCTGTTGATCCTACACATAAGGCGCCCCTCTATTTTCTTCTATTCCTCATAGTTATACCCGGACCAGTCGGCGAGGAGGAGGCAGCCACCACAGGGCTTTTCCACTTGGTTTTGAAAAGGACTCATTTTTGCCTTGATTTTGTAATTATATTTGGACTTCCCTCATTTGAGAGGATTTTATTTCATTTTTCTTTTATTTTGTTTTATTTTTTTATTTGTATTGTATACACAATTACCAATTTGCATTTTTTAAAGAGTATATAGATTAATATCACTATCTATATTATCACTAGCGCCCCCTTACTTTGCTGTAAGGCTATATATACACGTCTATAGACCTCTGCTCCATAACCTTGTCCGCCTGCTCTGATGAGGCGGACAGGAATCGCCGGAATTCAACCCGATTGAGTATGATCGGGTTGATTGACACCCCCCTGCTGGCGCCGCGAGTCTGCAGGGGGTGGCATTGCACCAGCAGCTCACAAGAGCTGCTGGTGTAATGCTGAATACGGAGAGCATATTGCTTTCCGCATTCAGCGATGTCTGTCGGACCTGATCCACACTGTCGGATCAGGTTCGACAAACATTTCATAAATAGGCCTCATTTTATAACTCTCGGCTTTTAAGGCTTTTCCATTTACGATAATTTAAGTTTAGCCTCAACTTTCTGAATATAATAGATTGCAGCCACTTGTACATAAGGCTTACATTCTTTGTTTTACCCAAGTCGTACTTTAGCATGTGTGATGAGAGCAGGAAGTGACGTCACCAGATTGGGGGAGGGGCTTAGGTCCGTTTGTCTGTGTCGCAGTTAGTTAGTGAGATCAATGCTACCAGATGTATGTTTCCATGCTCTACAATAAAATAGAGTTGTACCATCCTTGCTGTGTCCTGCATGTGTTCTGCATCTTATGACATGGTGTCAAAAGTTCTTGCCTGCGCTTCTGTTCCTGATCGATGACGATGTCAAAGTTTACCCCACCTGAGCCTTTTGACTTCTCTCAGCCTGCAGCTTGGCCCACATGGCGTCAGCGGTTTCAGCGCTTCAGGATTGCTTTGAAGCTGGACAAGGAGAGTGGTGAAGTACAAGTTAATTCTCTTTTATACTCTATGGGGAAAGATGTGGAGCCAGTGTTCAATGCTTTTACTTTCCAAGAAGGGGAAGAATTTGACTTTGATATAGTTATGAATAAACTCAGTGCCCACTTTGTGCCCAAAAGAAATGTGATTCATGAGAGAGCTTGTTTTCACAAACGTACTCAGCGTGTGGGAGAATCTGTGTAGTCATTTGTGCGCAGCCTGTATGAACTAACTGAATTCTGTGAGTTTGGTGTTGCTAAAGAAGAGCAAATCAGAGACAGAATAGTTATTGGAATTGCAGATGCTGAAGTCTCACTGAAGCTGCAGTTAGAGTCTGATTTAACATTAGATGGGGCTATTAGGATGGTGAAAAAGCAAAGTGCTGATCTGAGGTCTGAGAGTATTGTGGATGAAGTGCAGCAGTTCAGGAGAGCTGCTAGTGAAAGGCACAGTGTGAGCGGTAGACCTAGGGCAACAGATAGGCCCAGAAGTGGATGGGCGCAGCATGCCCAATGCACACGGTGTAACCGTACCCATGATCAGAGTGTCATATGCCCTGCAAAAAGATGTAGAAAATGTAACAGGATGAGCCATTTTGAAGCGTTGTGTAAGACTGAATATATTAAGGAGATGCAGGTGGATAGTGACCAGGAGGGTCAAGAAGTCTCCTTTGTGGGGTCTGTTGTTGAATGGCCGGGTTCAGAAGATGATTGGAGGGTTACCCTTACTGTAATGGGAGCCAAAGTTGCCTTTCAGATTGACACAGGAGCAGACATCACTGTAATGTCTCTTGCAGTGTTCATAAAAGTGCCTCGACAGCCCCAGCTGGCAACATTTACAACAAAAGTCCATAGTCCTGGCGGCCGCATTGATTGTGCGGGGAAATTTCTTGCCAGCTGCATGTACAAACAAAGGAAATTCACCATGTGGGTGCATCTGATTAGAGGTCAGGGTGTTAATAACTTATTGAGCAGAAAAGCAGCATGTGGTTTGGGCCTAGTGGTCAGAGTGAATGAGATCACAGAAGATATGTTTGGCAAATTGGGCCTACTGAATTGCAACAGAGTCCGTATATCACTTAAAGGTGACGCAGTCCCATACAGCATTACCACTAGCCGTAGAATTCCGTTCCCGCTCATGCCTCAAGTGGAGAAGGAGCTTCTGCGTATGAAGAATATGGGGGTTATTGAAGAGGTTGTTGAAGCAACTGACTGGTGTGCCCCCATTGTGCCCGTTACGAAGAAGAACGGGAAGGTACGCATCTGCATAGACTTGAAAAGGCTGAATGAGGCGGTGAAGAGAGATATATATGTGCTGCCAACACTTGAAGACATAGCTCCGAAATTGGCGGGGGCGAACTTCTTCTCTACGTTGGATTCTTCTAGCGGCTTCTGGCAGATACCTCTAAATCCAAAGTGCCGCAAACTGACTACCTTCATTACACCAGTAGGTCGGTTTTGTTTTTGCAGACTCCCCTTCAGGATATCCTCTGCTCCTGAAATCTTACAAAGAGAAATGAGTTCTCTTCTAAGTGACCACGTGGGCACGGCAGTCGTCATGGTTGACATCTTGGTGTATGGGTCTACGTCGGAGGAACATGATCAGCGATTGAGCTGTGTGCTGCAGACTATCAGAGAGTCTGGGCTGAAGCTAAACAAAGAGAAATGCCATTTTAGGAAAGCTGAGTTATGTTACTTTGGGCATATCATCAATGGGGATGGCATCAAGCCAGACCCCGAGACAATTTGTGCTATTGAACAGATGTACATGAGCTGAGACAAATATTGGGCCTAGTAAATTATGTGGGCAGGTTCCTTCCAGATTTATCAACAATACTACACCCTATCACAGAGTTGCTGAAGAAATATGTTGCCTGGGTCTGGGGACCTTCACAGGAAGAATCTTTTATGCAGGTCAAGTCCCTGCTGGGGTCTGCCCCAGTGTTGGGGTTCTACGACCCTTCCAAAAAGACTGTGGTTAGTGCTGATGCGAGCAGTTATGGGTTAGGGGCCGCCCTCCTGCAGCTGAATGAAAACAAACTACAGCCCATTGCCTACTGTTCCCGTACACTGACGGCTGCTGAGTCAAAATATGCCCAAATTGAGAAAGAGTGCCTGGCTGCAGTTTGGGCCTGTGAGCGCTTTCAGCGTTACCTAGTGGGTTTAGAGAAATTTAGTCTGGAGACTGATCATAAACCGCTAGTCCCTCTAATCAACTCCTATGATATTGACAAAACACCCCTAAGATGCCATAGACTTCTAATGAGGCTGCTCAGATTCCACGTTCAGGCAGTGCATGTGCCGGGGAAACAACTGGCTGTGGCAGATACACTGTCCAGGCTCCCGCTGGCTGCTGCAGAAGAGTCTTCAACGGAATCAGATGTAAAAGTGTATGTAGATTCATTTCTGGCCTCCAAATCCATTTCTTTAGGGAAGCTAGAACAAATAAAGAAAGAGACATATTTAGTTACAGACCTTCAAAAAGTTATAAAGTACATAAAAGAAGGTTGGCCCAAGAGTCGGCAGCCTGGATGTCTTTAAGTTCTTACCAGTCAGAAAGGTTGCAGCTCACGGAGCTGGATGGGTTGGTGCTGTTCCAGGACCGCATTGTTATTCCTGTTAGCATGCGGCAGGAGATATTAAACAGGATTCACGAAGGCCACTTAGGCATTACAAAGTGCAGAGAAAGGGCAGCTACGGCTATATGGTGGCCTGGAATCAGTTCCGACATTGCAAGCCATGTGTCTAAATGTGCCTTTTGCTGGGAATGCCGGCCTACTCAGAGAAGGGAGCCCTTGATTTCTACTCCACTGCCTGCAGGCCCGTGACAGAAAATAGCTCTGATTTGTGCGAACTGCATGGGAAAAAGTTCTTAATTGTGATCGACTACTATTCCAGGTATTTGGAAATTGCACCTTTGAATAAAATTAGTGGGAGATGGAACTAGCGCCTACTATATGCCCCTGGCTCGGGGAAGGTTGTACCTAGTGACCACCAATAGAAGTCAAGTTAGAAAGGGGACCCCCCAAGCGCCTACCAAACCGGAGGCAAAAGGGGAAAGCACTATAAGTTTACTATAGTTAAAATTTAATAACAGTTTAAAAACATACAATATATATCATGGATCCATGAGAAAAAATGACAGATAAAAATGACAGATAAAAACAGTTCAAGTTATACAAACAATGTGCAAAATTGTCGACAACAAATAATCAGCAACAGATATTCAACGGTCCTAGACTGAGATTGCACGGGACTGGGTGATGGGTGTTAAACCATATAAAACCAAATAACTAGTGTCCAAAAGTGTTCAATAGTGCAAAAAATCCAAAATTCAAAATCCAGAATAGTACATAAAAATAAAATAAAAATCCAGAGTCAAAAGATCAATGTGATAAAAACATGTATGTCTTTAAAAATGTGTCTTAAAAATAGTGAATTGTAATTCTGTGGCGAACAAGACAAAAAATGAAAAAATATGCAGTGTAGACAAAGTGAAAAAAAGGAAAAATAAAAATAAAAATAGTCACCCAAACCTAAATGGATAGTCCTTGTAGTGATCCCACAGTGTAGATATATCCTTGAGGGTTGGAGAGGAGGAGAAGTAGTGTCCACAGGAGTGAAAAAACAGAATAAAGGACTGAACCAGATTGGCCCAAAAAACGATATCCACCTAAAATATAAAGAAAAATATGGTGCAGGTAACTTTACACAATTTTACATAAAAGGGAATAGGCTTACCAATACTCAGTCAACGCGTTTCGGCCCCTGTAAGGCCTTTTATGTAAAATTGTGTGAAGTTACCTGCACCATATTTTTCTTTATATTTTAGGTGGATATCGTTTTTTGGGCCAATCTGGTTCAGTCCTTTATTCTGTTTTTTCACTCCTGTGGACACTACTTCTCCTCCTCTCCCACCCTCAAGGATATATCTACACTGTGGGATCACTACAAGGACTATCCATTTAGGTTTGGGTGACTATTTTTATTTTTATTTTTACTTTTTTCACTTTGTCTACACTGCATATTTTTTCATTTTTTGTCTTGTTCGCCACAGAATTACAATTCACTATTTTTAAGACACATTTTTAAAGACATACATGTTTTTATCACATTGATCTTTTGACTCTGGATTTTTATTTTATTTTTATGTACTATTCTGGATTTTGAATTTTGGATTTTTTGCACTATTGAACACTTTTGGACACTAGTTATTTGGTTTTATATGGTTTAACACCCATCACCCAGTCCCGTGCAATCTCAGTCTAGGACCGTTGAATATCTGTTGCTGATTATTTGTTGTCGACAATTTTGCACATTGTTTGTATAACTTGAACTGTTTTTATCTGTCATTTTTATCTGTCATTTTTTCTCATGGATCCATGATATATATTGTATGTTTTTAAACTGTTATTACATTTTAACTATAGTAAACTTATAGTGCTTTCCCCTTTTGCCTCCGGTTTGGTAGGCGCTTGGGGGGTCCCCTTTGAATGAAATTACAAGTCAAGCTGTTATCACTCGTCTCAAGAGCTTGTTCGCCCGGTGGGGCATACCAATGGAGCTGGTGAGTGATAACAGAATGCAGTTCACTTCCACAGAGTTCAGTTCTTTCAGCAGGGAATATGATTTTATACATTCCACGTCAAGTCCACATTACCCGCAGGCCAACTGAATGGCTGAAAGCGCAGTTCAAACAACAAAATTCATTTTAAAGCAATCTGAGCCGTACTTGGCCCTCTTGTCCTATAGGGCGACTCCCATTCAAGCCACAGGGGTTTAGCCCAGCACAGCTGATGCTAGGACACCAGATTCGCACCACCTTACCCTCTGTGGTTGTCTTCCAGCCTACTAGCTCTATTCCTCGGGACAAAGTCCTTAGGAGGGATGAACAGGCAAAAAGGGGCTATCGATTCTTCTACGACAGGAGACATTCTGTGAGGCCCTTGCAGGAGCTGAATGCGGGGCAAAGTGTCAGAATTAAACTGGATGCTGAAAAGAAATGGAAGACGCCTGCTACGGTAATTGGACGCTCTCCAGAACCAAGGTCTTATGTAGTCCTTACTGATGGAGGGACAGTTACACGCTGTAACCGAAAATATCTTCAGCCTGTACCTGAGAGTTTAGAACTGGATGCCTCAGTACCACTGCCGGTGGGATCCCCTGTTTTAAAAGGGGTGCCTTCCCCTCTTCAAGATCACAGCGGGGATATGTCTTTGTCTCCAGCAGACTCTCAATCAACTTCTTCTGTATCAGAGGACAGTTCATGTAGAGTTACATCAAGCGGAAGAGTGGTGAAACCTCCGGCCCGATATCGGGATTAACTTTAGTTAGAACAGTGACCGGAAGTATGGGCAGAATAATCCCATGGTCACTGTGGACTAGGGAAGTCTACCCCGATGTTCAAGTCAGAATGTAATTCATGTTGTTTATATTTTCTGTAACTTGTTATTTGTTATATTTTATACAAAATTGTTGTTGTATACCTTGTTATTTGTTATATTCAAATGAGAAAAAAAAAATGTATGCTTTGTCCTTTGAAAAAGGGGGAAGATGTGATGAGTCCAGGAAGTGACGTCACCAGATTGGGGGCGGGGCTTAGGTCCATTTGTCTGTGTCGCAGTTAGTTAGTGAGATCAATGCTACCAGATGTATGTTTCCATGCTTTACAATAAAATAGAGTTGTACCATCCTTGCTGTGTCCTGCAATTAATGACAGCATGTTTTTGTTAACATAAACTGCACCGTTAGGAATTACTGTGTAGTAGCAGGAAACACAGCAAAAGGCCTGTTGTGCCTGTCTGAGTATCTTTGCACACAGTCATCTGACAATGGTTTCCTAGTCTTTTGTCACCATAAATAAACTGTGAGGTGTGCACTACACAGACATCCCAACTCTCCCTGAAGTTCAGGGAGTCTCCCTGATTGTAATAGTGACTCCCTGATGCCAGCAAATGGAATGCAATCTCCCTGAAACTCCAAGTACCATGATCCAATGTGGCCCAAATCCGGAAAAGTGTTTCTTTAAGTAATGCCTTTAGTTGCTGGGACGTTATAGAACCCTCAAAGCATGCATCAGTAACCAAAAAGCACTCACTTATTCTAATATAATAAAAACACAAATACTACCTTATTTACTGCACGTAATTAAACTTCGTATTCTAAAATATTTAAGCATTCAACAAGTGTACGGTCACTGGAAAAATAGGTTTGTTGTATGTGGTTGTGTAATAAAGCTACTTTTTTTTTTTAATGTGCCTTTAGTGGGAAGCTACTTTAATGCTAAGTCTCTATCTTATTTAGGGTTTCAAGGTGTCCAATATATAACTGGGAGGGGGGGTGGCGGCGCAGTAGGGGGTGAATCCACCTCCCTGAAATGAGTTTTTGCAGGTTGGGATGTCTGACTACATTACACTTCGGTAAGTAGAATAGATTTTCCATAGAGTTTATTGGTAAGGTTGCACAACTAACTGCAGGTTTCTTAAGGCAGTGATTTAAGATTCCTACCAAGCGACATAAAACCAAACTGGTATCATTTCATTAAGCCCATCCGTCACATTGGCAAGTTTTTAAATAGTGAATTAGTTACTAAATGTGGTAGATACGACTCTTGCACAGTGTCTATCAGCTTTAAAAACAAGTATTACAATATCAAGATAATACAATTTTAAATAACAAAACTAAAACATTTCATTTCATGGGTAAGCTGGGGGGGGCTTAACCTGAACCAAGTGGCAGTGGCTAGGAATAAATTTGGAACAACTGTGCTAAAGATATGCACATAAATTAATATATTACTTCACAAATGTATGGCTGTTGATACCTTTTGATACTGGTTGTCTTACAACAATGATGTGGAGAACTGAGAACCAACATGGCACCCAAAATGATATATATAATTGCACACAAAAAGGACAAGACTGGTCCAAACTCAGATAAAGGGAATGCCATGTGTGTTACAAATTAATAAAGTAGTAAGATTGCATGAATGGGGCAGGCAAAATCTACCAATCAAATTTCAGTTTCAAATAGAAGCACCTTTTTAATATACCTCCAAAAATGTTCCTAGTAAAGTTATTAGTGTCTTTCTGCAACATATGTACATATCCCGTGAGGGCCTGTGCACCAGTATTCAAGTTCAGAGAGCTGGCGGTGGTTTGTATTATGTCTGTGAAGATGTCATTTGTGTCATACAAGCCACCACTGACTCTCTAAGAAGGTGTGGTGTTTGAATACTGGTGCATAGCCCCTCGCAGGATATGTGTGTATGCCGCAGAAAAACATTTGTGCAAATGGAAGTATATTGCAAAAATGCTTCTATTTCACATTAAAATGCCCCCATGCGTATTTCAATTTTGACCTTTCTATCCCTTTAAGCTCCTCTCTTTTCATTTAGGTCCTTATTATGCGCTGTCCCTGCTATACTGCTCGTGTAGTCTCTGTAATAAAAAAAAAAGGCCATGCTTTGTATCTTTGCAGTGGGACTCATGTGCTATTTCACTGTGTAGAGATGCAGAATCTGCTGGCGCTTTACAAATAACAGACAATAATAAAGGCATATGCACTTCATTACAGAATCAGTGCCTATCGTTACTATTGGACGAGTGATTAAGGTTAATAACCAGCCGTTAGGAATTGCTGATTAAACATGATGCATGTTTTATGTCTAATAATGAACAACATGTCAGGGTACTGTTAATAAGGACATTGCATAAGTACTGAAGCTCTGCTTTGTGACTTCACTTTTGTTTTCCAGATTTTCCAAGGCTCATGTGTGGTTATGTGTCCAAAACTTCTTATATAACTCTGTACAGCGCTTTGTAGAATAATATAGGGTGACATAAATATATATTATAAGTTGGCTTGCCACCTCAACCATGTTTTCCTGGACCCTTAGGAGTTACACATGCTGCAGGGTAGGCAGGGGAGGAACATGCAGAGGCGTAACTAGAATTCACAGGGCCCAGGTGCAAGAATCTAAGAAGGGGTCCCCCCCCCAAATAAAAGAGTGAATTTGATACATTTTTTTTGTTAACACAGAAAAAAAAATGTGAATCAGATTACGTCTGCAAAAGGAGGTACCCTGTGCCCACAGTCTGTGAGATGGTCTGACCCCTAATACTGTATATAGTGACTCTGTTTAACCCACCAGTACTGTATATAGTGAGTCAGTGACACAGTCTGCAATCTGCCAGTGAGATGGCTGGCTTGACCCTACCTGCCCCAGTACTTTATAAAGTGACCACAGTAGTCTGTGACATGGTCCAGCCCTCCACACTGTATATAGTGGTACTGTATAGTGACACTGTTTACCCCCTCCCCCTCCTTGCTGTAGTAACAAGGTCTGTAATTTGCTTGTTCCACAAACATACACATACAAACATGCATAAATACACACACAGTCACATACATACATACACACATACACACACACACACACACATACATGCATAAATACACACACAGTGATATACATATATACATACATACATACACACATACATACATACATACACACACAAACACCAATGGGTAAAAAAGAAACACTAACCCCTGTAGTCAGACACTAGTGAAGC
Organism: Bombina bombina; assembly: GCF_027579735.1. Classification (NCBI taxonomy): domain Eukaryota; kingdom Metazoa; phylum Chordata; class Amphibia; order Anura; family Bombinatoridae; genus Bombina; species Bombina bombina. Next base: position 137,311,512 of record NC_069503.1, read on the forward strand.
ATCATGTCACACTCACATGATATCAGTGCAATTGCGAAGTCTGCACCCCCTGTAGTTTCGCCACTGGGAACATGTATTGTGCCTCTGGACATCATATGAATAATGCCAATGAACAGCACAATACAGGTTCCTCCCTACTTACCTTGCAAGCAAGTGTAACTTATAAGTGTCCAGGAAAACATGGCCGAGATTGCAGCCCTAATCATAAGTATATGGAAGGAACCATCATGGAGGAAGCACTGCTTTACTCTGTCATGCTATATTGCTGAACCTTCAAGTAGCAAAAAAGATTTGTTCCAGCCACCAATAGTTAAAAAACCTTTATTTCTTCATATAGGGTCTTTTGACAAACATACAACGTTTCAGACCTGCTATAGGTCCTTAGTCATGTCTGAAACGTTGTATGTTTGTCAAAAGACCCTATATGAAGAAATAAAGGTTTTTTAACTATTGGTGGCTGGAACAAATCTTTTTTGCTACTTGAAGTATTTGCAGGATAAGGCAGATCCTGGGTTCCGTGCCCCACAAGCCACATATCTGTTGGTGCTGTTTTCCACACTTTGCTTTGAGGATATTGCTGAACCTTGTCTGGGATGTGATGTGCAGGGGGTCAGATATGTAGGATGGGGAATCGGCAGAGATGATTAAAGGCAAAGATAAACCGGGATGTCCTGTAATAGGAAGTGACCAGTTACCCAGCTATACAGGGAATGAATCACAGACACATGTGGAACCTATTATCTAATTAATGGGCTGCAACATCATTTCTTTCATCAGGAAAAAAACTACATGCAGGTTGTATCCTATCAAACATGGTGGTAGTAGAAGAATAACAGAATAAATAACAGGGTCATAAGAAAACGTTTTTTCCTCTCTGTTGCATTTTCTTATGCTCAACATATTATTTACTTTTCTAGATTGTGGGCACTTTTTTTTTCCAATGCAGTAGTGGGAATTGTTCCTAACAGCTAATCAGCATTAGTTCATCTGTATGAGTTGTGCACAGACATATTTCTTTCTGTTTCAATTTAAACAGCTCATACATTTTTTGATGTTTGAAAATCCCTAAAGGGCCTTTATTATACTGATAAAACTACATATACATATATGTTAGATCATGTAGTATTAGCACTAGTGGTGCTGCAATACTATGTCTTTTACCCCTGCAAAGGATTTAAACGCATAGTTAAAGTAGCCAGGTCCTGAAACTATTGCTTTTGATTGGATCAGCGGCAGTTTCTGCTTGGGACTAGCAGTGATCTGCAGCTTCTGAGCAGCACTTTAACTATGGGTTTAATTCCCTTATGAGGGGTAATCACATGGGGCTAGATTACGAGTGGAGTGGTAGTTTGTGCTCCCACTCACGTGTTAACCCTGTTAGACTTCGGCTTTTTGCTTGTGTGTATTATAAGTTGAAAGTAAAAAGTTCTCGCTCCCGCATCCATGCAGCATTACGCCTTTTATTAGAAACTAGTCCTAAAGCCTGTGTACACAAAGCATTTTCCGCAGTGCATCTGTCCCACCTGCTCGGCGCTCCCGCCCGGCCACCACCCCCCACCACACCCGCTTCTGTCCAGCCACGCTCCCTGCCATGGCCGCTCCCGCCCACCCTCTCTGCTGTCTGATCCACACTGACAGATCCTTACGGCCAAGTATGTTTGTCCTTGCGCAGTTTCTGCTGTGCATGACAGCTTCGGATAAACATAACTGGCCATTTATAATATAGGATGTGTACTACGCCTACTTTAGAGTGAAACTATGAGATCAAGACAAACCATGGGCTCCCCAAAATTTTAGTTTTATTTGCATAGAGGATCTAAGGAAGTGGTTGAAAGGCAAAAAGAAAGCACTCAGATTTTGAGAGCCAATGATATGGAGGGAGCCATTGTCTATCCAAATCTACCATCAGCTATACCACCTGTTCCTCACGGCCCTGAAATTCCAGCTCCGCTGCCACCAGAAACATTGGAAGATTCACCTAGTAATGCAGGTTCAGTTGCTGATGATGAAGAGAAAAGCATCAGACGCAGCTTCACTGGCAAAAGGGACTACTGAGTCTTTTTACCAAAGTTAAAATGTAAATAAACAACTTGTATATTTTTTGGAAAATAAATATATTCAGAACACTGGCCACAAAATAGGTTTCATGTGGTAATTTTACACCACTAATTTCATTCAGTCTCATAATCTAACATAAATAAGTCAAATCCAGTTGTAAAAAAAACTGTATGTGATGGAGCAAATCTGAGGTAATTTTTGCCCCAAATTCATGTAAAACCACCAAAAATCTTGAAAAAAATGTTTTGATGACCCTCATTTTTACAGGCCTGTGATATCAATAGAATTTAATAAGAGGTGCAAATTAAAATGTTTTGACAAGTGTTATGCTCTATCTGAATCATGAAAGATTAATGCTGACTTTCAAGTCCCTGTTTTAAAATGGAGTCAGAGTATTGGGCAACTAAAATGCTACATACAAAGCAATGTGTCAATTTCACACTATATACAGGTACAATACCCTTTATCCAAACTGCTTGGGACCGCTAAAGGTTTGTATTTCGGGAATAGTTTCGATTTTTAAATATTTGCATCTTTAAAATGGGACAATTGGGGGAGGAGATGGAACCAAGTGTGTACAACAATATCTTATGTCATTTAGGCAATGTTTAAATGTTATAATACATCTTATACATGTAACCTAAAGGTAGTTTTATATCATTTTTAATAATTTTGTGACTTATGGGCAGGGAAAATAGTAGTTTTTGATAATTTTATGTTTTTAAGAAAATATTAATTAAAAAGTTAAGATTTTAGAATAAGTTTTGATTTTTGAATTTTGGATTTGGGAATATGTACCTGTAATTTGTTGTAAAGCCATAAAAAAGCAGTAACCATTTAGAATGTCACCATTTGATGTCTTTTATTTAGTTGAAATAGTTTTTTATTAACTCCTCTCCTCCTTTACAAGTTACAGGAAATACACAAACAGTTCACATTATAGGGACAATATACATCTCAACATAGAGATCTATTGAAATAAGCATGTCCACTCCAGTAAAGTTCTCTTTAGTTAAGTCTTTTAACAGTCCATATGTGGTATCTCTCCGTTTTTAACACGAAAACTTCAGCAATGGGGTTTATTCTTCCCCTTCAACTTATATCTTGTATTAATGAATCAGTCTTCTCCGTAATGAAATGAGGAGTAACCTTTTTCCAAAAAAGTTTCCCTCCTTTTTACTCCATATCTTGCACAATTGGGCTAATGTCTATCTTAGGGAGTAAATTGATGTGGAGGGTAATATTCCAGTATATCTTCAACCTTAATCGTCAACGTAATACATATAAACAAATTAAGCCAACAAAACAAATAAACAAGAACATCTATAGAGTTATATTTTGCCACAGCACTATTCATATTTTCGGTATCTAAAAGTCGCTAGCTCATCCAGATATTGATCCGCATAAACATGATTTACCATACCAACCACCTAACTGCTTTCTCTTAACCTCTCCCCCTAAAGTGTTATTAACTATCTCCTATTCTCTAGGTCCATTCTACACACCATGCTATATTACTGCTTACTGTTTCCCATTATCCAATAAAACCAAACCTTTTGGAATAGAGACTCTGTGTTTTGTACATTTGCTGCTGATTCATACATCAAGTATGTCATCTGGATTCTAGTTAGGACCTCTGCCCAAGACGGTATCTCCGTCTTCCAATATTTTGCAATGGTTGTTCTGGTTATCGTACAAAGAATTCTAATAAACATATTTATGTGTGCATTGAATCCAGAGATGCTTTCGTGTAATAATGCTTGAGCCGGGGTGAGAGAAATCTGCTAATTTAGCACCTTACTCAACAGTTGAGACAGTTCCTGCCATATTTTGCTTACCTTTGTACACTCCCACCACATGTGGAAATAAGAACCTACTGCCTCGCAACCTCTCTATAGCAATGAGCAGAACTCCCCTTGACCATGTGGGCAGTCTTTATTGGGGTCAAGTACCACCTGAAGGTTGTTTTTAATATATTCTCTCTAAGATCAGCACTAATGAGACCCTTACTAGCCTGATGAACTATTTCGTTCCACTTTCCCGTCTCAATCTCTTTGCCTAAATCTGTTTCCCATTTTAGCAGTACCAGGGTTTTAGTCTGAGCTCTGGTCTCTTGAATTGCTATATACAGTCTAGAAATTGCTTTTTTAGGTCTGTGGAAGGATGTACACAGGTGTTCTAGAGTGGTCTGCAGACTATGCAAGGGAATAGTCTCAAGTTTCTGTTGAAGTTGTGCAAATGTCAATAGCTTACCATGAAGTTGCAGGTCCGCCACCCTATATAACCCCTTGTTTTCCCACTTCATAGCCCGGTGTTTGTATTCATCATTTATAATATATTTAAGAGGCACTATCAGTGAGTGTATAGGAATTATCTTGCCCGCCCGACAGGATGATGTCCACTGCTGTCTTGCAATCAATGTGGTTTTGTTTTGGTATAGGGCACGGGATTCGCAAAGATCCCTGTTCCAGAGAATGCCATCTGGCCTCTCTTGTTTCAACATTTCTGCCTCTAGTGCTGGCCATAGAATGTCAGTTTGTCGTCTCCCTAATATTGAGTTTTGGGCTAATCGGGCGGCTGTGTAGTAATCATGTAAATTAGGAGCTCCCACCCCTCCCAGTTGTCTATGTCTATCCATGATGTGGTGTGAAAACCTTGGATGTTTATTGTCCCTCAGAAATCTATGTATATCTCTCTGAAGGTTGTCAAGGTCTGGGATATGTAGTTTAATCGGGAGTACTCTGAAGAGATACAAAATTCTCGGCAAAATTGTCATTTTCACCGCAGACAATCTACCGTACCAGGAAAAGCCCATCTTCCTCCATTTCCCCAGATCTGATCGGATTGCTTTGAACAAGGTAGCATAGTTTGCCGCATAAAGCTTCGAAGAGTGTGTTGTGAGCTTAATCCCTAGGTATTTCAATCCCTCTGACACCCATTGAAAATCGAAATTTGCCTCAATCAATTTGATCGTGTGTTTTGGGATGGTTAAGGGGAGTGCCTCACATTTTCCCGCATTAACTTTATAGCCAGATATTTGGAAAAATAATTGTATTGCCTGATATACAAAGGGCAGCACATCGTCCGCGAACAGGGTAATTTTATGGTGTATCTTTCCTATTTCTAAGCCTGATATGTCTGGACAGTTTCGTATATATGCTGCTAATGGTTCAATACATATTGCGAAAATTAACGGAGAGAGCGGGCATCTCTGCCTTGTTCCATTAAGTATGTGTATTTCTTTGGATTGATGTCCTATTGATTGTGTGGTGTGCCGTGTGTTCATTAAAACTTAACTTTTATATCAAAAATCCTTTTTTATTATAATTGATATAAAAGTTAAGTTTTAATGAACACACGACACACCACACAATCAATATAGTATTGGTTTTGGCCCCAAAAAGTGTGCCCAATATGCTTCACTTTTCCTGTCCCTCTTCTCATCAATAATTCTAATTATTTGGCATAAGGCACTACCTACTGTAAACACTCAGATTTTGTTTCAATAGGTCCCAAGGGCCAAAACCCCAAAATCCCCCCTCTCTCCCTGGAGGCCATAGGGAATTCATAATCAAATATAAATATTCAGCAGGAATAAAGATACACTGAGCAGTGCAAAATGCAATAAAGTTCAAAGAAATATAAAGAAAGGGCGCGATCTGATATGCAGCGTAGTTTGCGGCGCAAGCGAGGGAACCCCCGCCGCCCGCAGTTTCAGCTCGCAACTCGAGCTATCACATATATGGCACCGTCAGATGCTAAAGTGCCGTAAGTCGGATAAACCAGCGATGTCCAGAAATCTGCGTTAGTACAAATTTCTGGAGTCGCCAGTGACTTACGGCACTTTAGAAACTGCCGGCGCCTACAAAACCTGACTAAAGTATGAAATCACCCATACTGTCTAACACGCCTCCTAAACATAGCCCGACACGTCTAACCCTCTATCCGCTATCCTCCCTCACTATCCTAACAATAAAAAAAGTTTTTAACCCCTAAACCGCCGCTCCCGGACCCCGCCGCCACCTAATAAAGTTATTAACCCCTAAACCGCCGCTCCCGGACCCCGCCGCCAGCTATATTAAATCTATAACCCCCTAATGTGAGCCCCTAACCCGCCGCCATCTACCTTACCTACCCCCTAAAGTGAGCCCCTTACACCGCAGCCATCTATTTTAAAATTATTAACCCCTAATTTAATCCCCCTACCCCGCCCCCACCTATATTAAATTATTTAACCCCTAAAATACTAAACTATCCCTACCACTAAACCTGTCTGACCCTACAAATAGCCCTGAAAAGGGCTTTTTGCGTGGCATTACCCCAAAGTAAACTGCTCTATTGCCAGCCCTTAAAAGGGCTTTTTGCGGGGCATGCCCCAAAGAAAACTGTTCTTTTACCAGCCCTTAAAAGGGCTTTTGGCGGGGCTTTGTCACAAAGTAAACTGCTCCTTTGCATCTAATCTAAATCCCCCTACACCGCCGCCACCTATAATAAATGTATTAACCCCTAATCTAATCCCCCTACACCGCCGCCACCTATATTAAATAGATTAACCCCTAATCTAATCCCCATACACCGCCGCCACCTATAATAAATGTATTAACCCCTAATCTAATCCCCCTACACAGCCGCCAGCTATATTAACTATATTAACCCTAATTATATTAGGGTTAATATAGTTAATATAGTTATTATATTATATATATTAACTATATTAACCCTAATTATATTAGGGTTAATATAGTTAATATCGTTATTATATTATATATATATTAAGTATAATAACCCTATCTAACTCTAACATCCCTAACTAAACTCTTATTAAAATAAATCTAAAATTAATATTATTAATTAAAATATTCCTATTTAAATCTAAATACTTACCTATAAAATAAACCCTATCGGCTAGATTTAGAGTTTTTTCGGTAACGACCCGCATAGCTAACGCTGGCTTTTTCCCCACCGCACCTTTTAAATACCGCTGGTATTTAGAGTTCACAGAAGGGCTGCGTTAGGCTCCAAAAAGGGAGCGTATAGCATATTTACCGCCACTGCAACTCTCAATACCAGCGGTGCTTACGGACACGGCCAGCTTCAAAAACGTGCTCGTGCACAATTCCCCCATAGAAAACAATGGGGCAGTTTGAGCTGAAAAAAAAACCTAACACCTGCAAAAAAGCAGCGTTCAGCTCCTAACGCAGCCCCATTGTTTCCTATGGGGAAACACTTCCTAAGTCTGCACCTAACACTCTAACATGTACCCCGAGTCTAAACACTCCTAACCTTACACTTATTAACCCCTAATCTGCCGCCCCCGCTATCGCTGACCCCTGCATATTTTTTTAACCCCTAATCTGCCGCTCCGTACACCGCCGCAACCTATGTTATCCCTATGTACCCCTAATCTGCTGCCCCTAACACCGCCGACCCCAATATTATATTTATTAACCCCTAATCTGCCGCCCCCAACGTCGCCTCCACCTACCTACAATTATTAACCCCTAATCTGCCGACCGGACCTCACCGCTACTATAATAAAGTTATTAACCCCACTCCCGCCTCAATAACCCTATAATAAATAGTATTAACCCCTAATCTGCCCTCCCTAACATCGCCGACACCTAACTTCAAGTATTAACCCCTAATATGCCGACCGGACCTCACCGCTACTCTAATAAATTTATTAACCCCTAAATCTAAGTCTAACCTTAACACTAACACCCCCCTGTTAAATATAATTTAAATCTAACAAAATAAATTAACTCTTATTAAATAAATTATTCCCATTTAAAGCTAAATACTTACCTGTAAAATAAACCCTAATATAGTTACAATATAAATTATAATTATATTGTAGCTATTTTAGGATTAATATTTATTTTACAGGCAACTTTGTATTTATTTTAACCAGGTACAATAGCTATTAAATAGTTCATAACTATTTAATAGTTACCTAGTTAAAATAATTACAAAATTACCTGTAAAATAAATCCTAACCTAAGTTACAATTATACCTAACACTACACTATCAATAAATTAATTAAATAAAATACCTAAAATTATCTACAATTAAACCTAACACTACACTATCAATAAATTAATTAAATACAATACCTACAAATAAATACAATTAAATAAACTAACTAAAGTACAAAAAATAAAAAAGAACTAAGTTACAAAAAATAAAAAAATATTTACAAACATTGGAAAAATATTACAACAATTTTAAACTAATTACACCTACTCTAAGCCCCCTAATAAAATAACAAAGCCCCCCAAAATACAAAAATGCCCTACCCTATTCTAAAATTAAAATAGAAAAGCTCTTTTACCTTACCAGCCCTTAAAAGGGCCTTTTGCGGGGCATGCCCCAAAGAATTCAGCTCTTTTGCCTGGAAAAAAAAAACATACAATACCCCCCCACCAACATTACAACCCACCACCCACATACCCCTAATCTAACCCAAACCCCCCTTAAATAAACCTAACACTAAGCCCCTGAAGATCTTCCTACCTTGTCTTCACCACGCCAGGTTCACCGATCCGTCCAGAGGAGCCTCCGAAGTCTTGATCCAAGCCCAAGAAGGGTTGAAGACGTCCATCCTCCGGCTGAAGTCTTGATCCAAGCCCAAGCAGGGGCTGAAGACGTCCATCCTCCGGCTGAAGTCTTGATCCAAGCGGCGGCTGAAGAATTCCATCATCGGGCAGAAGTCTTCATCCTATCCGGGCAGAAGAGGAGATCCGGACCGGCAAACATCTTCATCCAAGCGGCATCTTCTATCTTCTTCCATCCGATGACGAGCAGCTCCATCTTCAAGACCTCCGGCGCGGATCGATCCTCTGCTTCTGACGTCCTAAAACAGAATGAAGGTTCCTGAACCAATCAGCCAATCGGATTGAACTTGAATCTCATTGGCTGATTCAATCAGCCAATCAGATTTTTCTACCTTAATTCCGATTGGCTGATAGAATCCTATCAGCCAATCGGAATTTGATAGACGCCATCTTGGATGACGTCATTTAAAGGTACCTCATTCGTCGGGAAGTCATAGTGCCGGATGGATGCTCCGCAGCGGAGGAGCGAAGAAAGAAGACTGAAGATGCCGCTTTGCTTGAAGACATCGCCGGGTGGAAGAAGACATCGCCGGATGGAAGAAGACTTCACTGCCGCTTGATTGAAGACATCGCCCGGATGGAAGAAGACTTCTTCTTTGCCGCTTGATTGGACATCGCCCGGATCGGATGAAGAGTTCGGCCCGGCTGGGTGAAGACAAGGTTGGGAGATCTTCAGGGGGGTAGTGTTAAGTTTTTTTAAGGGGGGTTTGGGTGGTGGTGGGGGTGGTATTGTGTTTTTCTTTACAGGGAAAAGAGCAGTTTTCTTTGGGGCATGCCCCGCAAAAGGCCCTTTTAAGGGCTGGTAAGGTAAAACAGCTACCTTTTTTAATTTAGAATAGGGTAGGGATTTTTTTTTTATTTTGGGGGGCTTTATTATTTTATTAGGGGGCTTAGAATAGGTGTAATTAGCTTAAAAATCTTGTAATCTTTTTTTTATTTTTTGTAATTTAGTGTTTTGTTTTTTTTGTAATTTAGTTTATTTTATTTTATTGAATTTTAGTTTAGATATTTGTAGTTTATTTAATTTATTGATAGTGTAGGTGTATTTGTAACTTAGGTTAGGATTTATTTTACAGGTAAATTGGTAATTATTTTAACTAGGTAGCTATTAAATAGTTATTAACTATTTAATAGCTATTGTACCTAGTTAAAATAAATACCAAGTTACCTGTAAAATAAATATAAACCCTAAAATAGCTACAATGTAATTATTAATTAAATTGTAGCTATCTTAGGGTTTATTTTATAGGTAAGTATTTAGATTTAAATAGGAATATTTTAATTAATAATATTAATATTAATTAGATTTATTTTAATAAGAATTTAGTTAGGGATGTTAGAGTAAGATAGGGTTATTATACTTAATATATATATATAATATAATAACTATATTAACCCTAATATAATTAGGGTTAATATAGTTAATATAGGTGGCGGCGGTGTAGGGGGATTAGATTAGGGGTTAATACATTTATTATAGGTGGCGGCGGTGTAGGGGGATTTAGATTGTAGGCAAAAGAGCAGTTTACTTTTTGACAAAGCCCCCCCAAAAGCCCTTTTAAGGGCTGGTAAAAGAGCTGAATTCTTTGGGGCATGCCCCGCAAAAAGCCCTTTTAAGGGCTGGTAAAATAGCTGAATTCTTTGGGGCATGCCCTGCAAAAAGCCCTTTTAAGGGCTGGTAAAATAGCTGAATTCTTTGGGGGCATGCCCCGCAAAAAGCCCTTTTCAGGGCTATTTGTAGGGTTAGACTTAGGTTTAGTGGTAGGGATAGTTTAGTAATTTAGGGGTTAAATAATTTAATATAGGTGGCGGCGGGGTAGGGGGATTAGATTAGGGGTTAATTAATTTAATATAGCTGGCGGCAGTGTAGGGGGATTAGATTAGGGGTTAATTAATTTAATATAGCTGGCGGCGGTGTAGGGGGATTAGATTAGGGGTTAATTAATTTAATATAGCTGGCGGCGGTATGGGGGGATTAAATTAGGGGTTAATAATTTTAAAATAGATGGCGGCGTTGTAAGGGGCTCACTTTAGGGGGTAGCTTAATGTAGTTGGCGGCGGGGTAGGAGCTCACATTAGGGGGTTATACTTTTATTGTAGGTGGCGGCGGGGTCCGGGAGCGGCGGTTTAGGGGTTAATAACTTTATTAGGGATTGCGGAGGGCGGTCGTGGTTGACAGGTAGATAGACATTATGCATGCGTTAGGTGTTAGGTTTATTTTGTAGCTAGTTTAGGGAGTTACGGGGCTCCAATAGACAGCATAAGGCTTACTACGGCTGCTTTTTGTGGCAAGGTGAAAATGGAGTAGAATTTCTCCATTTTCACCACATAAGTCCTTACGCTGTATATTAGATACCAAACTCCGCTGGTTTGGTATACCTGCCTATGGCCCAAAAAACTACGGGCGACGGCAGAAATATACGAGCGTAACTTCTAGGTTACGCCGTATATAGGATACCAAACCAGCGCAAAATTCAGCGTCGCCGGCAATTGCGGCCGACGCTGCATATCGGATCGGGCCCAAAGTATATAGAAATGGTATCGCATCTCACTGAGAGGAAAGCATATCCTGTGTATTCATCTCCTCCCAGGTTGTAGGAAAATGACACAAAGGGCTCTCACACAGTTTAAAGGACAGACCTAGTAAAATGTCACGTTTAAAGGGACATAAAGGGCAAAATTAAACTTTTATGGTTCAGATAGAGCATGACATTTTAAGATAGTTTTTTAATTTACTTCTATTATCTAATTTGCTTTGTTCTGTTAGTATCCTTTGTTGAAAGCATATCCAGGCAGGCTCAGGAGCAGTAATGCACTTCCTGGAGCTAGCTGGTGATTGGTGGCTGCACACATATGTCTCTTGCCATTGGCTCATCAGATGTGTTCAGCTCACTCCCAGTAATGCATTGCTCCTCTGGAGCAAACATTACCAATATGCATAAAGTTTTTGCCGGGGTTAAATACATATTTATATGCAAGTAATAGTGTAATAGAGCATTATATTATTTTCTTTTTGCACTTTTATGTTCCTTTTAGGTTAGGGGCTGCAGAGGGAGTTGAGGTTGGGGCTTAGGTTAGGGTTAGGCAGTGCTAAGAGCTGATGGTAGATATGAGAACTGGATGTGGCCAGTTCTGGTTAAGACATTTGAAACAAGGTGAGAAAACTTCAGCAGCATTTCACATTGGCCTAAATTCTCCCAACATTTTTTCAAATCTGTTATTATTGAATAACTAATGTGAAGCTATGGATAGAGCTGAAGCTAAAGACAGAAGTTATTGGCAGACATGGACCACTTGCCCACTGTGAGTAGAGGGGTATAGCTAGGGTTACCGGCCGTGCTCCATAAAAATCCTGAAACATATAGGTAACTGGGCACTGGGTGATAGGTGGAGTTATATGTACACACCATACTCTAAGGGCTAGATTACAAGTAGAGCACTAATTTATCGCACACCCACAAACAGGCTAGTTCGCCTGTATACAGGGGCACGATAAGTAACCAGCCATTACAAGTGGCTGGTTATTGCTACCAGAAGCTTGCGCTCATAAAATTAACCCCTTAAGGACTGGGCATTTCAAATAAAAACTTCCCCAAAAGACCAGAGCATTTTTAGCATTTTTGCCATCACTACATTTAAACAGAAATAGAGCATTTTTTTATATTCACCTAACAAAACTATATATATTTTTTTAGTAGACAACCCATAGTATTGATCTAGGTCCATTTTGGTATATTCCATGCCACCATTTCACCACCAAATGCTATCAAATAAAAAAAAAATGTTAACTTTTTCACAATTTTAGGTTTCTAACTGAAATTATTTATAAGCAACTTGTGCAACAATGGCACAAATGGTTGTAAATGCTTCTCTGGGATCCCTTTGTTCAGAAATAGCAGACATACAGTATATGGCTTTGGCATTGCACCACACTTGTATTATGACCAGCAGTGAATGGGTTAATTAGGTAGCGTCTAAGGTTAATTTTAGCTTATTGTATAGGTTACCCTCCTACCTGACACATCCCACCCTCTAACCCCCCTCCTAATCCCTCTCAAACAGCTCTTTTCCCTCCCCCACCCCACAATGGTCACCCCAATCTTAAGTACTGGCAGAAAGTAAAACTAAAATAAAAGGCTTTATATATATATATATATATATATATATTCTGCAGTGTAGTATCCCCCTTACCCCCCAACCTCCCTGTTTCCCCCCAAACAGCTCTCTAACCCTCCCCCCTCTACCTATTTGCCACCATCTCAGGTACTGGCAGCTGTCTGCCAGTACCCAGTTCGATCTCACACTTTTTTTTCTGTAGCGTATGGATTCCCACCCTTCTCACCCACCTCCCGCCTCCTCCAACGATGGGTCACCCACCCGCCTCCCTCCTTACCCAAAACGATCGGCACCACCGCTGTCCGATGCAGAGAGGGCCACAGAGTGGGGCATGCAGAAATAGCGCAAGTTCACTATTTTTAGTAAGCTCAGAGCAGGCGGACAGTTTATGGAGCAGCGGTCTTTGTGACCGCTGCTTCATAACCATTCGGAGCTTGATAGATCGGCCCCGTAGGGTCCAGATGTCAGCGCTCATAGAAGGGAGGAAAGAGACCAACAGAGAACAAATTATGGTGCAGAATGAAAGCACTGATGTGTGGTGTGGCAAAAAGAGAGGAAGAGTATTGCTCACCTTTTAAAACCTCAAACTTGTGAGGTATGTTTGAGGGGATATAATCCCTATCTGTGGTAAAGTTGATCACTTCTGGGTGTTCTGTTGGAGTATGATATTTCTTTCTCCCAGTATCTTTAGGGTATGGTCAGCTTCTCCTCTGTGGAGTATGGTAAACTTTTCCTGTGTTTAAATGAGGTAAGTTTCTTTCTTGTCACAAATTCAGTGCCTCTCCTTTGTAGATTATGGGACATTTTCTCTTTTTGTTTGGTTTAGGTCAGCTTCTCCTCTATGGAGTATGGTAAATTTATTCTCTATAGACTGTTTTTAAATGTTAAGTAGGAATCTCTAAAACAGTGGCAGTGGATTAACACTCCTTTTATATAGAGTAAGAATTATGCTTTTGTAGTGGATTTATTTGTTTGGTTCTTAAACACATATATGGGAGTTGAGATAAATTTCTAATACACACTCTATATGAGATATATAAAACTTTTAATTATTACAAATTAAAAACACAAACACCTGTTTTTGGTGGATATATCTACAAGGTGATTGCAAGGAGAAAAGCCAAAGAGTCCCAATCCAAATATGGGTTTCTGACAAATTTCAGAAAGTCTGCAATCGTTTAGGTGTCTCAAACATGTCTTGCAAACGATATTACCCCCAGGATGGTGTTCAGGGTAAATCTTGGTGATGGTAGTTCTGCTTGTGCAATTTGTCGTGCAGCTAGGGCACCTAAATAATCCAAGTTTTTTTTGGTTTTAACCAAGTTTCTGTTTTATAACAATGTTGGGGGTCAGTATGCATCAAAAGATCCCTGAGGTTTTTACCTCGCTTAAACCCCATCCTTGGTGGTGCATATGTATCAAAAGGTAAAGAGGCATCACTGTTAATAACATGCCAATCCTTCTTAAGTGTTTTAGACATCGTCCTCAATTGCGGTGAGTAAACCGTGGTGAAAGTCATACGTGGAGTGATGTCCTTGTAAGGTTTGTGTTGTATCAATTCTTGCTGTGTGATATTTGATACTGTTGTCTTTGCCAACACAATATCTTCGTTACTGTAGCCACAAGAGGCAAACTTTTGTTCCATTTGTTGCACTTGGAGTGCACGTCTGTCACTGGATGTATTATTGCGTGCCACTCAAAGCATTTGTGCTCGCGGAATAACTCTAAGAAGTGGACGAGGATGGCAGCTGTCAGCATGAAGAATGGAATTGCGATCAGTTTCTTTATGATAGAGCGTGGTATTTAACCCCTCACCCTCTTTGTAAATGCATAGATCCAGGAATTCTATGGACTCTTTATTGGCGGCCACTTTTAATTTAAAGGGACACTGAACCCAAATTTTTTCTTTTGTGATTTAGATAGAGCATGAAATTTTAAGCAACTTTCTAATTTACTCCTATTATCAAATTTTCTTCATTCTCTTGGTATCTTTATTTGAAATGCAAGAATGTAAGTTTAGATGCCAGCCCATTTTTGATGAACAACCTGGGTTATTCTCGCTGATTGGCGGTTAAATTCATCCACCAATAAAAAAGTGCTGTCTAGAGTACTGCACAAAAAAAAGCTTGGATGCTTTCTTTTTCAAATAAAGATAGCAAGAGAACGAAGAAAAAAAGTGTTTAACCCTCCTGTGTACCTCTCTATATGATATAAGGAGGATGTAATCGATGTATCTACGATACAAAATGATCTCAGGACTTTCATACACTTGTAATACATCAACCTCAATGTGTTCCATGTATAAGTTTGAGAAAGCCGGTGCCATGTTTGAGCCCATCGCTGTACCCCTGAGTTGGAGATAGTACCCATTCTAAAATCTGAAATGATTGTTCTGCAAACATATCCTTAACAACTCAATGATAAATTGAGATGTGGGACCCACATATGGATATCTCCGTAAGGTTCTCAGGATCACCTGAATGCCTTCTTCTTGTGGGATCACAGTATACAGATTACTGACATCCATGCTTGTTAGTATGTCATCAGGTCTGATGTCTTTCACCTGTGTTAGTGTCTCAACAAGGCCCAGGAGTCCCTCAAATAGGATCTCATATTGGTCACCATTGGTTGTAGCATATGGACAAATGTTGCTAAGGGTTGAAGAAGTGATCCTCTGGCTGATATAATTGGACGACCAGGTGGTGATTTCATATCCTTATGGATTTTGGGTAATGTGTACAAAATAGGTTTAATAGGGTGATCCACTATTAGCCAATCCCTGGTAGTTTTGTCTATCCAACCGTTATCCAATGCTCCTTGTATCACTGCATCAATCAGTCTTTTAAAGCTGGTTGTCGGATCTACGGGCAGTAGTCTATAAGTATCAGCTTCTGATAACTGTTTGATTATATCATCCTTATAATCTTTATAGTTCTGTATGACTACCGCACCACCCTTTTCCGCTGTACGAATTACTATCTCTTGGTTCTTGGATAGACTCTCAATGGCAGATCTCTTTTCCAATGTTATATTATGCCTGAACTTCATGTTTCTGCATTTGGTCAGATCCTGATGCACAAGTCTGGTATATGTATGGATACTGGGGTTGGTGGTAGTAGGGTCAAACGTACTCTTTTAAAAGGATATGTTTTCTCCTCCCTTGATGTAGCCTTAAAAAAATCACCCAATTTGAGCTGACACTGGAATTTCATAGTGTCAACAAATTGAAAAAAAAAACCATCAAGTCGAGCTGTTGGTACAAGGGAGAGTCCCTTGTTGAGTACCTGGTGTTCAATGTTGGAGAGGGAATATGTGCTGATATTTACCACTATATCCTCCTGTATTGGGGCTGGTATGGGGGCCTTCCTCCAAAAGCCTCCCGTCCTTGTATGTGGTCTCCTCCTTTCGGTCTTTGGGCGGATCTTGTAGTGACCCCTAAAAAAGACTGGTTTGCTGTAGAGTGTTGGGGAGTTTGTCCCTGGGGGTCTGTAATATCAGTGTCAGATCCAGAACTGGACTTCACAGTAGCAAGTCAGTGATCAGTATACACCCTCTGTCTCCTCTGTCTCCTGGGGTAGTATCTTGTGCGTTGTTCTGGTCCCAATGTCCAGCAATAAACTTGTTTATCCTTGTAGTCATCCATAACATATCCTAATTTCTTATTCTTGAAGGCTATTAGTGCCGCATTATATTCCTTAAGTTGTGCATTTAATTTGTTAACCCAATTTTCACTGGTGTCTTGCATTAGTGTGGGTTTTTTATCCGTTTCAAACTGCAATAGTTCAATTTTTACTTTTTGTAGAAGTGCTCTCACCTCCTCTACAACCAGGAGCATCAGATCCAAGGAGCATTTATTTAGCACAGCACACCATAACTTGCAAAACTCAGGATTGGATCTCCCAATGGTGGGCACATTCGTAATACGAAAGCCTGTTGGTATTAGCCTATTTTTGTGGTATTCTGATATGTATGTGCCATGTAATTAAAGATCTATTTCTTTTTTCTTGAGTTTTAATTTGTGTAAAAACAGGGACTGAGCAGTATCCACTTGTGTGCTAGTAGGTATTTCTGTTTCAAATAGTATGCGAGAAGCATCCCCCTCTGTCAGTGTAAGGGTGTCAGCACCTTCAATTTCCACTGGTATATTTGGAGCTGTTTGAGATAGAGTAGTGAATTCCATCATGACTTTCAAACTGATGATCAAAAAAGTCCCAAAGTAATCCCACAGTGACCAGTGTTTAAAGTGAAATGAAGTGACAGTGTGGAGGGTCCAACTTGTTTTTCTTGGTGGGTGTAACAGAATATAGTCTATAATCTACTGAAATAAGTGCACTCCCACGAACAGTAAATTTCAATTTTGCCAGGGTGCAATAGAAAGTTAAAATATCTAAGTTATAACACAAGCACTCACTGGATTTGATACAGCTGAAATAAAAAGTGTTTTATTCCATATAAACAAGTGACGTTTCGGGGTGTTCACCCCTTCATCAGACCAACAATTGTACAGAGTGAATCAAACATTACAGTACAGCGGATAAGGGTGGTGCGGTAGTCATACAGAACTACAAAGATTATAAGGATGAGATAATCAAACTGTTATCAGAAGCTGATACTTATAGACTACTGCCTGGAGATCCGACAACCAGCTTTAAAAGACTGATTGATGCAGTGATACAAGGAGCATTGGATAATGGTTGGATAGACAAAACTACCAGGGATTGGCTAATAGTGGATCACCCTATTAGACCTATTTTTTACACATTACCCAAAATCCATAAGGATATGAAATCACCACCTGGTAATCCAATTGTATCGGCCAGAGGATCACTTCTTCAACCCTTAGCAACATTTGTGGACCATATGCTACAACTGATGGTGACCAATATGAGATCCTATTTGAGGGACTCTTGGGCCTTGATTGAAACACTAACATAGGTGAAAGACATCAGACCTGATGACATACTAACAAGCATGAATGTCAATAGTCTGTATACAGAACGACAAAGATTATAAGGGTGAGATAATCAAACAGTTATCAGAAGCTGATACTTATAGACTACTGCCCGTAGATCCGACAACCAGCTTTAAAAGATTGATTGATGCAGTGATACAAGGAGCATTGGATAACGGTTGGATAGCAAAACTACCAGGGATTGGCTAATAGTGGATCACCCTATTAGACCTATTTTGTACACATTACCCAAAATCCATAAGGATATGAAATCACCACCTGGTTGTCCAATTGTATCGGCCAGAGGATCACTTCTTCAACCCTTAGCAACATTTGTGGACCATATGCTACAACCGATGGTGACCAATATGAGATCCTATTTGAGGGACTCCTGGGCCTTGATTGAGACACTAACACAGGTGAAAGATATCAGACCTGATGACATACCAACAAGCATTAATGTCAATAGTCCGTATACCGTGATCCCACAAGAAGAAGGCATTTAGGTGATCCTGAGAACCTTACGGAGATATCCATATGTGGGTCCCCCATCTGAATTTATCATTGAGTTGTTGAGGATATGTTTGCAGAACAATCATTTCAGATTTTAGAATGGGTACTATCTCCAACTCAGGGGTACAGCGATGGGCTCAAACATGGCACTGGCATTCGCAAACTTATACATGGAACACATCGAGGTTGATGTATTATAAGTGTATGAAAGTCCTGAGATCATTTTGTATCGTAGATACATCAATGACATCCTCCTTATATGGAGAGGTACACAGGAGGGGTTAAACACTTGGGTTGAAACATTGAACAACTCCACATGCCCTATTAAATTAAAAGTGACAGACAATAAAGAGTCCATAGAATTATTGGATTTATGCATTTACAAAGAGGGTGAGCGGTTAAATACCACACTCTATCATAAAGAATATGATCGCAATTCCATTCTTGATGCTGACAGCTGCCATCCTCGTCCACTTCTTAGAACTATTCCGCGAGCACAAATGCTTCGAGTGGCACGCAATAATACATCCAGTGACAGACGTGCACTCCAAGTGCAACAAATGGAACAAAAGTTTGCCTCTCGTGGCTACAGTAATGAAGATATTGTGTTGGCAAAGAGAACAGTATCAAATATCACACAGCAAGAATTGATACAACACAAACCTTACAAGGACGTCACTCCACGTATGACTTTCACCACGGTTTACTCACCGCAATTGAGGACGATGTCTAAGACACTTAAGAAGGATTGGCATGTTATTAACAGTGATGCCTCTTTACATTTTGATACATATGCACCACCAAGGATGAGGTTTAAGCAAGGTAAAAACCTCAGGCATCTTTTGATGCATACTGACCCCCAACATTGTTACAAAACAAAAACTTGATCAAAACCAAAAAAAACTTGGATCATTTTGGTGCCCTAGCTGCACGACATGACACTCTATGATACAAGGGAGTGATTTTAGACACCCACATACCAATTAGAGGTTTAGAATTAAACATTATTTGACCTGCACTACAAAATGTGTAATATATATGCTCAGATGCATTTGCGGTCTGTTTTACATTGGGAAAACAACAGACAATATAAAGAAACGTATGGCCAATCATAGGAGTGCCATTCGGGCAGCCATAGACAAGGGTAACAGCGATCAGCCTGTAGCCACGCACTTTGCGGAGAAGGGCCACACTGTCAAGGACCTACGCTTCCAACTGATAGATCATGTTCCCCTTTGAAGAGGGGTGGGAATAGGGACCAGTGCCTTTTACAACTAGAAGCACAATGGATCTACAGGCTTGATAAGGTACAACCCAAGGGCCTTAACACAAATGTGGACTGGCACTGCTTCTTGTAGATAGACTTTGATTTATTGATCTTATTAATCTGATCCGTATATAATTGCTTAGTTTAATTTTCCCCATGATGTAACTGTAATGAGACATTTAAGATATATTTATATGGACGTACCATACACATAGAATCAGAAAGGGGGGGTATCCAACAGCGCTAACTAAAATCGACCTATAGCTCCTAGAACCAATGGGTCCCTAGTTACCCATAGAGAACAGAGTGCGTGCTAAATGGTTAAAGGGAGGAGCGCCTAAGGGAGGCTAGGTCTTTATGCTAATGTAATACAGATGCCACAGAGGTCAGTCGGTTAAAAGATATATTGTGTTACTAGTATGGATGGATAGCACAAAAACCGAGGAGGACCAAAGAAATTGGGGTTAAGATATAGGATATACAGGGAGTGCAGAATTATTAGGCAAATGAGTATTTTGACCACATCATCCTCTTTATGCATGTTGTCTTACTCCAAGCTGTATAGGCTCGAAAGCCTACTACCAATTAAGCATATTAGGTGATGTGCATCTCTGTAATGAGAAGGGTTGTGGTCTAATGACATCAACACCCTATATCAGGTGTGCATAATTATTAGGCAACTTCCTTTCCTTTGGCAAAATGGGTCAAAAGAAGGACTTGACAGGCTCAGAAAAGTCAAAAATAGTGAGATATCTTGCAGAGGGATGCAGCACTCTTAAAATTGCAAAGCTTCTGAAGCGTGATCATCGAACAATCAAGCGTTTCATTCAAAATAGTCAACAGGGTCGCAAGAAGCGTGTGGAAAAACCAAGGCGCAAAATAACTGCCCATGAACTGAGAAAAGTCAAGCGTGCAGCTGCCAGGATGCCACTTGCCACCAGTTTGGCCATATTTCAGAGCTGAAACATCACTGGAGTGCCCAAAAGCACAAGGTGTGCAATACTCAGAGACATGGCCAAGGTAAGAAAGGCTGAAAGACGACCACCACTGAACAAGACACACAAGCTGAAACGTCAAGACTGGGCCAAGAAATATCTCAAGACTGATTTTTCTAAGGTTTTATGGACTGATGAAATGAGAGTGAGTCTTGATGGGCCAGATGGATGGGCCCGTGGCTGGATTGGTAAAGGGCAGAGAGCTCCAGTCCGACTCAGACGCCAGCAAGGTGGAGGTGGAGTACTGGTTTGGGCTGGTATCATCAAAGATGAGCTTGTGGGGCCTTTTCGGGTTGAGGATGGAGTCAAGCTCAACTCCCAGTCCTACTGCCAGTTTCTGGAAGACACCTTCTTCAAGCAGTGGTACAGGAAGAAGTCTGCATCCTTCAAGAAAAACATGATTTTCATGCAGGACAATGCTCCATCACACGCGTCCAAGTACTCCACAGCGTGGCTGGCAAGAAAGGGTATAAAAGAAGAAAATCTAATGACATGGCCTCCTTGTTCACCTGATCTGAACCCCATTGAGAACCTGTGGTCCATCATCAAATGTGAGATTTACAAGGAGGGAAAACAGTACACCTCTCTGAACAGTGTCTGGGAGGCTGTGGTTGCTGCTGCACGCAATGTTGATGGTGAACAGATCAAAACACTGACAGAATCCATGGATGGCAGGCTTTTGAGTGTCCTTGCAAAGAAAGGTGGCTATATTGGTCACTGATTTGTTTTTGTTTTGTTTTTGAATGTCAGAAATGTATATTTGTGAATGTTGAGATGTTATATTGGTTTCACTGGTAAAAATAAATAATTGAAATGGGTATATATTTGTTTTTTGTTAAGTTGCCTAATAATTATGCACAGTAATAGTCACCTGCACACACAGATATCCCCCTAAAATAGCTATAACTAAAAACAAACTAAAAACTACTTCCAAAACTATTCAGCTTTGATATTAATGAGTTTTTTGGGTTCATTGAGAACATGGTTGTTGTTCAATAATAAAATTAATCCTCAAAAATACAACTTGCCTAATAATTCTGCACTCCCTGTATATGATTTTATATGATTGTAGAATTATGTGCAATTCTTACTAGATTAAAAGGTTAATTTAATACAAATTACATTAAAAGGCCAATTTAATACAAATATACCATGGATCCATGTAAAAAAATACATACAAAAAATTAAAACAATTAATAAAAATTCGAACAGTTAATACAAATCTGACAACGGTCACAATAGTCTGCAATAGTATAACAGATTAAAAAACAATAAATATGGCATAGGAAATACTACTCTAAAAATTACTAAAGTGCATATGCTTATAAGATTGTAACACAGTGCAATTAGAAAGCAACCCTAAATAGGGTGGTGTAAAAATAAAAATAGAAATAAAAATAAAAATAAAAATAGAATTAGTGCATCATGAGATGTCCCAAATACAAAGTTCCAATATGTCCAAATGTCCAAAAGAAATGGTCCAATTAATCCAAAATGTTAGTGTTAATGTGATGCAGTGGTAAGATCAAATCCAAGTGAAGAAAAATATATAATAAAAATGAAAAACAAAAATCAAAAACCAAAAAGGATAAAATCAAAATCACACTTGTTCAATTGCTGTGATGTGATGAATCCAAACTTAAACAGTGATAAAACCTTGGGGGTGATCAAATAAAAAATAATACGTTGTTCTTTAAATCCTGTGAAAAAAGAAAATATACAACATAGAGCAGTACTGTTTCCAAATAGCTACAAATATGAAAAGTATCTCACCATATAAGCCAACGCGTTTCAGCCCACTTGTAGGGCCTTTCTCAAGACTGATCAATAGCTGGTATATAGACTTGTTATCTCTATTACTAGGTTTAATATAGGACTATAGGTACACCTATAGGAGTTGGAAGTGATTGCATTTGTATCTTTATACACATCTATACATTGTTTTGGATACCGTTATGTCAAATAGTTTTTGATATATTTATGATACACTGTCACATTGATACATTCCCTTGTTGTTGTTACACATAGTTTGAGGGTGGGGCTCTTAAGAAGCCATTTTCTCAGTGCAGGAATAACAACTGAGGTTTGTGATAATATTAAATAGAGAATTTGTTTTATCACTAGCAAGGATTGATGTTTTGCAAATGGTCCCACTATTACTACACTATAAGTTTATTATTGCACTGTATAATATTAACACAGGATTAGTAGCTATAAGCATTCACAACATATTTGTTTTTTCTATGGTTGCTATGGCAACAGTTAGGCATTTTTTTGCACAGTAGGTGGGGTTTCAATGGGTATAAAATGTTTGATTCACTCTGTACAATTGTTGGTCTGATGAAGGGGTGAACACCCCGAAACGTCACTTGTTTATATGGAATAAAACACTTTTTATTTCATCTGTATCAAGTCCAGTGAGTGCTTGTGTTATAACTAGGATATTTGAACTTTCTATTGCACCCTGGCAAAATTGAAATTTACTGTTCCTGGGAGTGCACTTATTTCAGTGGATTATATTTATATATTTAAAAAAAAAGCATCTTTACTTTTAACCCCTTAATGACCGCAGCACTTTTCCATTTTCTGTCCGTTTGGGACCAAGGCTATTTTTACATTTTTGCGGTGTTTGTGTTTAGCTGTAATTTTCCTCTTACTCGTTTACTGTACCCACACATATTATATACCGTTTTTCTCGCAATTAAATGGACTTTCAAAAGATACCATTATTTTCATCATATCTTATAATTTACTATAAAAAACATTATAAAATATGAAGAAAAAATGAAAAAAAAACACACTTTTTCTAACTTTGACCCCCAAAATCTGTTACACATCTACAACCACCAAAAAACACCCATGCTAAATAGTTTCTAAATTTTGTCCTGAGTTTAGAAATACCCAATGTTTACATCTTCTTTGCTTTTTTTGCAAGTGATAGGGCCATAAATACAAGTAGCACTTTGCTATTTCCAAACCACTTTTTTTCAAAATTAGCGCTAGTTACATTGGGACACTAATATCTTTCAGGAATCCCTGAATATCCATTGACATGTATATATTTTTTTTTCAAAGACATCCCAAAGTATTGATCTAGGCCCATTTTGGTATATTTCATGCCACTATTTCACCGCCAAATGCGATCAAATAAAAAAAATTGTTCACTTTTTCACAAATTTTTTCACAAACTTTAGGTTTCTCACTGAAATTATTTACAAACAACTTATGCAATTATAGAATAAATGGTTGTAAATGCTTCTCTGGGATCCCCTTTGTTCAGAAATAGCAGACATATATGGCTTTGGCTTTGCTTTTTGGTAATTAGAAGGCTGCTAAATGCCACTGCGCACAATACGTGTATTATGCCCAGCATTGAAGGGGTTAATTAGGGAGCATGTAGGGAGCTTCTAGGGTTAATTTTAGCTTTAGTGTAGTGTAGTAGACAACCCCAAGTATTGATCTAGGCCCATTTTGGTTATTTCATGCCCCCATTTCACAGCCAAATGCGATCAAAGTAAAAAAAAACGTTAATTTTTTCACAATTTTAGGTTTCTCACTGAAATTATTTACAAACAGCTTGTGCAATTATGGCACAAATGGTTGTAAATGCTTCTCTGGGATGCCCTTTGTTCAGAAATAGCAGACATATATGACTTTGGCGTTGCTTTATGGTAATTAGAAAGTCGCTAAATGCTGCTGCGCATCACACGTGTATTATGGCTAGCAGTGAAGGGGTTAATTAGGTAGTTTGTAGGGAGCTTGCAGGGTTAATTTTAGCTTTAGTGTAGAGATCAGCCTCCCACCTGACACATCCCACCCCCTGATCCCTCCCAAACAGCTCCCTTCTCTCCCCCACCCCACAATTGTCACCGCCATCTTAAGTACTGGCAGAAAGTCTGCCAGTACTAAAATAAAAGTTTTTTTTTTTTTTTAAGAAAAAAAAAAAAAAAGCATATTTACATATGCTGTGTTTAGGATCCCCCCTTAACCCCCAACCTCCCTGATCCCCCCCAAAACAGCTCTCTAAGCCTCCCTCTCAGCCTTATTGGGGGCCATCTTGGGTACTGGCAGCTGTCTGCCAGTACCCAGTTTGAACAATCAAATGTTTATTTTTATTTTTTATTTTATTTTTTTTCTGTAGTGTAGCTCAATCCCCCCCCCCCCCCCCCCCCCACCTAAATGACACCTAAGGTTTTTTTTATATATTTAAATTTTGTCCCACTTTTATTTTGGGACACATTTTTTCCGTAGTGTAGCGGTTCCCACCCGCTCCCTCCCCGTGCATGCGCCCGCCCCCGCACCCTTGTGCACGTGCGCGCGCCCGCGCCCGCCCCCGGACTTACCCGCCCACGATCCCGCCCCCCTCCACATGACCAGGGCCATCGATGGCCGCCACCCACCTCCCACACCGGCTCCCACCCACCAACGATACCGGCCATCGATGTCCGGTGCAGAGAGGGCCACAGAGTGGCTCTCTCTGCATCGGATGGCCGTAAAAGGTTATTGCAGGATGCCTCCATATCGAGGCATCACTGCAATAACCGGAAAGCAGCTGGAAGCGAGTAGGATCGCTTCCAGCTGCTTTCCACACCGAGGACGTGCAGGGTACGTCCTCAGGCGTTAACTGCCTTTTTTCTGAGGACGTACCCTGCACGTCCTCGGTCGTTAAGGGGTTAATTAAAAAAAATGCAGTAAGCAGTTATAAGGGGTTAAATGGAGCAGGTGTGGAGTGTTAGAAAAAAAAAACAGCACTTAAAAGTGCCTTTACATTGTGGTCTATAGGAACTGTGTGTGTCCTGTAAATATATGTATATAAGCATATACATATACAGTATATTTAAATTTGCTGCCCATCACTGTGCGACTTACCCCTTTCACTGCGTTTAGGTTCTGTGCCGTGTATGACGACATCAGAATTGGGCTTCCATTGGAGCCAATGGAAGCGCACTCTCGTGAGCGCAAAGTTTCCATGCGATGTGAACAGAAGGTCGCGTTCACATTGCACCTAACTCATAATACCAGCGCACATTTGCGTGCGCTGGTATTACAATGTGGAGCGCAAATATTGTTTTAGCGAAAGCGATATTTTGCACTCCACTTGTAATCCGGCCCTAAATCAGATAGATTCAGTTGCAGTTTACTTTTGTGTTTCTATTTGTCTGCTTGAGTCATTGTTAAATACTTTGCATGTGGATTCCATAACTATTTGAATCATGATATGACATGGATGTTATTCACCATTCCAGAGGTTTTCTGGGTGTTCTTTATGCTTATGACTAGTCTACTCTTGCTGAACCGTGCTTGTTTTCATGACCTGCATTTGTTTTCAGATTCTGCTGGTGATCTGTCTCCTGTTGTGGGACCTTAGCCTGTCTGACTTGTCTTTGCTTTGTTATTTGGACTTATGGCTGGTACCTGACCCACATGACGTCTCTATTATTGTATATAATAGGAGGGAGCTCCAAAAGGCTAAAGTATCTATATATACTAAATAATGGAATAAGCAAGAGTGTTATAATATCAAAGGAAATACATATATTACATGTATTATATTAAATTAGGGTACCCTAAAAAGATAAAAACAATTAGATAAAACCAATTGAAAACAGTAAGCAATTACCAAAAAGGTGAATGACTATCCTCAAAAGTAGAGGATAAATAAAGCAGAGATATATATAAATAATGTCCAGAGTCAATGTGAATAAAATAAATGTCCTCTAAAAAGTGAATGTCCTCTTTTGGTGTCCTGTGTGTCCAAATTGGAAATCCTACATGGTGACTCCTGGTTGAAAAGTGTTCATTAAACCCAATGTGAAAAAATAAAAAATAAAAATAATTTAATTAAGAAATAGGATGCAAATTAATGATCCAAAAATGTGATCAAAAGAGTGATAGACTAATAATCCAATAATCAATACCTGTGAAAACAAAAAATAACATAGTGCAATATTGCTAAAAAGTACTAGAACTAATAGGAAATTAGCTTACCCTATTTATAGACTCAAGCAGTGACTCTATAGATCGACGCGTTTCGACCCACACCTGGGCCTTTCTCAAGATGTCTACTGCTGTGCTGATATTCATCAAACTTAAATAGCCTATATGGGCCAATCAGAGTCGAGACTTTTCCCACCTCAATATTGCTCATTTCAGGTACTATTAAATCTAAATAATTTAAATGGTATCACTTCAGTATGAAGGGCCACCATTTTAGTTAAGGGCAACATTTAGATTTAATGGTACCTGAAATGGGCAATATTGAGGCGGGAAAAGTCTCGACTCTGTTTGGCCCTTATAGGCTATTTAAGTTTGATGAATATCAGCAGTAGACATCTTGAGAAAGGCCCAGGTGTGGGCCGAAACGCGTCGATCTATAGAGTCACTGCTCGAGTCTATAAATAGGGTAAGCTAATTTTCTATTAGTTCTAGCACTTTTTAGCAATATTGCACTGTTATTTTTTGTTTTCACAGTTATCGATTATTGGATAATTAGTCTATCACTCTTTTGATCACATTTTTGGATCATTAATTTGTATCCTATTTTTTAATTAAATTATTACAATTTTTATTTTTTACTTTTTCACATTGGACATATATTTTTTCACATTGGGATTAATGAACACTTTTCAACCAGGAGTCACCATATAGGATTTCCAATTTGGACACACAGGACACCAAAAGAGGACACTTACTTTTTAGAGGACATTTATTTTATTCACATTGACTCTGGACATTATTTATATATATCTCTGATTTATTTATCCTCTACTTTTGAGGATAGTCATTCACCTTTTTGGTAATTGCTTACTGTTTTCAATTGTTTTTATCTTTTTAGGGTACCCTAATTAAATGTAATATATGTATTTCCTTTGATATTATAACACTCTTGCTTATTCCATTATTTTAGTATATATAGATACTTTAGCCTTTTGGCGCTCCCTCCTATCATATATATCTAGTTCATAATGAGTTTTTAGGGATCTCATTTTGGGAGCCTGTATCTTGTTAAATGTTGGCGCTGTATATAGTATTCATTTCATTGAGGTCTATATTAGTGTACACTGCAAAACAGCTTAGCCCTATCTCATTCAGACAACATGCTGCTAGTGGGTCATGTACTGATATATAGTCTATACTGTCCTGCCTCAGTCAGTACATGGGTCTGTATCCGGATTGGCAAAAGTTTACAGCCAATGACCACGCAGCCTGTGCCATAACTACACATTCAAGCCTCTTGCAAATTTCCTAATAGAAAAAACATAACAGCATTAAACAATCTGCTCATTTTACTTTATTTTGAATCTGTTTAGATACCAATTTAAGCTTATTTTTGTCATCAAGAGATTTTGTACAGAACAGAATTTTCCCAGGATAAAAATTGTAATAAATCATTTTTTGTGGTTTACCCTGAAAATGTAAATGACTTAATAATGTTATAATGATTTAATTTGTAGCCAGCATTCCTAGTAATAGAATAGGGCTTCATCAGACACCCAGGCTCTTCCTCACAGCGCTGTCAGCTAAAATATTAATTACAGGATCCCCTTACCCTCTGTGTTTTGCATTAAGAGCAGCTGTATGTGCGGCTGTGCTGTTTTCTGCTTTTGATCAACTCACAGGACATAGGAAGGTGCACAGGGAACAGATTAATTCTTTAACTGTCAAAGAAGATTTCTATACAATGAGGTCCATTTATCAAGCTCCGAATGGAGCTTGAAGGGCCGTGTTTCTGGTGAGTCTTCAGACTCGCCAGTAACAGCAGATATGAAACAGCGGTCACAAAGACCACTGCTCTGATGAGGCGGACAGGAATCACCAGAATTCAACCCGATTGAGTACGATTGGGTTGATTGACACCCCCTCCTGGCAGCTGATTGGCCGCAAGTCTGCAGGGGGCGGCGTTGCACCAGCAGCTCTTGTGAGCTGCTGATGCAATGCTGAATACGGAGAGCGTATTGCTCTCCGCATTCAGCGAGGTCTTGCGGGACCTGATCCGCAATGTCGGATCAGGTCTGCAAGACCTATGATAAATAGGCCTCAATATGTTAAAGGTCTCCCTGGCAGCTAAAGAGTTAAAGGGCAGAGAACTAGCATTTTTTCTATTATGACCAACAAAAAGTAAAGAGAAATCTTGCCTCTAAAGCAGACACGGGTCCCCTCGGTTTTTAAAAGTTCCATGGAATTAAGAATTTTGCATCTCCTCCCCAATGTCAGCAACTTACATATATTGTGATGTACTGGGAAAAATACAAATCACATTTTGTTAAATTGAGACAGGCTAGGGGATTGAGAACTGTAAGATTGTTATCCGTTTTCTGTTCTGGAGATAACCACTATTACTTGTTTTTTAAAAAAAGTT
The DNA here is from genome assembly GCF_027579735.1 of Bombina bombina. Classification (NCBI taxonomy): domain Eukaryota; kingdom Metazoa; phylum Chordata; class Amphibia; order Anura; family Bombinatoridae; genus Bombina; species Bombina bombina. The sequence continues at coordinate 137,340,386 of NC_069503.1, forward strand.
GTACTTTATATAAGCTACTTTATAACGTATATTTATGTATAGTACAAAAAAAAAAAGAATAATTAAGAGTAAGTTATTTAAAACATTTTGACCTTTCCGATTTCTGTTAGAAGTGGAAGTGCAGATTCCAGACTTAAAGGGGCAGTAAAGTCTTAATTAGACATTCATGATTTATACAGAACATACCATTTTAAACAACTTTCCAATTTACTTTACTATTATTTCATTTGTTTCCTTGTCTTGTTATCCTTTGCTGAAATGTTTATCCAGGAAAGCTCAGGAGCAGCAGAGAACCTAGATAGGTGGCTGCTGATTGGTGGCTGCCTGCATATAGATGCCGATTGTCATTGGCAGTGGTTTAGATACAAGGTAACCACAGAGGTATAAACTATAATAATATAACTGTGTTGGTTGTGCAAACCGGGGGAATAGATAATAAAGGGATTATCTATCTTTTTAAACAATTAAAATTCTAGAGTAGTCTGTTCCTTTAAAGGGACATAAATCCTAAACATTTTCTTTTGTGACTCAGATAGAGAATACAATTTTTTTTTGATTCTCCTTCAATAAAAGATGTCACGAGATTGAAGCAAAATTGATAATAGGGTTACATTGGACAGTTGTTTAATATCCTGTGCTCTGTCTGAAGAACCATGAAAGAAATATGTTGGGTTTCATGCCCCGTTAACCAATGATCTTCTCCGTGGAATGTGCGCAATTGAGAATTAAAGCCCCAAAATGTTGTCTCATTATTCATATACACCTAGATTACAAGTTTTGCGTTATAGAGGGCGCGAAACGAACGCAACAAAAGTTGCTTTATTTCACCCTCCATAGCGCTGCCATTACAAGTTTCAGAAAGGCCGCCTTGTGCATGCGATATGGTGGCGATAAGCTCCATACCGCACAAAATCCAAGGGCTGCTTTGACATGCTCGTGCACGCTTTCCCCATAGACATCAATGGGGAGAGAATGTTAGAAAAAAAACTAACACCTGAAGTGTGGAATGTTTATCTCCGTAACGCAACCCCATTTATGTCTATTGGGGAATTTTTTTTTAAGTTTAAACCTAAAACCCTAACATAAACCCCAAGTCTAAACACCCCAAATCTGCCGCCCACGACATCGCCGCCACATAAATAAAGTTATTAACCCCTAATTTGACGCTCCTGACATCCATGACACTATAATAAAGCTATTAACCCCTATTACGCCGCTCCCCGACATCGCCACCACTATAATAAAGCTATTAACCCCTATTCCGCCGCTCCCCGGCATCGCCGCCACTATAATAAAGTTATTAACCCTATTCCGCCGCTTCCTGACATCGCCGCCACTAATAAAAGTTATTAACCCCTAAACCTCTGGCCTCCTATATCACTGCCACTAAATAAACCTATTAACCCCTAAACTGCCTGCCCCCCATATTGCAAAAAACTAAATTAAGCTATTAACCCCTAAGCCTAACAACCCCCTAACTTTAAATTAAAATTACAATATTCCTATCTTAAAATAAATAAAATCTTACCTGTGAAATTAAAAAAAACTAAGTTTAAACTAACAATTAACCTAACATAACTATTATACTAAAATTAAAATAACTACCAATTGCACTCAGCATACAGTAACGTTCATTTCTCCGTGAGCCCAATACTAGTCCCTCAATTGCCAATCTCCTTTAACTTATATCAATGGTTAGAATGTCCGCCCCCCCTTCCCCCAATTTAAAGCAGCTCTTGCCTGCTGATCTTCCCTAACTATTATATAATACATAATATCATATAATTACCAGAATACACTCTATGAAATAGAAAACGAGGCCCCATTACCATAAATTCAACACACTTTTTGACTATTTTTTATTATATCTGTATAAGGATTTATCCGCATAACACACTCCATTAGCTGGTACCACCATAATTTAGAAACTGATATTTGATTTTACATGTATACTATGCTATAAATATTGACAATTTCTATCTTAACGAAGATGTAACTGCTTATATTGGTCTAAAGTGATATTTCTTTGTAATGTTGAAATCTGACTACTTCATGTATGTTTTGGAAGCCTCAATAAAAATTTATGTTAAAAAAATAAAAATAACTACCAATAAAAAAAACTAAATTACACATTAAAAAGTCTAACATTACTAAAAAAAAATTTATTCTAAAATTACAAAAAAAAAATAAAAAAATTACACATTAAAAAAACTAACATTACTAAAGAAAATGTATTCTAAAATTACAAAAAATAAAAAATATTAAATTACGAAAAATAACAAACACTAAATTACGAAAAATAACAAACGAGATTATCAAAAATAAAAACAATTACACCTAATCTAATAGCCCTATAAAAATAAAAAAGCCCCCCAAAATAAAACAAAAAACCCTAGCCTACAATAAACTACCAATAGCCCTTAAAAGGGCCTTTTGTAGGGCATTACCCTAAAGAAACCAGCTCTTTTACCTGTAAAAAAAATAAAAAGTCCCCCCCACCCAACCAACCCCCCCAAAATAAGAAACCTAACTATCCATTGCCCTGAAAAGAGCATTTGTATGGGCATTACCCTTAAAAGGGCATTCAGCTCTTTTTTCATTGCCCTGAAAAGGGCATTCAGCTCCTTTAAAAAAGCCCAAACCTTTATCTAAAAAAAAAAACCCCACCCAAAAAAAGTAAAAAAAAACCCTAACACTAACCCCCTATGATCCACTCACAGTTTTTGAAGTCCGGACATCCATCCTCATCCAGGCAGCGAGAATTCTTCATCCAGTTGGCATCTTCTATCTTCATCCAGGCGGCATCTTTTATCTTCATCCAGGCGGCTCCTGGATCCCCCGAAATAGCTCTCCAGCCCTCCCACTCCCAATAATGGCAGCCATCTTTAATACTTTTATCTGTCTTCTAGTACCTATAAATACATATATATTTTTTCTTAGGAATATTGTTTTGCAAAATATATATCTAAACCTATATATTATTTGTATGAATTTATACAGATATAAATATGAATATATATATAGTATATACATAGATAGATAGATAGATAGATAGATAGATGATAGATAGATAGATAGATAGATAGATATAAAGATTTATTTCAAAATCAAAAGAACATTTTTTTCTATGTGAAGAACATAGTAGTTTAAAGTATTCTATTCAAAACACATAATAAATATTCTAGCGCAGTTATGGCTTTCACTCGAGCGCAAACCATAACTTTCAACTTGTAATACCAGCTCTATTTAGCATGGTCACAATCTCCATTGAAAGTATAGTTTGCGCTTGAGCAATGTCGGTTACATTAACCCATCTCTGATAAATGGGATTTACCATGGATTGTAATATCAAGTTGCACTTTAATGTTACCGCGGTGCAGCTATCATTAGCGTACAACTTGCATCGGGGACAATAAAGTTCTGTGTGATTCTCCTCATACTCAGAATAGGACAAAAACATATATAGGGATTATTCTTGTTAGTAAGTAAGAGATAAATCAGGGCTATATAATGAATATTTTGTATAAGAAAGGGATTCTGAGGTAAGCCCCATATCTCCACTTTAGATGCATTTGTTAAAGTTGCGTATTCTGCAAAGACCTTTACCACTAATAACTTTTTTGTGCTTTTTTGTATTCTGAGCAGATACAAACTCATTAAATTTTTCATTATAATTTATCAGATTAGAGTAGGGAAAGAAGCAGCACTTCATCAACACGTTTGCCTGGGGTGATTGACAGCCCCTTCTTGGGCTAGTGTGAGCAGAGCACTGGATAACAATGTTAAAGGGACAGTCAAGTATAAATTAAACTTTCATTATTCAGATAGGACTTTTAATTTTAATCGACTTTCCAATTTACTTTTATCATCAAATTAGCTTTTTTCTCTTGGTATTCTTAGTTTAAACTAAACATAGGTAGGCTCATATGCTAATTTCTAAGCCTTTGAGGGCTGCCTCTTATCACAGGCTTTTTAAATCTCTTTTCAACACAAAGAGACAGAAAGTACATGTGGGCTATATAGATAACACTGTGTTCAGGCACAGAAAGTTATTTAAGATCTAGCACAATACAATGCTAAATTTAAGACAATAGATAATAAACAGTCACAGTCATGTGATCAGGGGGCTGGAAGAAGGATCCTAGATACCAGGTAATCACAAAGGTAAAAAGCGTATTACTATAACTGTGTTGGTTATGCAAAACTGGGGAATGGGTAATAAAGGGATTATCTATCTTTTAAAACAATAACAATTCTATGGTAGACTGTCCCTTTAAATTCCAGGAAGCGAACCTTGTTATTTCGGAACTTATTAAATGGGGCTTTTAGCCTCCCCACCTTCCTGTTTACAAGCCGTCTACTCACAGTATCTCCTCTGTGTACCAAAAAGGCACCCAGACCTGTCTCCTCTTCCTGCTTTTGCATGCACACCCACAGCATGCAGGGAACTATAGCCCCGGAGCTAGCAGCAGTATAGCAAGCAAAGAGCAAGCATTGGGAAATTAAAGAACCAGTAAAAAAATGCACAGACAGAACATGTTATTTTAAACAACTTTCCAATTTACCACAATTATCAATGTTACCTTGTTTTCTTGGTATTCTTTGTTGAAAAGCATACCTAAGCTAGGAACAAGAGCAGCAATGCATTACTGGGAGCTAGGTGCTGATTGGTCGTTGTACATATATGCCTCTTGTCATTTGTGCTCAGCTAGCTCCCAGTAGTGCATTGCTACTTCTTTAACAAATGATACCGAGAGAATGAAGCAATTTTGATAATAGAAGTGATTTGGAAAGTTCTTAAAAATACTAGATTTTGATCATGTTTGATTTTTTTTTAATTAAAAAGTTTGGATTTCAGAATAAGTTTGGATTTTGGAATTTGGGATTTGGGGATTTGTACCTGTATTTTCCAATTTGAAATTTGAGATCTCTTTGAACCGCGATTCAAAGTGTAATAAGAAATAATAATGTTCAAGGCCTTTCTGTTCCATAAGAAAATACATTTTTCAAATGTGAAAACTCATCATTATAAACTTTACACTGCAGTATTCAGAAAAAAACTTTTGTAACTAGTTTTTGTATAGTTTTTTTTTATTACTTAATTCAGTATCTCCGGCTTTTTTACACACAGCTTTTTTATGCAGTAATTTAATGCTTGCTCACTTCATATTTTAAGAAATATAATCACTTTCTGGTTTTATTCAAATGTGAGAAAAGAAATCACACTTTTAAAAATGCTTAGAAATAAAATGCTTTTATCTAATGGTTCATTCATGATTGCAATGGTTTGTTATAATAATGTTACATATAACTGAAAGGAAATGACGTATTAAAGTGTCAGTAAACTTATTAAACAAAACATATCTTTATATTTTTAATACCAAGGGGCCGATTTATCAAGGGCTGAATGGCTCCTGATGCCCGTTTCCGCGCGAGCCTTCACCAGAACTGCTTGTGCAATGATAAATACAAACAGCGTATGCTGTCAGCATTCAGCGATATCGCGTATCATGTCCGCCAGATTTTGATAAATCAGCCCGCTAGTATTTCATTATTATGTATTTATGTCCTGCAATCTTTTACCTTTTTATGATTGATACTGAACTATTAGCCGTTCTAGTTCTTTTTTTGCATCAAGTGGTCCAGCGCATGATAAGGGATGCCGTCCCCTCCTTTCCTTCCTTCATTCAAAAGCTTCGCTGTCTTCCCCAGGAAGCTGCACATTTAATGTAATTTGCATCTGTAATTTTTAAAAGGGACATGAAACCCAAATATTTTCTTGCATGATACAGAAAGAAACATGCCATTTAAAACAACTTTCCAATTGACTTCTATTATCTTTTTGCTTCATTCTCTTGTTATAGTTTGTTAAAAAAAAAAGCATATCTAAATATGCTCAGTAGCTGCTGATTGGTGGCTGCACATAGAAGCCCCATGTTATTGGCTCACCCATGTGCATTGCTATTTCTTCAACAAAGGATACCTAAAGAATGAAGCAAATTAGATAATATAAGCAAATTGGGATGTTGTTTAAAATTGTATTCTCTATCTGAACCATGAAAGAAATTTTTTGGGTTTCATGTCTCTTTAATAGGAGCGCGTCTTATGTAAACGCACTGGTGCGGTGGGTAGCTGTACAATTAGCTAAATCATCCGTTACTGAAATTATGAAAATAATCCAAAAACCTGGGGGGAGGGGCAGCCGGTGAAGCCATTAAGAGAAGATAATAAAAGGTAAATTTGGCTGCGTTTTAAAGAGACATAAAATACTATTATTTTCTTTTATTATTCAGAACAAGGATACACTTTAAAAGTTTTAATTTTCTATTTTACTTTTATTATCAAAAGCTTCATTTTCTTGGTATCCTTGGTTGAAAGAGCAACAATTCAGTATTAGGAGTAAGCTGAACACATTATATATGTGCAAACACCAATCAGCAGCTTGCTCACAGTAGTGCATTGCTTTGTCAGAGCCTATATATGAATGCTTTTCAGCAAAGGATACCAAGAGGAAAAAGCAAACTAGATAAAAGAAGTAAATCAGAAAGTTGTTTAAAATGTTATTCTCTATCTGATTCATTAAAGTTTAAAGGATGTTACTGTCCCTTTAATAAAGAAAACACTGTGATATAAGCACAGCATATATAATTTGCAACTGCAGTGTTCAAATTTTTCAAAACAATCTGTGTTTACTGTCTCTTAGCTTGTTAGGAAACTCTGAATGGCCATACACGCTGCTATTTCTTTAGCACTTGGTTCTTCATTTAAGGAACTTATTGTCAGGAAGATTATACTATCCCTTGTGAAAATATGAGATTAAGATATCTTCCCATAAACCTATAATAGACATAGAGAAAATACAAAAGTAACAATGTTCAAAAGATGAGAACCCAAACTTTGACACAGGGGTAGAAATAACATAGGATAAGAGACTATGTAGACATTTTCCTGTTTGAATATAGTACAGTGACTTTGGTTTTACTTTCTATATGCCTTTAATAGCTACTAATTGTGTGAACTGAACTATCATTACCTCATATGTGTCTACACTTGACTTGATCCAACAAGTCTTGTTCTAAAAAATTATTTACAAGATAGATTTAATCTAAACACTGGATCTTGCTGTGATTCCTCCATGAGTATACAGCTACTATCTGTTAGAGCTTCCATTCTTAAAGTGCAAGTCATCAAGGTTTTGTGGCTAAAAATGTGGTCAGCAGCTACTAGTTATTTGAGTCACACCTTAAATTGACACACACAGGATAGTATAAATATGCACACTTATCCAATAAGAGGCGCTATTGACAAAATGTAATGACTAAATGTAATGACTAAATTACCACATATATTGATGAACATTTAAAAAGACCAAAACATTGATCTAAATGGTATATACAGTAAATACTTATAGCTCCAGGTGAAAAGTCTCAGAGTTTAAACAACCTGCTCTTCTCAGATAGGAAATAGTCCAAAAGACCAGATGCTTGATTGCAGAACTCTTTCTTCACACAAACAATGTGTAAGCTCTACAAAGGGATGGTAAAATAAAAGAGGCGCCGCATGTGCAAATAAGTCAGAATCAGCAATTTCAAAGCAATGCAATTCCATACAGGGTACTCACATTTAGGAAAGGCAATCTCTTATGCCAATAGACACAGGCTGGATCATTTGCAGCAATCCAGCTAGCTGAACTCCGGTACTGTTGGAACAAAGTGGGGAGAGGATGACTCTCAAAGTAGCGTAGACTTAGGACTCAGAATTTAGCACAGTTCAACGAGTGTTTCATAAAAATCAAATACATTTATTTGAATTAAAAACATCATATACAAAAACAGTCTTGGTATAAACTGTGTCATACAAGTGTTCAGATTAAAACATATGCAACGCGTTTTCTCTGTAAACACCATTTCCTCAGGCATATTAAGCTTGTCAGTTTGTGCCTATAAATAGGGCTACTCTACCTTTACACCCAAAACACCCCCCCCTTCTCCCTGGATTACAAGCCAATCAGTACCTTTCTTCACAAAATTGATAAATGAGTGCACCTGATACACATATACATGTGATTTGTGACAGCTTGATGATCGTCTCACTCTAAACACCTTTGAGTGTGGAATACAATATATAGGTCGCACCTCACGAAAAATCTGCACTAGATGGAATGAACATCTAAGGAATGTGACAAAAAAGTCTTTAAAACATAGGCCTAGATTTGGAGTTTGGCGGTAGCCATGAAAACCAGCGTTAGAGGCTCCTAACGCTGGTTTTAGGCTACCGCCGGTATTTGGAGTCAGTCAAAAAAGGGTCTAACGCTCACTTTTCAGCCGCGACTTTTCCATAACGCAGATCCCCTTACGTCAATTGCGTATCCTATCTTTTCAATGGGATCTTCCTAACTCCGGTATTTAGAGTCGTGGCTGAAGTGAGCGTTAGAATTCTAACGACAAAACTCCAGCCGCAGAAAAAAAGTCAGTAGTTAAGAGCTTTCTGGGCTAACGCCGGTTTATAAAGCTCTTAACTACTGTGCTCTAAAGTACACTAACACCCATAAACTACCTATGTACCCCTAAACCGAGGTCCCCCCACATCGCCGCCACTCGATTAGTTTTTTTTAACCCCTAATCTGCCGACCGCCACCTACGTTAACCTTATGTACCCCTAATCTGCTGCCCCTAACACCGCCGACCCCTATATTATATTTATTAACCCCTAATCTGCCCCCCACAACGTCGCCGCCAGCTACCTACACTTATTAACCCCTAATCTGCCGTCCGCACGCCGCCGCCAGCTACATTATAGCTATGTACCCCTAATCTGCTGCCCTAACATCGCCAACCCCTATATTATATTTATTAACCCCTAATCTGCCCCCCTCAATGTTGCCTCCACCTGCCTACACTTATTAACCCCTAATCTGCCGACCGCAAAGAGCCGCCACCTACATTATAGCTATGTACCCCTAATCTGCTGCCCCTAACACCGCCGACCCCTATATTATATTTATTAACCCCTAATCTGTCCTCCCTAACATCGCCGACACCTAACTTCAATTATTAAACCCTAATCTGCCAACCGAATCTCGCCGCTATTCTAATAAATTTTTTAACCCCTAAAGCTAAGTCTAACCCTAACACTAACACCCCCCTAAATTAAATATAATTTAAATCTAACGAAATTAATTAACTCTTATTAAATAAACTATTCCTATTTAAAACTAAATACTTACCTGTAAAATAAACCCTAATATAGCTACAATATAAATCATAATTATATTATAGCTATTTTAGGATTTATATTTATTTTTACAGGTAACTTTGTATTTATTTTAACCAGGTACAATAGCTATTAAATAGTTAAGAACTATTTAATAGCTAAAATAGTTAAAATAATTACAAAATTACCTGTAAAATAAATCCTAACCTAAGTTACAATTAAACCTAACACTACACGATCAATAAATAAATTAATGAAATACCTACAATTACCTACAATTAAACCTAACACTACACTATCAATAAATTAATTAAATACAATACCTACAAATAACTACAATGAAATAAACTAACTAAAGTACAAAAAATAAAAAAGAACTAAGTTACAAAAAATAAAAAAATATTTACAAACATAAGAAAAATATTACAACAATTTTAAACTAATTACACCTACTCTAAGCCCCCTAATAAAATAACAAAGCCCCCCAAAATAAAAAATGCCCTACCCTATTCTAAATTACAAAAGTTCAAAGCATCTTTTACCTTACCAGCCCTGAACAGGGCCTTTGCGGGGCATGCCTCAAGAAATTCAGCTCTTTTTCCTGTAAAAAAAACACATACAATACCCCCCCCCAACATTACAACCCACCACCCACATACCCCTAATCTAACCCAAACCCCCCTTAAATAAACCTAACACTAAGCCCCTGAAAATCTTCCTACCTTGTCTTCACCTCACCGGGTATCACACCGATCCATCCTGGCTCCGATATCTTCATCTAAGCCCAAGCGGGGGCTAGACATCCATCATCCGACGACTGAAGAAGTCCAGAAGAGGCTCCAAAATCTTCATCCTATCCGGCAAAAAGAGAAGATCCGGACCGGCAACCATTTTCTTCCAAGCGGCATCTTCTATCTTCATCCGATAAGGACCGGCTCCATCTTGAAGACCTCCACCGCGGACCCATCTTCTTCCGACGACGACTTCCCGACGAATGACGGTTCCTTTAAGGGACGTCATCCAAGATGGCGTCCCTCTAATTCTGATTGGCTGATAGGATTCTATCAGCTAATCGGAATTAAGGTGGGAATATTCTGATTGGCTGATGGAATCAGCCAATCAGAATCAAGTTCAATCCGATTGGCTGATTAGATCAGCCAATCGGATTGAACTTGATTCTGATTGGCTGATTCCATCAGCCAATCAGAATATTCCTACCTTAATTCCGATTGGCTGATAAAATCCTATCAGCCAATCGGAATTCGAGGGACGCCATCTTGGATGACGTCATTTAAAGGAACCGTCATTCGTCATCTAGTCGTCGGTTGAAGAGGATGTTCCGCGTCGGCTTGGAAGAAGATGGTTCCGCTCCGCTCCAGAAGAAATAAGATTGAAGATGCGGCTTGATAGAAGACTTCATCCAGATGATGGACTTCCGACTTCAGCCCGAGGATGGATTTCTTCAGTCGCCGCTTGGATCCAGACTTCAGCCCGAGGATGGACGTCACTCTTCAGCCCCCCGCTTGGGCTTGGATCAACACTTCCGAGGCTTGGATCAAGACTTCCGAGGACGGATCGGTGAACCTGGCAGGGTGAAGATAAGGTAGGAAGATCTTCAGGGGCTTAGTGTTAGGTTTATTTAAGGGGGGTTTGGGTTAGATTAGGGGTATGTGGGTGGTGGGTTGTAATGTTGGTGGGGGGTATTGTATGTTTTTTTTTACAGGCAAAAGAGCTGAATTCTTTGGGGCATGCCCCGCAAAGGGCCCTGTTCAGGGCTGGTAAGGTAAAAGAGCTTTGAACTTTAGTAATTTAGAATAGGGTAGGGCATTTTTTTATTTTGGGGGGCTTTGTTATTTTATTAGGGGGCTTAGAGTAGGTGTAATTAGTTTAAAATTGTTGTAATATTTTTCCAATGTTTGTAAATATTTTTTTATTTTTTTGTAACTTAGTTCTTTTTTATTTTTTGTACTTTAGTTAGTTTATTTCATTGTATTTATTTGTAGATATTGTATTTAAATAATTTATTGATAGTGTAGTGTTAGGTTTAATTGTAGGTAATTGTTGGTATTTTATTTAATTAATTTATTGATAGTGTAGTGTTAGGTTTAATTGTAACTTAGGTTAGGATTTATTTTACAGGTAATTTTGTAATTATTTTAACTATTTTAGCTATTAAATAGTTCTTAACTATTTAATAGCTATTGTACCTGGTTAAAATAAATACAAAGTTACCTGTAAAATAAATATAAATCCTAAAATAGCTATAATATAATTATAATTTATATTGTAGCTATATTAGGATTTATTTTACAGGTAAGTATTTAGCTTTAAATAGGAATAATTTATTTAATAAGAGTTAATTAATTTAGTTAGATTTAAATTATATTTAATTTAGGGGGGTGCTAGTGTTAGGGTTACACTTAGCTTTAGGGGTTAATACATTTATTAGAATAGCGGTGAGCTCCAGTCGGCAGATTAGGGGTTAATGTTTGAAGTTAGGTGTTGGCGATGTTAGGGAGGGCAGATAGGGGTTAATACTATTTATTATAGGGTTAGTGAGGCGGATTAGGGGTTAATAACTTTATTATAATAGCGGTGCGGTCCGGTCGGCAGATTAGGGGTTAATAAGTGTAGGCAGGTGGAGGCGACGTTGTGGGCGGAAGATTAGGGGTTAATAAATATAATATAGGGGTCGGCGGTGTTAGGGACAGCAGATTAGGGGTACATAGGGATAATGTAAGTAGCGGCGGTTTACGGAGCGGCAGATTAGGGGTTAATAATAATATGCTGGGGTCAGCGATAGCGGGGGCGGCAGAATAGGGGTTAATCAGTGTAAGGCTAGGGGTGTTTAGACTCGGGGTACATGTTAGAGTGTTAGGTGCAGACGTAGGAAGTGTTTCCCCATAGGAAACAATGGGGCTGCGTTAGGAGCTGAACGCGGCTTTTTTGCAGGTGTTAGGTTTTTTTTTCAGCTCAAACAGCCCCATTGTTTCCTATGGGGGAATCGTGCACGAGCACGTTTTTGAGGCTGGCCGCGTCCGTAAGCAACTCTGGTATCGAGAGTTGAAGTTGCGTTAAATATGCTCTACGCTCCTTTTTTGGAGCCTAACGCAGCCATTCTGTGGACTCTCAATACCAGAATTATTTTAAAGGTGCGGCCAGAAAAAAAGCCAGCGTTAGATACGCGGGTCGTTACCGACAAAACTCTAAATCTAGCCGATAGTGTTTCAAGACATACTACTTTAGAACATTCAAGCAGAATCTGTCCTATGAGAATATCTCCCATAGAAAACATTCCCCCTAATCCTAGTTATAACAGATTTTCTAAATTACAAAGGTCTAAAATTAAATTATTGACTCTGCTGTATTTAACTAAGATCATTTAGATTATTGGTATTTTGCTGTAGATCATTATTAGGTATACATTTTGGTTTAGTTTTTTACTATACCACTATATACAATTAGTATTAGAATATGGCTTTAGATTTTTGCCTTTTTTCACTTATGAGGTTGATTAAATTGGAGTATCAGTTGTTAATGTACCCTGGCTCACATATACAATTTTATTGCTATTATTACCAATTTTGGCATAATTTAATAGTTATATATGGATACCTTAGGATAAAAATATTATACATCTTAAATATTAATTACAATATTAGCAATATACTGTACATTAGTTAGTAATCGTGCTATATTATTATTTCTTACACATATTTCTTTTTATAACCATTATAGTACCACAACCACTACCTTAGTTAGAACACTATTAGATCAGTATAAGCCCACTATCTTAAGTGAGCGTATTTACACACATATGATGTGTTCATATTTCAACATATACACTTAAAACACTTACCATCTAGGATGGTTAATCTATCCGTTTACATAGCGGATCTTATTTGCACATTTTAGTTGTTTATCACTTATTATAGTTACACTACTATTTTCTTATATAAACATTATCATCACTTATGTCTATTTCACATGTAGATATTAATTAGATATCACATAGTGCTCTTTAACCCTTTAGTATATCGCGAGTATTAACTCTGTTGTTGGTATCTTGAACTAAGTGTATGTATATGATGTACAACCATCGATTATTATATTATATACATTTCCCAACCCAGTTATCCAGGTTGTGGGAAGAGCAAATTAGTAGTAGAACACACATCAAGGTATTACTCCCTATTTATTTACATAATATGCGTCATTATGATGCCAGCCTATCACGGGTAGGTGGGGTTGTGGGAAAACAAAATTTATGCTTACCTGATACATTTATTTATTTCTGGATATGGAGAATCCACAACGTCATTCAATTACTAGTGGGATTATCACTCCTGGCCAGCAGGAGGAGGCAAAGAGCAGCACAGCAAAGTTGGTAAGTGTCACTCCCCTACCCATAATCCCCAGTCATTTGACCGAAGGGAAATGGAAAAGGAATAACACAAAGATGTAGAGGTGCCTGAGGTTTAGTCAAAAATAACTGACTTAATAAGGGTGGGTTCGTGGACTCTCCATATCCGGAAAGAAAGAAATTTATCATATAAGCATAAATTTTGTTTTCTTTTTTAAGATATGGAGAATCCACAACATCATTCAATTACTAATGGGAACTAATACCCAAGATAGAGGACACAGAATGAACAGGGAGGGAGAACAAGACAGGCAGACCTAAACAGAAGGCACCACCGCTTGAAGAACCTTTCTTCAAAAAGAGGCCTCAGTCAAGGCAAAATTATCAAATTTGGAAAATTTGCAAAAAGTATGCAAAGAGGACGAAGTTGCAGCTTGCAAATCTGTTCCACAGAAGCTTCATTTTTGAAAGCCCAAGAAGAGGAAACAGCCCTTGTGAAATGAGCTGTAATTTTCTCAGGAGGCTGCTGTCCAGCTGTAGCTGTAACAAGGGAACTCTTTTTCAGATTCACTTTCCTACCATGGGAACGTAGAAAAGACAACAAGATCTCTGTATGAGAGTTTGCTTGTTGAAAAGATGGCACCTGAACCAATATGTCATCCAGGTAGGACACCACTGCAATTTTCCAAGACCTGATCACTGCCAAGAAAGTCCCCAGAACCTTTGAGAAAATTCTGGGAGCTGTGGCAAGGCCAAACTGAAGAGCCACAAACTGAAAGTGTTTGTCTAGAAAGGTGATTCTCAGATTTGTGATGATCCCAGTGGATGGGAACATGAAGATACACATCCTTCAGGCCGATGGTCATCATGAACTGACCCTCTTAGACCAAAGGAAGAATGGAACAAATCGTTTCCATTTTGAAGGACGGTACCCTGAGAAACTTGTTGAGGCACTTTAGGTCTAAAATGGGTAAAAAATTTCCCTCTTTTTTGGGCACCACAAACAGATTTGAATAGAATCCTAGACCCTATTCCCTTACTGGAACTGGAACAATCACTCCCATGGAAGAAAGGTCCTGAACGCAGTTCAAGAATGCCTCTCTTTTTACCTGGTCTGCAGATAATCTTGAGAGGTGAAATCTGCCCCTCGGAGGGAAAGTTTTGAATTCTATTTGTAACCCTGAGATACTATGTCCACAGCCAAGGATCTGGGACATCTCGCCTCCACGCTTGACAAAACAGGGAAAGTCTGCCCCCCACTTGATCAGATCTCGGACCAGGGGCCAACTATTCATGCTGACTTAGACTCAACTGAGAGTTTTTTTGATTGCTTCCCCCTTATTCCAAGACTGATTGGGCTTCCAAGAAGACTTGGACTGATCTTGCTTGGAAAAGGGAGAGGAAGTCTTTTGACCTTTGAAGTTATGAAAGGAACGAAAATTACTTTGACGTCCTTTGAGTCTGTTCTTCTTGTCTTGTGGTAGAAAATACCCTTTTCCTCCCGTAATATCAGAAATTATTTCTACCAGACCAGATCCGAACAAGGTCTTACCCTTGTAAGGAAGCGCCAGAAGCTTGGACTTAAAGGTAACTTCAGCTGACCAAGATTTTAGCCACAATGCCCTGCGGGCTAGGACAGTAAACCCAGACATCATGGCTCCCAGTCTAATAACTTGCATGTTAGTATCAGAAAAAAAAGGAATTGGCTAGTTTGAGAGCCTTAATCCTATCTTGTATCTCCTCTAAGGGAGTCTCTACTAAAATTGATTCAGACAAGGCATTGCACCAATAAGATGCCGCACTTGCTACTGTGACAATACAAACTGCAGTTGCCATTGATGAACATACATCTTCTTCAAATAAGCTTCCAGCTTTTTGTACATGGAATCCTTAAAGGAGAAGCTATCCTCGTAGTTCTCTTAGCCAGAGTAGAAATAGTCTCTTCTACTTTAGGCACAGTGCGGCAAGAATCTTTAATGGAGTCAGCAACAGGAAACATCTTTTTAAATACGGCAGATGGGGAGAAAGGAATCCCTGGCTTCTCTCATGCCTGTGAAATAATCTCCGTCAAACGGTCTGGGACAGGAAAAACTTCCACAGAGGAAGGAACATCATAGTATTTATTAAGTTTACTAGGCTTCTTAGGGATGACAACGACAGAAGTATCTGAGTCTTCCAAAGTAGCCAATACCTCCTTTAACAGTACACAAAGGTGTTCAAGCTTAAATCTGAAGTTTACTTCTTCAGTATCAGATGAAGGAATAATACTGTCCCAATCTGATATTTCACCCTCATAGGCTACTGACATATCCTCCTCATCAGACTTATGAGAGAGGGCAACCTGCATAGCAGTAGGTGGAAAAGAAACCTTACTATTTGAATGTCTAATTTTCCTCTTGCGTTTTCCCAGCATAGGAAAAGCAGATAGTGCCGCAGATACAGCAGAAGATACCTGTGCAGCAAAATCTGCAGGCAAATAAACTCCTCCAGGAGGCTAAGAGGAACTGCAGGAAACTGTATGTGACGCCATAGAGGCTTGGGACGTTTGAGGAAAAAGCTGTAGCATTGCCTTAACAACATCATCCTGAGAGACATTGGGCTCAGCGGGCAAAAATTTATCTTTAAATTGAAGTGTCCTAGCTAAGCATGTAGCACAGAATTGCATAGGCAAAACAATTTGTGCCTCTAGACATAACAAGCAAAAGACACAGAGTCTTCCATGTCCATAATACTAAATAAAAAATTCCCCAAATTGTATGTATAACCTAGTGTCACTTGTCCATACAATGTAAATGTATACATGATATGTATTACCTCAATAAAAAAAAAATCCCCAAATTGTAGAAATTTTTTACACCGTAACTTTAAGAATTTTTAATACCACAGCCGCTTAAAGTTATTCAAAAATTATTTAAAATAATAAACCAATCAGGCCCCCTAGACCTCAGACAGGCTGAGGTGCCTTACCATAACACTTATACACAATTTGGCTGCCAGGAGTCTCTAAAATGATTGTAAAGTAGATCGACACTGAAGAGACTGAAATTTCAATGACGGCGCTCTGCTCCGTGAATATCCGACAGCAGAGAGAAGTCACATGACCGGCAGAGAGGGGAAACTACGCAGCAAGTAAAAGGTGCGCATTTCCTTCTACCTACAACACTGGAGCTAAATTTACACAAACGCTCAAGCAGCTTGTTCTAGCTAAGCAAGCAAGAAAACCAACTGCCAAATTTTAAGTTATACATAAATCCCTGTATAAAACAAAAGCCCCACACACATACTAATAAAGTATTTCAACAAAATTAGCCCAAAGAGGAAAAACGTCCAATAAGGAAAGATTAACCCTTTGGGGCATATTCATCAAGCTCCGTATAGAGCTTGAGGCCCCTTGTTTTGGCTCGCCGGAAACAGAAGTTATCAAGAAGTTATGAAGCAGCAGTCTAAAGACCGCTGCTCCATAACTTGTCCTCCTGCTGTCGGGAATTAATTGATGGGCAGCAATGTGGAGCGGACATGGTATGATACTTTGTATCATAAATATTTGTATTAAATATACCCCCTAGTCTCAAAATACACAATGTGCCTGCCCACTGCCAAAGAGAATCCTGTATAAAGAATTTTAAAAATGTCCCCATCTACTGCATATGAAATATTCTTCTGAAGTGCAAGTCTCCTGTACATGGGCAGCAATGTGTTAGGAAACAAAGCAAGGACTACCTCACAACTTCCTAACTGCTTAAAAGCCACCACTACTCTATTGAAGAGATTGACGTGGATTCAGCTAAACCCAAATCCTTGCTTGCAGGGAAAAGTACCCGAAAAGGAATTCATTTCTTCAGACACCAAACTTCACCTCCTCCATTGACAGAGGCAAAGAGAATGACTGGGGATTATGGGTAGGGGAGTGACACTTAACAGATTTGCTGTGATGCTCTTTGCCTCCTCCTGCTGGCCAAGAGTGATATTCCCACTAGTAATTGAATGACGTTGTGGACTCTCCATATCTTAGAAAAAAAAAGCAAATTAGCAACAGTACACACGCTAAGGTATTACCCCTTATCTATTTACATAAGATACATCACAATGGCGCCAGCCTATCACGGCACTCCAGGTGGGCAGACTTAATAACATGCTCACCTTTGACAATGAGTATGGAAACTTCTAATACGATCAAGGTATTAAATTGTAGGCAAATTGGCCAGCATAAATGTTATGAGTATGTAGTTACATATTTACTTATATATCATTGGTAACAGCAATTATAAAAACCTATGTAGTACATACTTTGGGCTGTTAGGTATTATAATAGAGGGAACGGTATAACCGTTACCATTTGTCAACAAAAGCTTAGGTGATGACCTGTGGTGTTTTTCAAATCAGATTGAGCTTGCATTCTCTTGGCTGATCGGAACAGCCAATAGAATGCGAGCTCAATCTGATTGGCTGATTGGATCAGCCAATCGGATTGAACTTCAATCTGATTGGCTGAATCAATCAGCCAATCAGATTTTTCCTACCTTAATTCCGATTGGCTGATAGAATCCTATCAGCCAATTGGAATTCGAGGGACGCCATCTTGGATGACGTCACTTAAAGGAAACCGTCATTCGTCGGGAAGTTGTCGGTGGAAGAAGATGGCTCTGCGTCGGCTCGTCTGAAGATGGCCTCCGCTCCGGTCGGATGGAAGACCTCTTCAGTGCCCCTTGGATGATGACTTCGGCCGCTGCGGATGTCCTCTTCTGTTCCATCGGTGGTCGGCTGGCTGAAGACGGCTAAAGGTAGGATGATCTTCAGGGGGGTAGTGTTAGGTTTATTTAAGGGGGGTTTGGGTTAGAGTAGGAGTATGTGGGTGGTGGGTTTTAATGTTGGGGGGTTGTAGTTTTTTATTAGGGGGCTTAGATTAGGTGTAAGTAGCTTAAAATTGTTTTAATATTTTTTAAATGTTTGTAACTTTTTTTTTGTAACTTATTTTTTTTTTTTGTACTTTAGTTAGTTTATTTAATTGTATTTAATTGTAGTTATTTATAGCTAATTTATTTAATTAATTTAATGATAGTGTAGTGTTAGGTTTAATTGTAACTTAGGTTAGGATTTATTTTACAGGTAAAATTGTATTTCTTTTAGCTAGGTAGTTATTAAATAGTTAATAACTATTTAATAACTATTCTAACTAGCTAAAATAAATACAAAGTTACCTGTAAAATAAATATAAATCCTAAAATAGCTACAATGTAATTAATAACTATCTTAGGGTTTATTTTACAGGTAAGTATTTAGTTTTAAATAGGAATAATTTATTTAATGATAGTGTAGTGTTAGGTGTAATTGTAACTTAGGTTAGGATTTATTTTACAGGTAAATTTGTCTTTATTTTAACTAGGTAGGTATTAAATAGTTAATACCTATTTAATAGCTATTGTACCTAGTTAAAATAAATTGAAATTTGCCTGTAAAATAAATATAAATCCTAAAATAGCTACAATATAATTATTAGTTATTAGGGTTAGACTTAGGTTTAGGGGTTAATCATTTTATTATAGGTGGCGACGGTGTAGGGGGGGCAGAATAGGGGTTAATAAATTTATTATAGGTGGCGACGGTGTGGGGGGGGCAGATTAGGGGTTAATAAGTTTAATATATGGTGGCGGCGGGTCCGGGAGCGGCGGTTTAGGGGTTTAAACAATTTATTTAGTTGCGGCGGGGTCCAGGATCGACAGGATAGGGGTTAATAAATTTATTATAGGTGGCGGCGGTATAGGGGGGCAGGATAGGGGTTACTAGGTATAATGTAGGTGGCGGCGGGGTCCGGGAGCGTCGGTTTAGGGGTTAATCAGTTTATTAGAGTGGCGGTGGGCTCCAGGAGCGGCGGTTTAGGGGTTAATACATTTATTATAGTTGCGGCGTGGTCTAGGAGCGGTGGTTTAGGGGTTTATAACTTTATTTAGTTGCGGGGGCTCCGGGGGCGCCGGTATAGGGGTAGAACAGTGTAGTTTAGTGTGGGTGCTTAGGTATCAATAAAGCTGGGAAAAAGCTGAAGAGCAGCGAGATCGGATGAGTGATAACGATCACAGTCCGCTGCTCATCGCCCCGTACTTGGTGCGCACTTTTTGACAGCTTTTTTGATAACTTTGGCAAGCTTATTCAGGTCCGCGGCGGCGATGGTAGGCGAGCTTAGGCGGGCGTATTGGGCCGGCAAAGGCAGGTAAGTAGACACATTGATAACTAGAGGCCGTAGTGTTCCAGATGCCTCCCTAGGTATCTATTCAACACAGAATATCATGGTAACAACGCAAATTTGATAATAGAAGTAAATTTGAATCTTTTTCTTTAAATGGTCTGTTCTATCTGAATGATTACAAAAAAAGTTTGAGTTTCAAATCCTTTTAGTAAATGCTTAAAAATAAAGTCTGAAAGAGGAGGTTCTTCTCCTACAAATACAGCATCTAAGACTAAAGCTATTATGTCACATTGCTGTGGAAAGTCTTGGGATTTTTAACATCATATAGACTAGAAGGCTAGATTAAGAATAAACAAGTTCAAGTATCTCATTACTCAAGGAACGTCTTCATTTGCTTCCCATTCAAGTCATCATTTCATTGGGAATTCTGGCTAAGGTCAGGCTTTTTCTCTATCAGGCTGATTCCTGACAAGGTCATCTGCTGGAAGTTTATTTGAGTTTTCCTCAAAACAGATAATTTTCATTTTAAGTGTAGAAAAGTATTCTGTAAATATTATTTTCCCCAAATAATTTACAAACTGTTCTGTTGTTACAATACCAGGGTAGGAAAGAGTTCTGGAGTTTTACTGCGCTGCTTAGTGGTAACATCCGGGAGAGTCAATATATCCTATTGAAAATTCTTATTAAAGGGACATTAAACCCAGCATTTTTCTGTCATGATTCAGACAGAGGGGTCAATTTATCAAGCTCTGTACGGAGCTTGATGCCCCGTGTTTCTGGCGAGCCTTCAGGCTCACCGGAAACGGAAGTTATGAAGCAGCGTTCTAAAACCGCTGCTTCATAACCTATCCACTTGCTCTGAGGCGACGGACAGAAATCAACACGATCAAATACAATCTGGTTGATTGACACCCCCTGCTAGAGGCCGATTGGCCACGAATCTAGAGGGGGTGGCATTGCACCAGCAGTTCACAAGAACTACTGGTGCAAGATAAATGCAGAGAGCATTTGCTGTCGGCATTTATCGATGTGCAGCTGACATGATCCACTATATCGGATCATGTCCGCTCGCACCATAGTAAATGGGCCCCAGAGAATACAATTGTAAACAACATTCTAATTTACTTCTATTATGTATTTTGCTTCATTCTTGAAATATCCTTTGTTGAAGACAAATGTGCAGCCACCAATCTATGTGCAGCCACCAATCAGCAGCTACTGAGCCTATTTCGATATGCTTTTCAACAAAGGATATCAAGAGAAGGAAGCAAATTAGATAAAAGAAGTAAATTGTAAAGTTGTTTAAAATTGTATGCTCTGTCTAAATCATAGAAGAAAATTGGGTTTCATGTCCCTTTAACAAACACTCCTGCTCACCCCACATGAAGATGTATTGTTTAAAACTATAAAAACATTTTCTTTCATGATTCAGATACAATTTTAAACTTTCCTGTTTACTTCTATAATCAAATTTTGCTTCATTCTCTTGGTATGCTTTGTTGAAGGAGCAGCAATACACTACTGGGAGCTAGCTGAGCACATCAGGTGAGCCAATAAAGGACCAGGAGAACAAAGACATTTAGATAACATGTAAAATTGAAAGTTGTTTAAACATTTTTACTTTCTGTCCCTTTAAAATATTAAGGGGACAGTATACTGTAAAATTGTTTTTAACTTAAAGGGACAGTCTACTTCAGAATTTTTATTACTTAAAAAATGAGTTAATCCCTTTATTACCCATTCCCCAGTATTGCACAGCCAACACAGTTATATTAATAAACATTTTACCTGTGTGATTACCTTGTATCTAAGCCTCTGCAGACAGCCCCTCTTATCTTAGTTTTTTAGCCATCAGTGCTCTCTCATAAGTAAATCCACGGCAGTGAGCACAATGTTATCTATATGGCACACATGAACTAGAGCTGTCTAGCTGTAAAAAAACTGTCAAAATACACTGAGATAAGAGGCGGCCTTCGACGGCTTAGAAATTAGCATATGAGCCTACCTAGGTTTAGCTTTCAACAAAGAATACCAAGAGAACAAATCAAATTTGATGATAAAAGTTAAGTGTTTAAAATTGCATGCGCTATCTGAATCATAAAAGTTTAATTTTGACTTGACTGTCCCTTTAATGTGTTTTCAACTACTTGTTATACCAGCTGCAAAGTATATAATGTATGATATATTGCTTCTTTATGATTACTCCAGTAGTAAACTCTGTAACACCAGCTGATCACGACCAGCTGATCATGAGGAGGGGCGGAGCTAAAGTATGACACCGGTGTAAAAACTCTACGGTTTAACTGTTATAGACTGGCACATGTATGTTATAGTGTTATTGCTGCAGAGGACTCAGACCCATAGTGATCTTTTGTTTAAAGTAAAATTAAAAAAAATCTTTATTTTGGGGGCAATTGGAGGTTATTTGAAAATTAACCAGAAGTCTAACCTCTGGTTAATTTCGGAGCACAAATTGCTACCGCCAGCTTACGGTAACAATAACCAGCCACTTGTAGCGCTCCACTTGTAATCTAGCCCTTAATCTTTAATTATGAGTAGTTAGAAGAAACACACTAACCCTCAGAGTGGCTGGAGTGCATCCTACAATATCCAGACTACTGACCCTACAACATTGTACACAGTGTTTGCTTTATAAGTACTGGGATACATTTATATTTAGCCCCTAACTGGTCACAACAAAACAGATTCAAAGGCTTTTTTCAGTTGTTATGTTCTCGGTCTTGAAAAGATTGAAAGTTTGTTATTAAGACATTTATTGTGTAGATCTTTTGCAATGCAGATTTAACTGGGGGTATATGCTACGTTAGGTCTCCAGGTTACCTTATGAATTACTGGAGTATAGTATACTACAGAATAAAAACAGCCATTAAATGATGCAGTGTCCTACCATGGCTAATGGCGGCTGGGTAGTAGTTTGCACCCACTGGCACCCTCCCCCAGAGCACTCACTAAATGCCCCCTCTGTCAGCGTGAAGGAGACCAAGTCACAAATAATGGAGCATTCTTTGCTCGGCTACGAAATGTGCTGCAGGGGAATATTTTCTAGGGAGCAGTTCGGTCCCTGGTATTAAGTACAATAAACAACTTCATACTTGGGTAGGATTGTGGTATATTCAGGGTCTCTAGAGGTTTCCTGTCAGGATTATGAAAAAAAAACTGCTGAAAAACGATCCAACAAAAATGAACAGAATCTTCTATTTTAACCTCTTGGTTGCTGC
Source organism: Bombina bombina (assembly GCF_027579735.1). Lineage (NCBI taxonomy): Eukaryota > Metazoa > Chordata > Amphibia > Anura > Bombinatoridae > Bombina > Bombina bombina. The sequence continues at coordinate 137,363,382 of NC_069503.1, forward strand.
ATGGAGCTGGATTACAGTGAACATTGATGCATTGCAGAGGTCTCTGGCTAACAAAGGGTTATTTGAGTGCAGCAGAGCAGTAATATGCAGTAATGCTAAAGAATATTGCATAATGCTGTATTACTGTGCATCACATTACTCTACATATAGTATAGAGGCTAATTAAAGGGACATCTAAGTGTATCGAAATTCTCCAAACTGCTACTAGAGTTTTTTATTATTGCGCTATTGTTTGTGTTAAACACATAGGGCCAGATTACTAGTGGAGCGCAAACGTTTGTGCGGGAGCGATACAGGTTTTATCGCAGGTGTTTGCGCTCGTCGGGTTTACCGCTGGTATTATGAGTTCAAGTAAACGTGATCGCTTAAGCGCAATCGTGATTTATGCTAGAATGATTACTGTGTTAAAAACAAAAAAAGTTGAACAAAATACATCAAAAAAGCATTACAAAGTACAGTTACACTCACAATAACATCATCTAATAAAAATTATTCACAAAAAATAAATAAAAATGCAGGCAAGGGCTTTAACATTGAGATACATACTTATACATGTGTAAAGATGGATATGTATGTTTATATTTATGTTTATATGTGTATACATGAGTATTTATGTGTTTATCTGTGTATTTATGTATTTACAGACATTTATACACATATAAAAATGCATTGGATCCCTTTGCAGGTTAAGTAGATGAAAACATGTAAAATCATATTTATGTAATATTTGTTTTTCAATAAAGGTTTTAACTGTGTATTTACTGTAAATATTTCACATATGTTCTAAGTATTTACAAATAGATATTCCTATATATCTGTATATAGCTATACCTATATATCATTTTTTTTATAATATATATATAATATATATATATTGTACCAAAAAAGATAATATATTATAATATATATATTATATATAATATATATATATAATATATATTTATGAACAAATAGAACATATTCTGTTATGTGAAGAATATTGGAATGTAAAATATTCATATTTTCATGTCGGGTTAGCGCACATGAGAATATACGATCAGGTTTGCGTGTGAGTAGGGTATTTTTTCTACTTTTTTTTCACCATTTACTTTCATGGGTTACTACGTGAATCAGCTCGTGATATTCTAAGTTTGGCTTTTTGCACGTGTAGGGTTAGCATGAGAGCGAAAACAGTTTACTTTCAACTTATAATATGAGCTCAGTCAGACAAGCGCAAAAAGCTTACTTTTAGCGCAGTTAACACTCGAGCGGGAGCGTTCATTAGCTCCACTTGTAATCTGGTCCATAGTCTTTTTCAGTTAGCTACATAGAGTACATAGATGATGTTATTATGAGTATAACTGTACTTTGTAATTTATTTTTGATGTTTTGTGCAACTTTTTGTTTCGCAAAATAATTAACGAGAGATTTGAAGACGCGGTAATCATTTATAGCGTAAATCGCGATTGCACTCATGTGATTGCGTTTACTTTCAAGTAGTATTACCAGCTGTAAACCCGACAAGCGTAAACACCCGCAATAAACCCCTTATCGCTTGCACACAAAACGTTTGCATTCCATTTATAATCTGGCCATATATTCTTTAGTAGAAGTGTTTTATTAAATAACATAGCACAGAACATTTATTAAGCTTGTAGAGGCTGAAAAGTTAATGAATCTGCACCACTGTCCTCAAAGTATAATAATGGTTAAAGTGTTTCTGTTTTTGCTATTGTATTACTAAGTTGCGGACTATTTAGCACTTTCACTCTAGCGTAAACATGTAAAATATGCCTAACACGCTTCGGGTTTTGAGTTTTAGGTCTAACGTCAGGTTACCGCACATGAAGAATTAGTTCAATTCTGACGCATTATGTAAATATTAAAATAATATTTATTAATAATTATTACAGATACTGTAAAAAATAAATAAATAAATAAATATATTCTATGGATTTTTAAAAAATATTTAGTACATCTATAATTATAATTTCTTAGGATTACGGCAGAAAGGAGTACTAATTCTTCATGTGCGCTAACCCGACATGAGTTATATTAAGGTGTGTTATGTATTTATTAAATATAAAATATTGAAAAATAATAATTAATGTAAATAATGATTATAGATGTACTAAAATATTCTATATAAACATCCATAGAATATATCTATATTTTACAGTATCTATAATAATTATTAACAATTAGTATATTTCAATATTTTATATTTAATACTCACATAATGTTCCTTAAGATAGCTAATTTTTCTGTGTGCCAACCTGAAACCGCGTTAGACCTAAAGCGTGCAACCAGAAATGCGTTACACATATTTTACATTCCAATGGTCTTCACATAGACAAAAATCTATTTGTTATTTTTAAATATATATTTTATATACTGTATATATATATATATTATATATATATATATAATGTTTATGTAGAATATATATCTATACCTACATGTCTATAGAAAAAATAAATAAACAAAAATATATAGATAGGTAGATAAATATAGATAGATTGCTATGGAAATATTTGTTTAAAATAAAAATAAAATTTTCCAGTATGTGAAGAACTTTGGAATGTTTAAATATTTTTTTCAGAAAACTAACAAACAGTAAAACTCATTATTAAATATTATTATGGATTTATTATTTAGACACCTGCATATATTAAAGCCCTTTGCAGTCACATACATGGCCATATACCATATACCTTTTAACCCTTATGAATATTGTTTATTATTTATGTGAATAAATTGTATCAGATAGTGTTTATATGAGTGTAACTTTATTTTTTATGTATTTACATTTGTTTGGTGCAACTTTTATTTTATCCCTAACCCTTTACGCAAGGTGTTGTCATGGTAACCTGCCGTACGTTGCAATGTCGCTCTTGCGCTAACTTTAGCACGCCACTTGTAATCTAGCTCTAAATGTATAAAGTATCATTGGGGCATTAAACAGTTTTTAGCCTCAGTGCATCTGTTCTGAGGTCTCATATGGGTTCAAGCTGACAAAAGAGGCTGCAGGGGCCAAGTATCTGATTCAAGTTCTCACTTGCAGGTCTCTGTATTTACCACTTCAGCCATGTTGACCTGTACAGTTATGAGTTACACATGCTGCAGGGTGTGCAGGGGGGGAACATGTATTTGCACACGAATAGTGCTGCTGGGTTGTACTGGTCATATTCCTCCCTGTACACCCTGCAGCATGTGTAACTCTTAACTGTACAGGTCAACATGGCTCAGAGTGCAAACCTAACTACAGGTTTTAAAATTATGAGGATGATGATTATTTTAATTAGATTTATTGTATGGGGGGGGGTCCAAGAACATATTTGCTCTGGGTCTCTAGTTATACCAGTGTAAAACGGATATTCTGATGGAAATTTAATTTAATCAAAGAACTGATTCAGCAGTTTAATTTCCATCAACAGAAAATATAAAGTTGTCTATCAATGGAGAATTAGAGAGTGATTTAACAACTATACGGTTTAGATTATGAGATGTGCGTTTAAGGTAAAAAAGCAGCGTTAAGAGGTCCTAACGCTGCTTTTTTTACGCCTGCTGGTATTACGAGTCTTGAAGGTTTAGGGTCACCGCGCACTTCTTTGGCCTTACCGCTAAACGACTTACGTAAACTTCGTAAAGTCTTTTTTTCTATGGGACTTCCATAGCGCTGATATTACGAGTCTGTCCTGGGAGGCCAAAAAGTGAGTGGTTACACCCCTACCCTGGCATTTAAAAGTCAGTAGTTATGAGTTTTATGGTACAACCGCCGTAGCATAAAACTCATAACTAAAGTGCTAAAAAGTACACCATAAACTACCTATTAACCCTAAACCGAGGCCCTCCGCCCATCGCAAATACTAAAATAAAAATTTTAACCCCTAATCTGCCGATCCGGACACCGCTGTACTATTAATAAACATATTAACCCCCTAAACGCCACACTCCCGCCTCGCAAACATTAGTTAAATATTACTTAACCCCTAATTTGTCGGCCCTAACATTGCCGCCACCTACCTACATTTATTAACCCCTTAATCTGCCGCCCCCAACGGTCGCTACCGCTATATTAAAGTTATTAATAATTGTATTTATTTTAATAGGTAGACTAGTTAGTAAATAGTTATTAACTATTTTAATAACTACCTAGTTAAAATAAAGACAAATTTACCTGTAAAATAAAACCTAACCTAAGTTACACTAACACCTACACATACACTACTAATTAAATAAATTAAGTAAATTAAATACAATTAAACTAAATTAAATAGCTAAAGTACAAAAAAAAACCCCACTAAATTACAGAAATAAAAAACATATTACAGAAATTTAAACTATTACACCTAAATCTAATAGCCTTATTAAAATAAAAAAAGCACCCCCCCCAAAATAAAAAAAAACCCTAGCCTAAACTAAACTACCAATAGCCCTTACAAGGGCCCTTTTGCGGGGCATTGCCCCAAATTTATCAGCTCTGTTACCTGTAAAAAAAAAAATAAAAACAACCCCCCCAACAGTAAAACCCACCACCCACACAACCAACCCCCCCAAATAAAATACTAGCTAAAAAAACTAAGCTCCCATTGGCCTGAAAAGGGCATTTTGGATGGGCATTGCCCTTAAAAGGGCAGTTAGCTCTTTTGCTGCCCAAACCCTAATCTAAAAATAAAACCCACCCAATACACCCTTGAAAAAAAAAACTAACACTAACCCCCTGAAGATCGACTTACGGGAGACGTCTTCATCCATGCCGGGCAAAGTGGTCTTCCAGACGGGACAGAAAAGTCTTCATCCCAAGCTGGGCAGAAGTGGTCCTCAGATGGGCAGAAGTCTACATCCAAGCCGGCCAGAAGTGGTCCTCCAGAGCTCAGAAGTCTTCATCCAGACGGCATCTTCTATCTTCATCCATCCAGCGCGGAGTGGGTTCCATTCTTCAAGACATTGGACGCGGAGCATCCTCTTCACTCCGACGACTCCTAAAACAGAATGAAGGTACCTTCTAGTGATGTCATCCAAGATGGCGTCCATTAGATTCCGACTTGGTGATAGAATTCTATCAGCCAATCGGAATTAAGGTAGAAAAAATCCTATTGGCTGATGCAATCAGCCCAATAGGATTGAAGTTCAATCCTATTGGCTGATCCAATCAGCCAATAGGATTGAGCTCGCATTCTATTGGCTGATTGGAACAGCAGTAGAATGCAAGCTCTCATCCTATTGGCTGATTGGATTCGCCAATAGGATTGAACTTCAATCCTATTGGCTGATTGTATCAGCCAATAGGATTTTTTCTACCTTAATTCCGATTAGCTGATAGAATTCTATCAGCCAATCGGAATCTAAGGACGCCATCTTGGTTGACATATTTAACTAAAGTTTGCGAGGTGGGGAGTGCGGCAGTTTAGGGTTTAAATATGTTTATTATAGTGGTGGCGATTGTTGGGGGCAGCAGATTAGGGGGTTCATAAGTATAATGTAGGTGGTGGCGGTGTCCGGAGCGGCAGATTAGGGGTTAATAATATAATGCACGTGTCAACCCCCTGAAGATCGACTTACCGGGAGACGTCTTCATCCATGCCGGGCAAAGTGGTCTTCCAGACGGGCAGAAGTCTTCATTCAGCTGGGCAGAAGTGGTCCTCCAGATGGGCAGAAGTCTACATCCAAGCCGGCCAGAAGTGGTCCTCCAGACGATCAGAAGTCTTCATCCAGACGGCATCTTCTATCTTCATCCATCCGGCGCGGAGTGGGTCCATCTTCAAGACATCGGTCGCGGAGCATCCTCTTCATCCGACGACTAAACAGAGTGAAGGTACCTTTAAGTGATGTCATCCAAGATGGTGTCCCTTAGATTCGATTGGCTGATAGAATTCTATCAGCAATCGGAATTAAGGTAGAAAAAATCCTATTGGCTGATGCAATCAGCCAATAGGATTGAAGTTCAATCCTATTGGCTGATCCAATCAGCCAATAGGATTGAGCTCGCATTCTATTGGCTGATTGGAACAGCCAGTAGAATGCAAGCTCAATCCTATTGGCTGATTGGATTAGCCAATAGGATTGAACTTCAATCCTTTTGGCTGATTGTATCAGCCAATAGGATTTTTTCTACCTTAATTCCGATTAGCTGATAGAATTCTATCAGCCAATCGGAATCTAAAGGACGCCATCTTGGATGACATAGTTAACTAAAGTTTGCGAGGGCGGGGGAGTGGCGGCAGTTTAGGGGTTAATATGTTTATTATAGTGGCGGCGATGGTTGGGGGCAGCAGATTAGGGGTTCATAAGTATAATTTAGGTGGTGGCGGTGTCCGGAGCGGCAGATTAGGGGTTAATAATATAATGCACGTGTCAGCAATGTTGGGCGGCAGGAGTTAGGGGGTTAATAAGTGTAAGATTAGGGGTGTTTAGACTCGGGGTTCATGTTAGGGTGTTAGGTTGTAAAACATAAATTTTATTTCCCCATAGGAATCAATGGTTCTTGCGTACTGAGTTTTACCGCTGTGCTTTTTTGCAGGTGTTAAACTTTTTGTCAGCTGACTCTCCCGTTGATTCCTATGGGGAAAACGTGCACGAGCCCGGTTACACCAGCCTCACCGCTGACTTGAGCAGCGCTGGTATTGGAGTGCGGCAATGAGCATAATTTTGCTCAACGCTCACTTCTTGTCTTTTAACGACGGGTTTCTGAAAACTCGTAATACACAGCGCTGCAGGTAAGTGAGCGGTGAGGGAAAACTGCTCGTTAGCACCGCACAGCCTCTAACGCAAAACTCGTAATCTAGGTGACAATATTTACTGATGACTTATTATTATTTTTCCCTTTCTTTATAATGAACAAGTTTAAACCTCCCAACATTAAATTGCGTGTGGTTCATCAATTTTTTTTTTTTTTTTTTTTTTAATGTGTTCGTTAACATGTGATCTGGGCTTCGGCAAGGAACGCTAGTACTGAAATAAGCCTGAGGTTCACTCAAAACTGCATTTTATAGGGACATTGAACACATTAAAATGATAAATTATAAAATGCAATATGTAACAAAACAAATATGCAAAATATGTTCATAGTTTATTTTGTCCCCCTTTCCCTGTAATTTAATTCTGAAACTTGCAGACTCCAAACTTAGCACTGTTATATTCCAACAAGTAATGGATGCAACAATCTAAAATCTAGTGTCCCATTTATAACTTTCCTAATTAGCGGCAGCAGAGAAGGAAACCTACGTTACGCCAACATGTGCGGTACTTATTGCTTTATGGACATTAAAACTTTACATACATATAATTAGTAGCTAAACAGCTAATATAATAAAAAAAAAATAATCTGCAATTATTCTCAGGCTATTCTTTGCTTTAAATTAGGGCTGGGCCATTACCCCGCCGCGATTTAAAAACCGCAAGAGCTCTGCGTTTTTTATGGGGGGTGGGTCTGTGTAAATACAATGGAAGGAGCTGGTCCTGGACACCGGTAACTGGAGTGGACATGTTATGGCCTAGCATATAGCTAGGCAGAGGACATGGCCGGACTGGGAATCAGATCGGCCCTGGAAATTTGTATGGCCAGTCCATCCCTACCCCCCCCCCACTCCGGCTCAACCCCCCCGCCCCTGACTCAACCCCGCCCCCCAACTCAATCGCCGCCCCCTGGCCCTGCAAATGTACAATTGTCAGGTTTTCAGGCTCACTCAGATCATCAGCATTAAGCGTTTGCAAAGCACATATTTCAAAATCATTCATCATATCACATTAAACCTTAGTAGGTTGCATATACATATAAAATGGACAGACAGTGGCCTCAATATGCATGTATTCATCCTGTCAGAGAGTATATTAACAGCATGTGTAATATCAAAGTAGCCAAGTCATAGATAATCTATAGAAGTTTACACCTCTATATGTAGTGGGTTAGATCATGTTTATATCAAGCTAAACATTTCAGCAAAAACAGGGAAATCATTGTATTAGGAGCCCATAGCTCAGAGATTACATAAATCTTAATTCAAATGCATCTTAATAGGATACTAGTTATATTCCATGTGTTCAAAATATAACAAATATATTTTCAACCCCTATGTGCCTACATATTAGATTCTTAGGCATATATATAATATTTATATATAATGGAGGAGAGTGGGGGCTATGAAAAAAGCGCTAAAGGTGGTACCTGACTAACACCAGGGGATTGAAACATAAAATATTGTAAATACAGTTATGTTAGTACACACAAATCGAGTAATAGAATACTGGGTACTGTACTTAAAGATATATGTACTATCATAAATACTATTATAAATAAAACACAGCAATAAATAAGGCAGCAATAAATAAACACATGTCAAAATAAAATAAAGTAAGAGAACCAGACAAAGAAGCACAGTCCAATATTATGTCGTCAACAATTTGAATGCGTGATGTGAAAAAAGAAGAACGTTCCAAATGTTCAAATATCTCCGGATAGTGAAATGAATCCACACAGACCCATAAGGTATTATACTCACAGGAGCTACCCTCAATCAAAATGAGATAAGCATAGGGCGTGGGTCCCACTTATAGCTGTATGGAAACGTTCCCTGGAGAGATCTCACGACAAAACCAATTTGCGGTCTCAGACAGTCAGTAACAATGCAATAGAAAAGTAACAGACACTGTGGAGTTGTAGTCTGTCTGTTACTTTTCTATTGCACTGTTACTGACTGCCTGAGACCGCAAATTGGTTTGTCGCATTCAATTTATTTGTATTTATTCTTTTTGCTTGTGAGCAGTGTTCCTGTTCACTTATAAAGCAGTCTGAGATCTATTGTGCAGTCCATAAAGCTAGGTATATCCCTTTTCTTGGATCCTGGCAGCATGGACATGGCCTACCCCCATGTCTGACAACCTAGCAGCATGGAAAAGCTCTGCCACTGTTGTCCAAGAACTTGGCAGCATGGGCAAGATGTACCCTATTGGTCTAAAAAAACTGGAAGCATGGTCAAGCTCTACCCCCTTGTCTAAGAAAACTGGAAGCATGGGCAAGCTCTCATCCCTTGTCTAAAAAACTGGGGTTATGGTCAAGATCTACCCCCCCTTGCCTAAGAAAACTGGAAGCCCGACAAGCTCTACCCCCTTGTCTAAGAAACTGGAAGCATGTTTAAGCTCCACCACTTGTCTAAAAAAACTGTCAGCATCGGGCAAGCTCTACCCCCTGTCTAAAAACTGTGCTAGCATGGGCAAGCTCTACCCCCCTTGTCTAAAAAACTGGAAGCATGGGCAAGCTCTACCCCCCTTGTCTAAAAAACTGGCAGCACGGGCAATGCTCTACTCCTTTTCTAAGAAACTGGAAGCACGGGCAAGTTTATAATCCCTTGCCTAAGAACCTGGAAGCATGGTAAAGATCTACCCCCCTTGCCTAAGAAACTGGAAGCACTGACAAGCTCTACCCCCTTGTATAAGAAACTGGAAGCATGGGCAAGCTCTACCCCCCTTGTCCAAGAAACTTGAAGTATGGTTTAAGCTCCACCACTTGTCTAAGAAACTGGCAGTATGGGCAAGCTCTACCCCCTTGTCTAAAAACTGGCAGCATGGGCAAGCTCTACCCCCTTGTCTAAAAAACTGGAAGCATGGGCAACCCTCTATTCCTTTTTAAGAAACTGGAAGCACGGGCAAGCTCTAATCCCTTGCCTAAGAAACTGGAAGCATGGTCAAGATCTACCCCCTTGTCTAAGAAACTGGAAGCACGACAAGCTCTACCCCCACTTGTCTAAGAAACTGGAAGCACGACAAGCTCTACCCCCTTGTCTAAGAAACTGGAAGCATGGGTAGGCTCTACCCCCTTGTCCAAGAAACTTGATGCATTGGTTTAAGCTCCACCACTTGTCTAAAAAACTGGCAGCATGGGCCAAGCTCTACCCCTTGTCTAAAAAACTGGCAGCATGGCAAGACTCTATTCCTTTTCTAAGAAACTGGCAACTATGGGCAGGGCTCTACCCCTTGTCTAAGATCTAGAAGCATGATCAAGCTCTACCCCCCTTGCCTTAGAAACTGGAAGCATGGTCATTCTCTACCCCCTTGTCTAAGAAACTGGAAGAATAGTCAAGCTCTATCACTTTGCCTAAGAAACTTGAAGTATGGTCAAGCTCTACCACTTGTCTAAAGAAACCTGGCAGCATGGGCAAGCTCTACCCCCCCTTGTCTAAAAAAAACTGGCAGCATGGCAAGCTCTACCCCCTTGTCTAAAAAACTGACACAGCATGGGCAAGCTTACCCCCCTTGTCTAAGAAACTGGAAGCAGGACAAGCTCCCACTTGTCTAAGAGACTGGAAGCATGTGAGAGCTCTAAAACTTTGTCTAAGAACTGGGCAGCATGGGCAAGCTCTACCCCTTGTCTAAGAAACTGACTGCTATGGACAAGCTCTACCCCCCTTGTCTAAGTAAACTAGAAGCACGGCAAAGCTCTAACACTTGTCTAAGAAACTTGAAGCATGGACAGGCTCTACCCCCATGTCTAAGATATTGGAAGCATGGGCAAGCTCTACCCCCTTGTCTAAGAAACTGGAAGCATGGGGTAGGCTCTACCCCCTTGACTAAGAAACTCGTCAGCATGGGCAAGCTGTACCCCCCCTTGTTTAAAAAACTGTCAGCACAGGCAAGCTCTACCCATTGTCTAAGAAACTGGAAGCATTGGCAAGCTCTACCCCTCTTTTCTAAGAACTGGAAGCACGAGCAAGATTTAACCCCTTGTCTAAGATACTGAAGCATGATCTAGCTCTACCCCCTTGCCTTAGAAACTGGAAGCATGGTCATTCTCTACCCCCTTGTCTAAGAAACTGGAAGAATAGTCAAGCTCTATCACTTTGCCTAAGAAACTTGAAGTGATGGTCAAGCTCTACCACTTGTCTAAGAAACTGGCAGCATGGGCAAGCTCTACCCCCTTGTCTAAAAAACTGCAGCATGGGCAAGCTTCTACCCCCCCCCCTCCCCTTGTCTAAAAAACTGACAGCATGGGCAAGCTTTACCCCCTTGTCTAAGATAACTGGAAGCATGGACAAGCTCCCACCTATCGATCTAAGAGACTGGAAGCATGTGAGAGCTCTAAAACTTTGTCTAAGAAACTGGCAGCATGGGCAAGCTCTACCCCCTGTCTAAGAAACTGACAGCATGGACAAGCTCTACCCCCTTGTCTAAGAAACTAGAAGCACGGGCAAGCTCTACCACCTTGTCTAAGAAACCTTGAAGCATGGACAGGCTCTACCCCCCATGTCTAAGATATTGGAAGGCATGGGCAAAACTCTACCCCCTTGTCTAGAAACTGGAAGAATGGGTAGGCTCTACCCCCTTTGTCTAAGAAACTGTCAGCATGGGGCAAGCTGTACCCCCCTTGTTTAAAAAACTGTCAGCACATGCAAGCTCTACCCCCTTGTCTAAGAAACTGGAAGCATTGGCAAAGCTCTACCCTCTTTTCTAGAAAACTGGAAGCAGGAGCAAAGATTTAACCCCCTTGTCTAAAATACTGGAAGTACGGACAAGCTCTACTCCTTGTCTAAGAAACTGGAAGCACGAGCAAGCTCTACCCCCTTGTCTAAGAAACTTGAAGCATGGACAGGCTCCTACTCCCATGTCTAAGATACTGGAAGCATGGGCAAGCCCTACCCCCTTGTCTAAGAAATGGTCAGCATAGGCAAGCTCTACCCCCTTGTCTAAAAAACTGACAGCATGGGCAAGCTTTACCCTCTTTGTCTAAGAAACTGGAAGCATGGGCAAGCTCCCACCTTGTCTAAGGAGACTGGAAGCATGTGAGAGCTCTACCACTTTGTCTAGAAACTGGCCAGCATGGGCAAGCTCTACACCCTTGTCTAAGAAACTGGCACAATGGGAAAGATCTATCCCCTTGACTGAGAAACTGGAAGCATAGGCAAGCTCTACACACTTACCTAAGAAACTGGATGCACAGGCAAGCTCTACCCCCGTGTCTAGAAACTGGAAGCATGGGGTAGGCTCTACCCCCCTGTCTAAGAAACTGTCAGCAAGGGCAAGCTGTACCCCCTTGTTTAAAAAAACTGTCAGCACAGGCAAGCTCTACCCCTTGTCTAAGAGACTTGGAAGCATTGCAAGCTCTACCCTCTTTTCTAAGAAACTGGAAGCACGAGCAAGCTCTATCTCCTTGTCTAAGAAACTGGAAGCACGGGCAAGCTGTACCCCCCTTGTCTAAGAAACTGGAAGCATGGGTAGACTCTACCCCTCCTGTCCTAAGAAACTGTCAGCATGGGCAAGCTGTACCCCCTTGTTTAAAAAACTGTCAGCACAGGCAAGCTCTACCCCTTGTCTAAGTATCTTAGACAAGCATTGGACTGGAAGCCAGTGGAAAAGCTCTATCCCCTTTTTCTAAGAAACTGGAAGCACGAGCAAGCTCTATCCCCTTGTCTAAGTACTTGAAGCATGGGCAAGGCTCTACCCCATGTCTAAGATACTGGAAGCATGGGCAAGCCCTACCCCATGTCTAAGAAATGGTCAGCATAGGCAAGCTCTACCCCTTGTCTAAGAAACTGGAAGCATGGGCAAGCTCCCACCTTGTCTAAGAAACTGGAAGCATGGACAGGCTCCCACCTTGTCTAAGAGACTGGAAGCATGTGAGAGCTCTACCACTTTGTCTAAGAACCTGGCAGCATGGGCAAGCTCTACCCCCTTGTCTAAAAAACTGGCACAATGGGAAAGATCTATCCCCTGTCTGAGAAACTGGAAGCATAGGCAAGCTCTACACACTTACCTAAGAAACTGGATGCACAGGCAAAGCTCTACCCCCTTGTCTAAGAAACTGGAAGCATGGGTAGGCTCTACCCCCCTGTCTAAGAAAACTGTCAGCAAGGGCAAGGCTGTACCCCCTTGTTTAAAAAAACTGTCAGCACAGGCAAGCTCTACCCCCTTGTCTAAGAGACTTGGAAGCATTGCAAGCTCTACCCTCTTTTCTAAGAAACTGGAAGACCGAGCAAGCTCTACTCTCCTTGTCTAAGAAACCTGGAAGCACGGGCAAGCTGTACCCCCCCTTGTCTAAGAAACTGGAAAGGCATGGGTAGACTCTACCCCCCTGTCTTAAGAAACTGTCAGCATGGGCAAGCTGTACCCCCTTGTTTAAAAAACTGTCAGCACAGGCAAGCTCTACCCCTTGTCTAAGTATCTTAGACAAGCATTGGACTGGAAGCATTGGAAAGCTCTATCCCCTTTTCTAAGAACTGGAAGCACGAGCAAGCTCTATCCCCTTGTCTAAGTAACTTGAAGCATGGGGCAGCTCTACCCCATGTCTAAAGATACTGGAAGCATGGGCAAGCCCTACCCCTTGTCTAAGAAATGGTCAGCATAGGCAAGCTCTACCCCCCTTGTCTAAGAAACTGGAAGCATGGGCAAGCTCCCACCTTGTCTAAGAAACTGAAGCATGGACAGGCTCCCACCTTGTCTAAGAGACTGGAAGCATGTGAGAGCTCTACCACTTTGTCTAAGAAAACTGGCAGCATGGGCAAGCTCTACCACCCCCTTGTCTAAGAAATTGACAGCATGGACAAGCTCTACCCCCCTTGTCTAGAAACTAGAAGCACGGCAAGCTCTACCACCTTGTCTAAGAAACTAGAATCATTGGCAGGCTCTACCCCCATGTCTAAGATATTGGAAGCATGGGCAAGCTCTACCCCCTTGTCTAAGAAAACTGGAAGCATGGGTAGGCTCTACCCCTTGTCTAAGATAACTGTCAGCATGGGCAAGCTGTACCCCCTTGTTTAAAAAACTGTCAGCACAGGCAAGCTCTACCCACTTGTCTAAGAAACCTGGAAGCATTGGCAAGCTCTACCTCTTTTCTAAGAAACTGGATGCACGAGCAAGATTTACCCCCTTTGTCTAAGATTACTGGAAGCACGGACAAGCTCTACTCCTTGTCTAAAGAAACTGGAAGCACGAGCAAAACTCTACCCCCTTGTCTAAGAACACGACACTTGAAGCATGGACAGGCTCTACCCCCCCATAGTCTAAGATACTGGAAGCATAGGCAAGCCCTACCCCTTGTCTAAGAAATGGTCAGCATAGGCAAGCTCTACCCCCCTTGTCTAAAAAACTGACAGCATGGGCAAGCTTTACCCTCTTGTCTAAGAAACTGGAAGCATGGGCAAGCTCCCACCTTGTCTAAGAGACTGGAAGCATGTGAGAGCTCTAAAAACTTTGTCTAAGAAACTGGCAGCATGGGCAAGCTCTACCCCCTTGTCTAAGAAACTGACAGCATGGACAAGCTCTACCCCTTGTCTAAGAAACTAGAAGCACGGGCAAGCTCTACCACTTTTTACTAAGAAACTGGCAGCATGGGCAAGCTCTACCCCCCTTGTCTAAGAACTGGCAGCATTGGACAAGCTTTACCCCCTTGTCTAAGAAAACTGGCACAATGGGAAAGATCTATCCCCTTGCTGGAGAAACTGGATGCATAGGCAAGCTCTACACACTTACCTAAGAAACTGGAAGCAACGGGCAAGCTCTACCCCCCTTGTCTAGAAACTGGAAGCATGGGTAAGACTGTACCCCCCTGTCTAAGAAACTGTCAGCAAGGGCAAGCTGTACCCCTTGTTTAAAAAAACTGTCTGCACAGGCAAGCTCTACCCCCTTGTCTAAGAGAATTGGAAGCATTGGCAAGCTCTACCCTCTTTTCTAAGAAACTGGGAAGCACGAGCAGCTCTATCCCCTTGTCTAAGAAACTGGAAGCACAGGCAAGCTGTACCCCCCTTGTCTAAGAAACTGGAAACATGGGCAAGCTGTACCCCCTTGTCTAAGAAACTGGAAGCATGGGTAGACTCTACCCCCCCCTGTCTAAGAAACTGTCAGGCATGGGCAAAGCTGTACCCCTCTTGTTTAAAAACTGTCAGCACAGGCAAGCTCTACCCCCTTGTCTAAGTATCTTAGACAAGCATTGGACTGGAAGCATTGGAAAGCTCTACCCCCTTTTCTAAGAAACTGGAAGCACGAGCAAGCTCTATCCCCTTGTCTAAGTAACTTGAAGCATGGGCAGGCTTACCCCATGTCTAAGATACTGGAAGCATGGGCAAGCCCTACCCCCTTGTCTAAGAAATGGTCAGCCTAGGCAAGCTCTACCCCTTTGTCTAAGAAACTGGAAGCATGGGCATGCTCCCACCTTGTCTAAGAACTGGAAGCATGGACAGCTCCCACCTTGTCTAGAGACCTGGAAGCATGTGAGAGCTCTACCACTTTGTCTCAGAAAACTGGCAGCATGGCAAGCTCTACCCCCTTGTCTAAGAAATTGACAGCATGGACAAGCTCTACCCCCCTTGTCTAAGAACTGGAAGCACGGGCAAAGCTCTACCACCTTGTCTAAGAAACTTGAATCATTGGCAGGCTCTACCCCCATGTCTAAGATATTGGAAGCATTGGGCAAGCTCTACTCCTTGTCTAAGAAACTGGAAGACATGGGTAGGCTCTACCCCCTCCTGTCTAAGAAACTGACAGCATGGGCAAGCTGTAACCCCCTTGTTTTAAAAAACTGTCAGCACAGGCAAGCTCTACCCCTTGTCTAAGAAACAGGAAGCATTGGCCAGCTCTACCCTCTTTTCTAGAAACTGGAAGCACGAGCAAGCTCTACCCCCCCCCCCTTGTCTAAAAAACTGGAACCAAGGGCAAGCTCTACTCCTTGTCTAAGAAACTGGAGAAGCACGAGCAAGCTCTACCCAGCCTCAGAGCAGACAGACCAGTTATGGAGCGCGGTCTTAAGAGCGCTGCTTCATAACTGCTGTTTATTTATTTATTTATTTATTTATAAATATTTTACCAGGAAGGATACATTGAGATATTGAGACTTCTCTCGTTTCAAGTATGTCCTGGGTCCACAAAACATTGCATTGATACAATAGGGTACAATAAAATTCAAAAACAATAATAATACACAATAGATGCAAAAATTTTACATAGAACAGGTAAGAAATATATAATCAACCATGACAGGTGCATTCTGTTTTGAGATATGTAGAGAGGGATCTCTTAAAGGATATTAGGCTTGGGGAAGGTTTGAAAGTGTGCGAGAGGTCATTCCATAACTGTGGCGCTCGGTAGGAAAGAAGGATCGAGCTGCTTCTTTTTTTTTGTATTGAGGCAAGCTAAATAATGTGCTGGTACTGGATCGGAGGTTATAGGAGGTGGGAATAGCCGGGGAGAGCATTCTGCTCAGGTAGGGTGGGAGCCTGAAGGCTCTCGTGGAAACAGGGGCATCAAGCTCCATTCTGTCAGTTTCTCAGACCAGAATCAAGATGCCAGTTCCAACCTGTCAGTTTCCCAGACCCAATGCAAGGTGGCAGCCCATACAGCTCAGTTTCTCAGACCAGTAGCAGATGCCAATCATACTGTCAGTTTCTCAGACCAGAAAACAAAATGCCTGTCAATACTGTCAGTTTCTCAGACCAGAAGCAAAAAGCCAGTCCATACTGTCAGTTTCTCAGACCTGAATGCAAGATGCCAGTCTATACTGTCAGTTTTCTTACACTAGAAGCAAGATGTCAGTCCACTACTGTCAGTTTCTCAGACCAGAAGCAAGATGCCAGTCCATACAGTCCCGTTTCTTAGTCTAAAAAACAAGATGCCAGTTCCAATCAAGCAAGAAGATGCCAGTCCAATGTCTTTAAAAAAATTCTCATCAAGGGTTAAGAATTAGACCATCGCTGATAGTGTTTCAGAAAAGAAGAAAGATGCCAGGTCCATGCTCCCATGTTATCAAACAAAGGGCAAAAGTCAGTCCATGCTGTCAGTTTCTCAGATAATGGTGTAGGGCCAGGAGAATAAAAATTCCAAAGGTTACTCATCCTAAATAGTCATTAGTTTTGGAGCTATATATTTCTAACTGTAGCAATGTTTATGTTGCCAGTTTGTTAGACAAGAGCCAAGGGCAAGTTCATGCTACCAGTTTGTTAGACAAGAGATAAGGGCCAGTCCATGCTACCAGGTTGTTAGACAAGAAGCAAGGGCCAGTCCATGCTACCAGTTTGTTAGACAAGAAGCAAGGGCCAGTTCATGTTATCATTTTGTTAGACAAGAGAACAGGGCCAGTTCATGCTACCAGTTTGATAGACAGGAGACACGGATCAGTCAATGCTACCAGTGTGTTAGACAAGAGACAAGGGCCAGTCCATGCTACCAGTTTGTTAGACAAGAGACAAGGGCAATGCCATGCAACCAGTTTGTTAGACAAGAGGCAAGGGCCAGTCCATGCTACCAGTTTGTTAGACAAGAGACAAGGGACCAGTCCATGCTACCAGTTTGTTAGACAAGAGACAAGGGCAATGACATTCTACCAGTTGTTAGACAAGAGACAAGGGCCAGTCCAGGCTATGAGTTTGTTAGACAAGAGGGAAGGGCTAGTCCATGCTATTAGTTTGTAGACAAGAGACAAGGGCCAGTCCATGTTACCAGTTTGTTAGACAAGAGACAAGGGCAGTCAATGCTACCAGTTTGTTAGACAAGAGACAAGAGCCAGTCAATGCTACCAGTTTTTTAGACAAGAGAGAAGGGCCAGTCCATGCTATAAGTTTGTTAGACAAGTGGCAAGGGCCAGTCCATGCTAACAGTTTGTTGGACAAGAGAGAAGGTACAGTCCATGCTATCAGTTTGTTAGAAAAGAGAAAAGGGCCAGTCCATGTTACCAGTTTGTTAGACAAGCAGCAAGGGCTAGTCCATGTTACCAGTTTGTTAGAGAAGAGATAAGGGCCAGTCCATGTTACCAGTTTGTTAGACAAGTGGCAAGGGCCAGTCCATGCTATCAGTTTGTTAGACAAGAGCCAAGAGCCAGTCCATGTTACCAGTTTGTTAGACAAGAGGCAAGGGCCAGTCAATGCTACCAGTTTTTTAGACAAGAGACAAGGGCCAGTCAATGCTACCAGTTTGTTAGACAAGAGGCAAGGGTCAGTCCATGCTATCAGTTTGTTAAACAAGAGACAAGGGCCAGTCAATGCTACCAGTTTGTAAGACAAGAGGGAAGGGCCAGTCCTTGCTATCATTTTGTTAGACAAGAGACAAGGGCCAGTCGATGTTTACCAGTTTGTTAGACAAGAGAAAAGGGCCAGTCAATGCTACCAGTTTGTTAGACAAGAGACAAGGGCCAGTCAGATGCTACCCAGTTTATTAGACAAGAGGCAAGGGCCAGTCCATGCTACAAATTTGTTAAACAAGAGACAAGGGCCAGTCCATGCTAGCATTTTGTTAGACAAGAGGCAAGGGCCAGTCTATGTTATCGGTTTGTTAGACAAGAGCCAAGGGCCAGTCCATGCTATCAGTTTGGTAGACAAGAAACAAGGGCCAGTCCATGCTACCAGTTTGTTAGACAAGAGGCAAGGGCCAGTCAATGCTATCAGTTTGGTAGACAAGAGGCAAGGGTCAGTCCATGTTGACAGTTTGTTAGACAAGAGACAAGGGCCAGTCCATGTTGTCAGTTTTAAGATAAAGAACAAAGTGATTTTCCACAATGTCAGTTTCTCACATAAGTAGACCGTTTATCAAAAGTATTTAATTAAAATTATTGCACAGCACATTTTCATATATATAAAAACTTTCTCCACCACAAGCAAGATGCCAGTCAATTGTGTCAGTTTCGCAGACCAGAAGCAAGATGCCAGTCCATACTGTCAGTTTCTCAGACCAAAAGCAAGATGCCAGTCCATGCTACCAGATTTTCAGACCAGAAGCAAGATGCCAGTCCCTGCTGCCAGATTCTCAGACCAGAAGCAAGAGTATATATAACAAAACTGATAGCATGGACTGGGCCTTGCCTCTTGTCTAACAAACTGACAACATGGGACTGGCCCTTGGCTCTTGTCTAACAAACTGACAACATGGACTAGCCCTTGCCTCTTGTCTAACAAACTGACAACATGGACTGGCACTTGACTCTTGTCTAACAAACTGACAACATGGACTGGCCCTCTGCCTCTTGTCTAACAAACTGACAACATGGACTGGCCCTTGTCTCTTGTATAACAAACTGGTAGTATTGACTGGCCCTTGTCTCTTGTCTAACAAACTGGTAGCATTGACTGAACCTTGTCTCCTGTCTATCAAACTGGTAGCATGAACTGGCCCTGTTCTCTTGTCTAACAAAATGATAACATGAACTGGCCCTTGCTTCTTGTCTAACAAACTGGTAGCATGGACTGGCCCCTTGCTTCTTGTCTAACAACCTGGTAGCATGGACTGGCCCTTAATCTCTTGTCTAACAAACTGGTAGCATGAACTTGCCCTTGGCCTCTGGTCTAACAAACTGGTAGCATATACATTTATAATTTATTTATTGCTGCCCAACCCTAAGCGAGTTGCCCTCTGCGCTGCATGAGGTGTCTGTGTGCGGCTTCCGGCATAAAAACAAGGCTTCCAATGGAGCCTATGGAAGCGTGCTCCTAGGCTTCCAGCAATTTCGCATTGAGACATACTTGTAATACCAGAGCACATTTACCTGCACTGGTATTGCCAAGTTAAGTGAAAATATTGTGTTTGCATAAGTGCAAGTTAGAGCTTGACTTATAATGTAGCCCAATATGTGATAAAAGACAAGCAGGACCTTCTGAAACACTCACAAGTGCATTTTTATCATACGCAGGATACTTCCACTTGATAGTAGTTCAGTTATATTTACCCATCTAATCCCATATACACATCTAATTAATAAAGACTTTTTTTCCTGGAATTCTTACTATATTTAGATATTATTAGTTTAATTTGATTAAGTCATCTGTGGTAAAGCAGAGACTTGCCAACATGTTCCCATCTTTGTAGCTGGCATTGTTGTGGTTTATACATACATCTGTACAACATCTGTGCACAACATTATAGTTAATACGCATTACTTCAAAGTGATAGCAATCTAAATGTGCACTTCAGCATCCTTTGAACTGTATATTGTTTAACTCTAATTGAGAGCAGGATGCGCTGCGCATGGTTCTTCTATGTACAATTAGATTTGCCAGCTGTCCTTCATAAACATACTGGACAATGTGTGACTGTGCACAATGGTCTGTGAGGTCACATAATGCCTCCAAAACTCTACCTTACACCCCACTCTTGATCCTACCATGTAGATTTTTCACAACTAGGCAGGGATTTTACCCATTGGGGTGCAGTAACATACAAATAAATAATTGTACCTTTGGTTACCGTAACGCATGTAAGCAGTAGAGATTTGACACCTAGACCTGCCCCTCACTTTTTTCTGCTCGATATTTGTATTGTATTGGGGCATAGAAGGCATTGTACATTTAACACCCATGGACTTTAAGTCTCCAGTATTTATGTGAAGATTTTATGGGACAGCCTGCTAATTACTGGACTGTACAGTTAAATACTGGACTGTACAGTTAAATACTGGACTGTACAGTAAATACTGGCAACCTTATGTACAATCTGAAGTCTGTTACAGGGACAGATTACACTTAGCACTGTAGTTTGTCACACCAATTCTGCAACAATATACATGGCAGTGTATTTAGTTTTTGCACTGTTGTTAACACTGGAAACTCTGCTGCACCCCCCCCCATCCCACTAACCCCACAATTTTAACTCAAATTTGCAGCTTACAATTCATCTTATATTACATGATGGAATCATACCCTCTCCTCTTACAAGAAAAGTGAAGATCATGGATGTGAAGATTACATTTTGTCTTTCTCCTGCTATCATTGGTTGAATCACAGCCCTGTGAAGCTGAAAATGTAACTTGTCTATGCTTTTGAGGGTTATATGTTGGTACATTTGCGTTGAGGAAATGAGAAGGGGGTACATTTTGAGGGGGGGGGGTGATTTCCATGAGGGAATGTTTAATGGGAGATTTGTTTCGTGAGGAGTATTATATAGTGGGTGTTTTTTGAGATACAGGTTCATATAGAAGGAGAGTTTGCATTGGGAGTGATTGTCTAGTGAGGATCACTTAGGGGTTAGGAGATTTGTGGTTGGGGGGTGTAAGGACGGAGTATAAGTAATGTATTGGGTTAATAGTTATGTGGACTGGGTCAAGGTTAAGGTTAATAACATGGAAAAGGTTTGTGGCTAGGGTTAATTGCAGTTAATTGCAGTTCAATGGGTCAAACTGTGAGGAACAACTATTAACTAGTAACCTGCCTATAGCACATTGTAAACTAAATAAAAGCAGCGTTAGCTTAGCATGATAAGACTGAATCACTATATTCTATTGCCTCTAGATTTGTTTTACTGCAGCTCCATTATAGTAATATCTAATATCTAGGCCATAGAGTGAGAGGGAAATTATATGAAATGAAATAAAATATTTTATTTTTTAAATGAGAATTCTCCTTTATATATGCATCAGAAATGAATCAATCCAAAATATTGTTTGTCTTTTATCTATTGCTGTGGCCAATTATGGACAGATATAAATAAACTCCTGTGTTGAGCAGTCACTGTGTAGCATGTATGATGATTAGGGTTCTGAATTCCAAACGTTGCACTCCTACCCTACCCCTTTTTGAGAACAAATCAAAAACTACAACCTTTAGATTTTAAAACAAAGGACTAGCAAGAAACATAAATACTGAAAGTATGTTGGAAAATTATCATCTTATTTAGAGATTGTTTGTCCCAAAGCATCAAATATAACTAGCAGAACTGAAAAAAGGAAAACACTGGAATGTTGGGAAATCAGAACAAAGCAATGATCATACATTAGGCAATTAAAGGGACAGTTTACACTAAATGTGTGTCTTCTTTAATCCATATTATCTGCTGGAGTGTATTAATGTGTTTACAAATAGCCCCTTTACCTTTGTATTGGAATTTGAAAAAGGCTGATGATTTTGCCTGTGGTATCCCCACCTATATACTTGAGTATGGGCTATAGAAAAGATTTGTAAACAAACCCTGCAGAAGAAATTAGACTCCCATTGGTATGTAGGAGAGATAAACAATACAATGTTCCTTTTTAATTGTTCTCTCAAAGGAGCTGATTATAAAAAAAAATTGCAAGTCTAGACATGGTTTTTAATTCCAACACTCGCAAGGGCAGTCCTCATGTAATTCTAGTAAAAAAAAGGGTTGTCCCTGCGAGTGGCGAGATGTCTCCCATAGAAATAATGAGAGTTCTCTGCTATGTAAAAGTTTGCAATAGAGCACAAAGTATACAGGGTGAATCCAGCATAGTTTTAAACTTTAATATTACACCTAATACAAAACAAATTATGCTGTTTTCGGTGCTCTGTACCTTAAAATTGCTGTAAAGTTCGTATGCATAGGTTTTCCTTTCAGAGAAATTAGTTTTGAGTATTTTCATTGAATGTTTGCCACCTTTTAAGTTGCGAGAAAAAACAGTGAGATCTGTAGGGCAAAAATCTTTACAGAATTGCGCTGGAACTTGAGAGACAATTTTTATATACGTGTATGGAACACCCACGTTAAGCCCATTTTACGAAAAAAAAACTATTTACGCTTTGTATTTTGTACAAATTTCAATGTGTTTTTTGCACATCCAATGTAAATAATGATTTACACAGTGAATATTTACTATAATTTATTCCTGTGTAATTTACATACAAAATTGCACTTTAACAATACAAATTTTCCTGCATATTTTTGTGTGAATGGTTCATTTATTCATTTTGTATGATTTTTTTAATTAGGATTTTCACTGTGCACTTCTGTTATGTATGCATCTCCTTTCCATACGGAAATGCAGTATGCGCCCCTTAGGGAGACACCCTGTTTTCAGGGAAAAAAAGTGGCTTCATAGAATTCCACAAGGGAAATAGAAGTAAAGGCAAGCGTTCTTATAGAATTTTCACCAGCCCAGTGAGCTTTATTATATTGGGCCCTAAGTACTGGGTTTTGGTATGTAGGCAGAGATAATATAAAGCAGCGCTTCACCAACGATGTTATAGAGTAAATAGTAACAATGTTACCAACAATCTTACAGCCCGACAAGTTCTCTATAGCATATAGGGGTGTGAGATTCCACCATCAATGTTAATTTCTTCAGCAGGTCCTAGTGCAGCCGCTCTCCGTCCTGTATCTCTCTCCCCACACTGGATAAAAACCTGATGCAATTTTTACTGTAAAGAAAGAACAGCGCAGAGGGACCAGATTCAAGGTAGTAGTTTTATTCACAGGTATGCACGACACAATACAAATCGTACTTACAAAAGGTAAGTTAAAACAAGCCTTTCACAATCTATGATGTGAACATATATGGTCCGGATAAGAAAAGCCCACAGCTAGCTTGTACGTCTCACCGCCACTTCTGGAAACTGCACACAGCTAGGATCACAGCGGGAAACTTCATCCGGTAATTTCTAGTTAGTTTAAAGAGCTTGACGCGTTTCCCCCGGAGTACGCCCAGGCTTTTTCAAGAGCAAGATGATGAACGGAGGGAGGTGTCACTATTTGAAGCCGGTACTTTCACCTGATAGGGTATTGACACTAACCAACCAGGATTTGCTATAGGCACACACCGTCTTTGCCACCGATATTGCGTGTACATGGAAAGTTACAATAACTGGGGAACATTACATATACCATAATCACGGCTAAAATACAAGTGGATGTTTTACAATAAATAAAATACTTTAAAATTAAACAGTGTTATCATGTGAATACAAAGATTGTTGTTTTTAGCGTGTATTTGCACACATGCTTTAAAATAGCTATTATAATAACATAACATATTAAAACATATTAAAACCATCACATGAAGAGCTTACATTAAAAACAGCATAAATACTTGCTAACAGCAATTTAATGTCTACAATCAACAATATAAAATTTATACACACTTATACACTTGTTAAAAAGTTGATAAACTGTTACAATCTTAAGTTAATTAAACCTCACATTCCTAAAACTCACATTAGAGGCAAATCCTAATCATACATAAAATTCATGAATTTACACAAAATTACATACAAAAAAATTCCACTTTTCCAAATATATCTATATAGAGTTGATATATAAAAAACAACATTTTTTTTTATCTATAAGTGGATGTGAATTCCTGAAACGATATGAAAAAGACAGGCATCAATTCAGTGATATTCAAAAACAATTCATATTAATATTAATATTTCAAAACCAGGAGTATAAAAAAACAGAATGTTAAAAAGTTAAAAGACTAGAAAATACAAAAGCTGGAAAAAACATAATTTATGTAAGAACTTACCTGATAAATTCATTTCTTTCATATTAGCAAGAGTCCATGAGCTAGTGACGTATGGGATATACATTCCTACCAGGAGGGGCAAAGTTTCCCAAACCTCAAAATGCCTATAAATACACCCCTCACCACACCCACAATTCAGTTTAACGAATAGCCAAGAAGTGGGGTGATAAAAAAAGTGCGAAAGCATATAAAATAAGGAATTGGAATAATTGTGCTTTATACAAAATCATAACCACCACAAAAAAAGGGCGGGCCTCATGGACTCTTGCTAATATGAAAGAAATGAATTTATCAGGTAAGTTCTTACATAAATTATGTTTTCTTTCATGTAATTAGCAAGAGTCCATGAGCTAGTGACGTATGGGATAATGACTACCCAAGATGTGGATCTTTCCACACAAGAGTCACTAGAGAGGGAGGGATAAAATAAAGACAGCCAATTCCTGCTGAAAATAATCCACACCCAAAATAAAGTTTAACGAAAAACATAAGCAGAAGATTCAAACTGAAACCGCTGCCTGAAGTACTTTTCTACCAAAAACTGCTTCAGAAGAAGAAAATACATCAAAATGGTAGAATTTAGTAAAAGTATGCAAAGAGGACCAAGTTGCTGCTTTGCAGATCTGGTCAACCGAAGCTTCATTCCTAAACGCCCAGGAAGTAGAAACTGACCTAGTAGAATGAGCTGTAATTCTCTGAGGCGGAGTTTTACCCGACTCAACATAAGCATGATGAATTAAAGATTTCAACCAAGATGCCAAAGAAATGGCAGAAGCTTTCTGGCCTTTTCTAGAACCGGAAAAGATAACAAATAGACTAGAAGTCTTACGAAAAGATTTCGTAGCTTCAACATAATATTTCAAAGCTCTAACAACATCCAAAGAATGCAACGATTTCTCCTTAGAATTCTTAGGATTAGGACATAATGAAGGAACCACAATTTCTCTACTAATGTTGTTGGAATTCACAACTTTAGGTAAAAATTCAAAAGACGTTCGCAACACCGCCTTATCCTGATGAAAAATCAGAAAAGGAGACTCACAAGAAAGAGCAGATAATTCAGAAACTCTTCTGGCAGAAGAGATGGCCAAAAGGAACAAAACTTTCCAAGAAAGTAATTTAATGTCCAATGAATGCATAGGTTCAAACGGGGGAGCTTGAAGAGCTCCCAGAACCAAATTCAAACTCCAAGGAGGAGAAATTGACTTAATGACAGGTTTTATACGAACCAAAGCTTGTACAAAACAATGAATATCAGGAAGAATAGCAATCTTTCTGTGAAAAAGAACAGAAAGAGCAGAGATTTGTCCTTTCAAAGAACTTGCGGACAAACCCTTATCTAAACCATCCTGAAGAAACTGTAAAATTCTCGGTATTCTAAAAGAATGCCAGGAAAAATGATGAGAAAGACACCAAGAAATATAAGTCTTCCAGACTCTATAATATATCTCTCTAGATACAGATTTACGAGCCTGTAACATAGTATTAATCACAGAGTCAGAGAAACCTCTTTGACCAAGAATCAAGCGTTCAATCTCCATACCTTTAAATTTAAGGATTTCAGATCCTGATGGAAAAAAGGACCTTGTGACAGAAGGTCTGGTCTTAACGGAAGAGTCCACGGTTGGCAAGAGGCCATCCGGACAAGATCCGCATACCAAAACCTGTGAGGCCATGCCGGAGCTACCAGCAGAACAAACGAGCATTCCTTCAGAATCTTGGAGATTACTCTTGGAAGAAGAACTAGAGGCGGAAAGATATAGGCAGGATGATACTTCCAAGGAAGTGATAATGCATCCACTGCCTCCGCCTGAGGATCCCGGGATCTGGACAGATACCTGGGAAGTTTCTTGTTTAGATGGGACGCCATCAGATCTATTTCTGGAAGTTCCCACATTTGAACAAACTGAAGAAATACCTCTGGGTGAAAAGACCATTCGCCCGGATGCAACGTTTGGCGACTGAGATAATCCGCTTCCCAATTGTCTACACCTGGGATATGAACCGCAGAGATTAGACAGGAGCTGGATTCCCGCCCAAACCAAAATTCGAGATACTTCTTTCATAGCCAGAGGACTGTGAGTCCCTCCTTGATGATTGATGTATGCCACAGTTGTGACATTGTCTGTCTGAAAACAAATGAACGATTCTCTCTTCAGAAGAGGCCAAAACTGAAGAGCTCTGAAAATTGCACGAGTTCCAAAATATTGATCGGTAATCTCACCTCCTGAGATTCCCAAAATCCTTGTGCCGTCAGAGATCCCCACACAGCTCCCCAACCTGTGAGACTTGCATCTGTTGAAATTACAGTCCAAGTCGGAAGCACAAAAGAAGCCCCCTGAATTAAACGATGGTGATCTGTCCACCATGTTAGAGAGTGTCGAACAATCGGTTTTAAAGATATTAATTGAGATATCTTCGTGTAATCCTTGCACCATTGCTTCAGCATACAGAGCTGAAGAGGTCGCATGTGAAAACGAGCAAAGGGGATCGCGTCCGATGCAGCAGTCATAAGACCTAGAATTTCCATGCATAAGGCTACCGAAGGGAATGATTGTGACTGAAGGTTTCGACAAGCTGCAATCAACTTTAGACGTCTCTTGTCTGTTAAAGACAGAGTCATGGACACTGAATCCATCTGGAAACCCAGAAAAGTTACCCTTGTCTGAGGAATCAAAGAACTTTTTGGTAAATTGATCCTCCAACCATGATCTTGAAGAAACAACACAAGTCAATTCGTATGAGATTCTGCTAAATGTAAAGACTGAGCAAGTACCAAGATATCGTCCAAATAAGGAAATACCACAATACCCTGTTCTCTGATTACAGACAGCAGGGCACCGAGAACCTTTGTAAAAATTCTTGGAGCTGTAGCTAGGCCAAACGGCAGAGCCACAAATTGGTAATGTTTGTCCAGAAACGAGAATCTCAGGAACTGATAATGATCTGGATGAATCGGAATATGCAGATATGCATCCTGTAAATCTATTGTGGACATATAATTCCCTTGCTGAACAAAAGGTAAGATAGTCCTTACAGTTACCATCTTGAACGTTGGTATCCTTACATAACGATTCAATATTTTTAGATCCAGAACTGGTCTGAAAGAATTCTCCTTCTTTGGTACAATGAAGAGATTTGAATAAAACCCCATCCCCTGTTCCGGAACTGGAACTGGCATAATTACTCCAGTCAACTCTAGATCTGAAACACATTTCAGAAATGCTTGAGCTTTTACTGGATTTACTGGGACACGGGAAAGAAAAAATCTCTTTGCAGGAGGTCTCAACTTGAAACCAATTCTGTACCCTTCTGAAACAATGCTCTGAATCCAAAGATTGTGAACAGAATTGATCCAAATTTCCTTGAAAAAACGTAACCTGCCCCCTACCAGCTGAGCTGGAATGAGGGCCGCACCTTCATGTGGACTTAGAAGCAGGCTTTGCCTTTCTAGCTGGCTTGGATTTATTCCAGACTGGAGATGGTCTCCAAACTGAAACTGCTCCTGAGGATGAAGGATCAGGCTTTTGTTCTTTGTTGAAACGAAAGGAACGAAAACGATTATTAGCCCTGTTTTTACCTTTAGATTTTTTATCCTGTGGTAAAAAAGTTCCTTTCCCACCAGTAACAGTTGAAATAATGGAATCCAACTGAGAACCAAATAATTTGTTACCCTGGAAAGAAATGGAAAGTAAAGTTGATTTAGAAGCCATATCAGCATTCCAAGTTTTAAGCCATAAAGCTCTTCTAGCTAAAATAGCTAGAGACATAAACCTGACATCAACCCTGATAATATAAAAAATGGCATCACAGATAAAATTATTAGCATGCTGAAGAAGAATAATAATATCATGAGAATCACGATGTGTTACTTGTTGCGCTAAAGTTTCCAACCAAAAAGTTGAAGCTGCAGCAACATCAGCCAAAGATATAGCAGGTCTAAGAAGATTACCTGAACACAGATAAGCTTTTCTTAGAAAGGATTCAATTTTCCTATCTAGAGGATCCTTAAACGAAGTACCATCTGACGTAGGAATAGTAGTACGTTTAGCAAGGGTAGAAATAGCCCCATCAACTTTAGGGATCTTGTCCCAAAATTCTAATCTGTCAGACGGCACAGGATATAATTGCTTAAAACGTTTAGAAGGAGTAAATGAATTACCCAAATTATCCCATTCTTTGGAAATTACTGCAGAAATAGCATTAGGAACAGGAAAAACTTCTGGAATAACCACAGGAGCTTTAAATACCTTATCTAAACGTTTAGAATTAGTATCAAGAGGACCAGAATCCTCTATTTCTAAAGCAATTAGTACTTCTTTAAGTAAAGAACGAATAAATTCCATTTTAAATAAATATGAAGATTTATCAGCATCAACCTCTGAGACAGAATCCTCTGAACCAGAGGAATCATCAGAATCAGAATGATGATGTTCATTTAAAAATTCATCTGTAGGGAGAGAAGTTTTAAAAGATTTTTTACGTTTACTAGAAGGAGAAATAACAGACATAGCCTTCTTTATGGATTCAGAAACAAAATCTCTTATATTATCAGGAACATTCTGCACCTTAGATGTTGAAGGAACTGCAACAGGCAATGGTACTTTACTAAAGGAAATATTATCTGCTTTAACAAGTTTGTCATGACAATCAATACAAACAACAGCTGGAGGAATAGCTACCAAAAGTTTACAGCAGATACACTTAGCTTTGGTAGATTCAGCACTTGACAGCGATTTTCCTGTAGTATCTTCTGACTCAGATGCAACGTGAGACATCTTGCAATATGTAAGAGAAAAAACAACATATATATAAAGCAAAATTGATCAAATTCCTTAAATGACAGTTTCAGGAATGGGAAAAAATGCCAAAGAACAAGCTTCTAGCAACCAGAAGCAATAAAAAATGAGACTTAAATAATGTGGAGACAAAAGCGACGCCCATATTTTTTCGCGCCAAATAAGACGCCCACATTATTTGGCGCCTAAATGCTTTTTTGGCGCCAAAAATGACGCCACATCCGGAACGCCGACATTTTTGGCGCAAAATAACGTCAAAAAATGACGCAACTTCCGGCGACACGTATGACGCCGGAAACGGAAATAGAATTTTTGCGCCAAAAAAGTCCGCGCCAAGAATGACGCAATAAAATGAAGCATTTTCAGCCCCCGCGAGCCTAACAGCCCACAGGGAAAAAGTCAAATTTTAAGGTAAAAAAAATGTTAAATTAAAATGCATTATCCCAAATATGAAACTGACTGTCTGAAAATAAGGAAAGTTGAACATTCTGAGTCAAGGCAAATAAATGTTTGAATACATATATTTAGAACTTTATAAACAAAGTGCCCAACCATAGCTTGGAGTGTCACAGAAAATAAGACTTACTTACCCCAGGACACTCATCTACATATAGCAGATAGCCAAACCAGTACTGAAACGAGAATCAGCAGAGGTAATGGTATATATAAGAGTATATCGTCGATCTGAAAAGGGAGGTAAGAGATGAATCTCTACGACCGATAACAGAGAACCTATGAAATAGACCCCGTAGAAGGAGATCACTGCATTCAAATAGGCAATACTCTCCTCACATCCCTCTGACATTCACTGCACGCTGAGAGGAAAACCGGGCTCCAACTTGCTGCGGAGCGCATATCAACGTAGAATCTAGCACAAACTTACTTCACCACCTCCATCGGAGGCAAAGTTTGTAAAACTGAATTGTGGGTGTGGTGAGGGGTGTATTTATAGGCATTTTGAGGTTTGGGAAACTTTGCCCCTCCTGGTAGGAATGTATATCCCATACGTCACTAGCTCATGGACTCTTGCTAATTACATGAAAGAAAAGCGAATATTGGGAACATTCAATTACAAAAAGGCCTGTACATCCAAGTCAATATTAAAGGGACAGTCAACACCAGATTTTTTTGTTGTTTAAAAAGATAGATTTTCCCTTTAATACCCATTTCCCAGTTTTGCAAAACCAACACTGTTATATAAATACACTTTTTACTTCTGTGACTAACTTGTATCTAAGCATCTTCTGACCGCCCCTAATCACATGACTTTTAGATATTATCTATTGACTTGCATTTTAGCCAATTAGTGCAGTGTCTGCCACTAGCCACAAGCGTGATCACAATGCTATCTATATGGCCTACATGAGCTTGCTCTCCCCTGCTGTAAAAAGTAAATAAAATAGAGGCGGCCTTCAAGGGCTTAGAAATTATCATATGTGCCTTCCTAGGTTTGCTTTCAACTAGAATACCAAGAGAACAAAGCAAAATTGTTGATAAAAGTAAATTGGAAAGTTGTTTAAAATTACATGTCCTATTTGAAAAATTAAAGTTTTTTTGTACTTGACTGTCCCTTTAAGTCCAGAAGGATTCAAACTTTTTAAAATATAAATCATAAATAAAGAGATAATATAAAGAAGCATGTGTGTGTACAGAAAGTAATACAATAAATAAGGATAACTGATTTCTCTGCAAGCTCAACCCATTTTGATGGGTTGTGGTTTCAAAGAACAAATCCAGCTATTCCATATACAAAAATAAACCTAAAGAAGCAATTTCTCATACATTTTATACTCTGCAGCTGGTATAACAAGTAATTGGAAACACATTAAGGGAAAACACTTTTACAGTACACTATCCCTTTAAGGTAGCATAATCTGGCAGGTAGGTAAATCAAAGTAATCACACACAGGAGGAACTTCATCTTATAAGGTTAAAAAACACTTTGTGGAAGGTGTTTAAGTAAAGTCTTATTTCAACAGGAACTGGACACAAGTTGCTTCATGTGTTCGGGTTTTAGTCTTTTGGGTTGCTTAGGGCAAGATTTATCAAAGGTCCGACTGCAGGGTCACATGAACAAACCTGCAGCTGAGAGTTAAGATTCAGAAGAAGTCATCAGAATGCTGCAGGGACAGTCAACTCCAAAATGTGTATTGTTTAAAAAGATAGATAATCCAGTTATTACCCATTCCCCAGTTTTGCACGACCAACATTGTTAGATTAATATACTTTTAACCTCTGTGATTACCTTGTATCTAAGCCTCTGCAGGATGCCTCCTGATCACATGGTTATTTATTATCTATTGACTTGCATTTTAGCCAATTAGTCCTGTGTCATGCACAACTCCACGTGAGAGAGCACAATGTTAACTATATGGCTCACATGAACTAGCAGTCTCCTGTTGTGAAAAGCTAAACAAAAGCATGTGA
Organism: Bombina bombina; assembly: GCF_027579735.1. Classification (NCBI taxonomy): domain Eukaryota; kingdom Metazoa; phylum Chordata; class Amphibia; order Anura; family Bombinatoridae; genus Bombina; species Bombina bombina. The sequence continues at coordinate 137,394,741 of NC_069503.1, forward strand.
TAAGAGACTGTCTGTAGTGGCTTAGAAACAGGCAGAAATTTAGAGGTTTAAATGTTATAACGTATATTAATATCACAATGTTGGTTCGGCAAAGCTGGGGAATGGGTAGACGCAAAGCCGGACGGACAGGGGTACGCCCCTGTATGCCTTACTTTGTTAAATCTAGCCCTTAAAAGCAACACTGCTGACAAATCTCTTAGGTTACTCAAATTTGTTTCAGTTTGTCTGTGTTCGGTTAAATATCCATGTTTAAATTTAATCTGTGCATCGTTTTAATTAATCTGCACTAACAGAGCCATCTAGTAGATTTAAAGACTGTCTTGCAGACACTTCGGCCTCTATTTAACAAAGTCTGGCGGACCTGTTCCGATAGTGCGGATCAGGTCCACCAGACCTCGCTGAATACGGAGAGCAATACGTTCTCCGTATTCAGCATTGCACCAGCAACTCACAAGAGCTGCTGGTGCAACGCCGCCCCCTGCAGACTCGCGGGCAATCAGCCGCCAGCAGGGAGGTGTCAATCGAGTACTCGATCGGGTTGATTTCCGGCGATGTCTGTCCGCCTGCTCAGAGCAGGCGGACAGGGTTATGGAGCAGTGGTCTTTGTGACCGCTGCTTCATAACTGCAGTTTCTGGCGAGCCTGCAGGCTCGCCAGATACACGAGCATCAAGCTCCATTCGATAGATAGATAGATAGATAGATAGATAGATAGATGATAGATAGATGATAGATAGATAGATAGATAGATAGATAGATAGATAGATGATAGATAGATAGATAGATAGATAGATGATAGATAGATAGATAGATAGATAGATAGATAGATAGATAGATAGATAGATAGATAGATGATAGATAGATAGATAGATAGATAGATAGATAGATAGATAGATAGATAGGCCCCTTCAAGTCTACTGTTGTTTCAGTTTTTAAACATCTGTAAAAATGATACTCTGTTAACAAGCAGTTGCTGTCCCCTGCACACTGTATAACAACGTATACTAAACAAACATATTCATAATAAGGATTAGTTCTCATTCAGCAGTTGTATTAAAACTTATTACACTAAATATCTTTTACGGACAAAGTGCTCAGAGTAAAATAGTAAGCAAGCCGTAGTTTATTGCCATAGCTAGACTAGGGCCTGAGTATATCATTTTTTTGTTTGTTTGTTTTTTCTGAAAGCAAAGGGGAAAAAACTTCTTTAATATCTGCTAGTACTTTTAATTCTTTGATTAATTATTTGTGTATGGAATGATGAAACGTTTCTAGACCTTACAGAGACCTCTTCAGGAACTTGTATCCAGCTTCAGATTTCCGCTAGCACGGTGATGGTGGAATTATGACCCAGTCAGACCCTGCCAAGTTTTACAAAAGTGCAACATTTAAGCTAAATTTAGAAAGGTTCTGAATATTGATATTTAACAGATGTAGATATGAACAGGAAATCAGCGGAATTAGCCAGGATACAACTAATGCCCAGTTATAATCATTAAAATAATGTTTGTTTCTGAGCTATATTTTGCTTTAAACTAAAAAATAGAGTTTAATACAATTTAACAAAACATGGTAAGTTTATTCACTGCTTGAGTCCACCAATGAAAAAGGAGCAATATGGCCGGCAGAGGGATGGCGATTATAATTATAGCATTAAAAGGTAAAAATCTGAGAATATCAATAAATAGTATAAATTTGATGAATGAAAGTCTGCCTGATTTTTTAAATTATATCCTAAGACGTCCCATGAGCGAGTATGCTCAAGTTTACATTCACTTTAACGCTCTAGTTGGAGTGCTATTTAACTTCTAAGTGCCTCCTCTATAATGGCTCCTTCCTAGGCTGACCATATTGCCGCTTTAAAAAGGGACACATATGAAAAATACATATGTCAGGGCTGTTTTCAGGGCTGTTTAAAGAAATGGTTTTGTATAAGAACCCTCACATATGTATTTTTCATATGTGTTCCTTCTTAAAGCGGCAATATGGTCAGCCTACTCCTTCCGCTTTTATAAGTGATAACCTCCTTCAGATTAACCCACCTTCTGGATTTTTATAGCAGATTTATGGAGCTACTGTTGCAATATGAAGACTCTTACATGTTCAGTTTGTTGGTTTGCAGAGTCAGAGCTAATTGTAGGCGCACTTACTGCAGCGCATTGTACATCTTGATGTGTTCTGTTTTACTTTTCTTCTTTAAAGGCAAGAAATTAGACCTAGGCCTGGTTGACTGCATTATATCCAATGGTTCTATTATTTTACAACATAGAAGAATTGCACTATAAGTACCTCTGAATTTGTTAGCATATAATGTACCCTAAATAAAGATAAAGGTTTGTACATTAGTTTACACCTCAATGTTTTTGTCATTACTTTCGCTGTCAATTACGCCGTTGCATTGTGCTAGGTACTATTATTGTTCACCTAATTATGCCAGGGTGCATTATTGTTAACTAAATAATCCTCCTGTGATTTATAACTCTTCCTTGTAGCTGAGGTTTTAAGAAAGATCTCACCATGCTTAAGATTGAAAAATGAGAGTTATTTTTTTATCCCATTCTATTGATCTACAGACACTGTATAGGAAAATTGTTGCTTGATCTTATTTCCTCCATTTTGATTTCTGTTGTTTAATGTCCTGTGGTCTGTGATGGAAACAGACTATTTTTGTGCACTTTAGTGAGCCTTAAAGGGATACTAAACCCATTTTTTTTCTTTCATGATTCAGATAGAACAGCAATATTAAGCAACTTTCTAATTTACTCCTATTATCAAATTGTCTTTGTTCTCTTGCTATCTTTATTTAAAAAGAAGGAATGTAAAGCTGAGGAGCTGGTCCATTTTTGGTTACACTTGCTTATTGATGGTTAAATGTAGCCACCAATAATCAAGCGCTATCCAGGGTGCTAAACCTAAAATAGGCCGTCTCCTTTACATTCCTGCTTTTTAAATAAAGATAGCAAGAGAACAAAGAAAAATTGATAATAGGAGTAAATTAGAAAGTTGCTTTAAATTGCATGCTCTATCTGAATCATGAAAGAAAAAATGGGTTTAGTATCCCTTTAATGTACCTGTAAATTCTGATAATTGACTCTCAATAAAAAATAATACAAAATACATAATAAAAGGGCAATACAATAAAAACTTACTCTGAATGTTAAGCAAACAAATATGAAATTTCTTCCATTTCCCAGACCCCTGTATCATGTGACAGGCATCAGCCAAACACAGAATCATATATGTGAGCTCTTGCAAATGCTCACAGAAAGTGTGCACCTAAAACGACATAATTTAATAATAGACATAAAATTGCATGCTCTATATCAGACATCCTCAAACTTGGTCCTCAAGAGGCTTTGGAACTCATTTCCCATGATGCTCAGCCAGCTGATATGCTGGCTGAGCATCATGGGAAATGTAGTTCCAAAACCTATGGAGGGCCAAAATTTAGGATGTCTGCTCTAAATGAATCATGAAAGAAAGAAAGAAAGAAATTGACATTGGTGTCCCTTTAACTGTTTTCAACTTTTATTTTTTGTGTCTGCAAAATAGACTTTAATAGAGTTTCTTTTAATTAGTTTATTCTGTATGACTGTAAGGGCGTTTTTGTGATGTCTGTGTCCAGTTCTAAGATGGATGCTGCTCCATTGTTTATATTAGAGAGCGCAATCTTTGCTATTTTGCTGATATACAAATCTTTATGAATCCTGCAATATTGTTTTGGCCACTAAATACTAAATACATTTCATGCACCTCCCTTTAATCCTGAGTGCTGCCATTATGTTACAATGCAGGTATCTGAAGACGAATTACTGCACATGTGCAAACACGTCAGACGCATTGGGATGTAGTGAAAGTTAGATTTCAACATGGCAGCACCGATGACTAGAGGGAGGCGGAGAATAATGCTATGCATACGTAATGTATTTAGTGTTTAATGTCCCTTTAATCTCAGGAAATAAAATGATTCAACAAAATTATTATTTATTCCAAAAGCAGTATGTTTCTGTGATTTTAAAAGCTTAATTTTAAAGGGAAAGTTAAGTAAAAAAAATTAAACTTTCATGGATCAGACACAGCATAACCACTTTCCAATTTAATTCTTTGATCTAATTTGCTTTGTTCACTTGGTAGCCTTAGTTGAAAAAACATACCTAGGTAGGCTCAGGAACAGCAATAGAAAATTGGGAGCTAGCTGCTGATAGGTGGTTGCACATATATGCCTCTTGTCATTGGTTCACCTAATGTGTTTAGCTAGCTCCCAGTAGTGCAATGGATAACAAGAGAAAAAAAGCAAATTTGATAATAGATTTAAAGGGGAAGTTGTTTAAAACTGTATGGTCTATCTGATTCATGAAAGAAACATTTTGGGTTTCATGTCCCTTTAATGATGACTGGCTATTATGTTTGAATAAATTATAATACTTAGGAATTAATATCAATTTATGACAATCAATTAACAATTTAATATAATTTATTGTAAGTTTATCATTTACAATTTTTAAATGGAAAAAAGATACCTGAGCATTGTGATGTCTGTATTAAATTTGTGTACAAATGTAATAATTTATAAGTGAGATTGGAGCAATATATTTAAAGGGACATAATACTCTTATGCTAAATCAATTGAAAGTGATGCAGTACAACTGTAAAAAGCTGCCATGAAAATATCACCTGAGCATCAATAAGTAAAAAGTAAGATATTTTACCTCACAATCTCCTCAGCTCACCAGAGTAAGTGCTGTGTAAAAAGTTATCTTTCAGTTACTGCTCAGCTGCAGGTAAAAAAATAATAATGAAGAAATGAACAGCAGCCAATCAGCATCAGCAGTGCTAAGGTCATGAAATCTTTTACTGTGATCTCATGAGATTTCACTTAACTCTCATGAGATTTCATTGTAAACTTCCTTACACTGAATAGGGAAATAACATGAGTGTGGCCTAGATTTAGAGTTCGGCGGTAGCCGTCAAAACCAGCGTTAGAGGCTCCTAACGCTGGTTTTGGCCGCCCGCTGGTATTTGGAGTCAGTGATTAAAGGGTCTAACGCTCACTTTACAGCCGCGACTTTTCCATACCGCAGATCCCCCTACGCCATTTGCGTAGCCTATCTTTTCAATGGGATCTTTCTAACGCTGGTATTTAGAGTCGTTTCTGCAGTGAGCGTTAGAGCTCTAACGACAAGATTCCAGCCGCCTGAAAAAAGCAGGAGTTAAGAGCTTTCTGGCTAACGCCGGTTTATAAAGCTCTTAACTACTGTACCCTAAAGTACACTAACACCCATAAACTACCTATGTACCCCTAAACCGAGGTCCCCCCACATCGCCGCCACTCGATTAAAATTTGTAACCCCTAATCTGCCGACCGCCACCTACGTTATACTTATGTACCCCTAATCTGCTGCCCCTAACCCCGCCGACCCCTATATTATATTTATTAACCCCTAACTTGCCCCCCACAACGTCGCCGCAAGCTACTTAAAATAATTAACCCCTAATCTTCCGACCGCAAAGCGCCGCCACCTACGTTATCCCTATGTACCCCTAATCTTCTGCCCCTAACATCGCCGACCCCTATGTTATATTTATTAACCCCTAATCTGCCCCCCACAACGTCGCCGACACCTACCTACACTTATTAACCCCTAATCTGCCGAGCGGACCTGAGCGCTACTATAATAAAGTTATTAACCCCTAATCCGCCTCACTAACCCTATCATAAATAGTATTAACCCCTAATCTGCCCTCCCTAACATCGCCGACACCTACCTTCAATTATTAACCCCTAATCTGCCGACCGGAGCTCACCGCTATTCTAATAAATGTATTAACCCCTAAAGCTAAGTCTAACCCTAACACTAACACCCCCCTAAGTTAAATATAATTTTTATCTAACGAAATAAATTAACTCTTATTAAATAAATGATTCCTATTTAAAGCTAAATACTTACCTGTAAAATAAATCCTAATATAGCTACAATATAAATTACATTTATATTATAGCTATTTTAGGATTAATATTTATTTTACAGGTAACTTTGTATTTATTTTAACCAGGTACAATAGCTATTAAATAGTTAAGAACTATTTAATAGTTACCTAGTTAAAATAATTACAAATTTACCTGTAAAATAAATCCTAACCTAAGATATAATTAAACCTAACACTACCCTATCAATAAAATAATTAAATAAACTACCTACAATTACCTACAATTAACCTAACACTACACTATCAATAAATTAATTAAACACAATTGCTACAAATAAATACAATTAAATAAACTATCTAAAGTACAAAAAATAAAAAAGAACTAAGTTACAGAAAATAAAAAAATATTTACAAACATAAGAAAAATATTACAACAATTTTAAACTAATTACACCTACTCTAAGCCCCCTAATAAAATAACAAAGACCCCCAAAATAAAAAATTCCCTACCCTATTCTAAAATACAAAAATTACAAGCTCTTTTACCTTACCAGCCCTGAACAGGGCCCTTTGCGGGGCATGCCCCAAGAATTTCAGCTATTTTGCCTGTAAAAAAAAACATACAATACCCCCCCCCCAACATTACAACCCACCACCCACATACCCCTAATCTAACCCAAACCCCCTTAAATAAACCTAACACTAATCCCCTGAAGATCTTCCTACCTTGTCTTCACCATCCAGGTATCACCGATCCGTCCTGGCTCCAAGATCTTCATCCAACCCAAGCGGGGGTTGGCGATCCATAATCCGGTGCTCCAAAGTCTTCCTCCTATCCGGCAAGAAGAGGACATCCAGACCGGCAAACATCTTCTCCAAGCGGCATCTTCTATGTTCTTCCATCCGATGACGACCGGCTCCTTCTTGAAGACCTCCAGCGCGGATCCATCCTCTTCTTCCGACGACTAGACGACGAATGACGGTTCCTTTAAGGGACGTCATCCAAGATGGCGTCCCTCGAATTCCGATTGGCTGATAGGATTCTATCAGCCAATCGGAATTAAGGTAGGAATTTTCTGATTGGCTGATGGAATCAGCCAATCAGAATCAAGTTCAATCCGATTGGCTGATCCAATCAGCCAATCAGATTGAGCTCGCATTCTATTCCGATCAGCCAATAGAATGCGAGCTCAATCTGATTGGCTGATTGGATCAGCCAATCGGATTGAACTTGATTCTGATTGGCTGATTCCATCAGCCAATCAGAAAATTCCTACCTTAATTCCGATTGGCTGATAGAATCCTCGCATTCTGTTCCGATCAGCCAATAGAATGCGAGCTCAATCTGATTGGCTGATTGGATCAGCCAATCGGATTGAACTTGATTCTGATTGGCTGATTCCATCAGCCAATCAGAAAATTCCTACCTTAATTCCGATTGGCTGATAGAATCCTATCAGCCAATCGGAATTCGAGGGACGCCATCTTGGATGACGTCCCTTAAAGGAACCGTCATTCGTCGTCTAGTCGTCGGAAGAAGAGGATGGATCCGCGCTGGAGGTCTTCAAGATGGAGCCGGTCGTCATCGGATGGAAGAACATAGAAGATGCCGCTTGGAGAAGATGTTTGCCGGTCCGGATGTCCTCTTCTTGCCGGATAGGAGGAAGACTTTGGAGCACCGGATTATGGATCGCCAACCCCCGCTTGGGTTGGATGAAGATCTTGGAGCCAGGACGGATCGGTGATACCTGGATGGTGAAGACAAGGTAGGAAGATCTTCAGGGGATTAGTGTTAGGTTTATTTAAGGGGGTTTGGGTTAGATTAGGGGTATGTGGGTGGTGGGTTGTAATGTTGGGGGGGGGTATTGTATGTTTTTTTTTACAGGCAAAAGAGCTGAAATTCTTGGGGCATGCCCCGCAAAGGGCCCTGTTCAGGGCTGGTAAGGTAAAAGAGCTTGTAATTTTTGTATTTTAGAATAGGGTAGGGAATTTTTTATTTTGGGGGTCTTTGTTATTTTATTAGGGGGCTTAGAGTAGGTGTAATTAGTTTAAAATTGTTGTAATATTTTTCTTATGTTTGTAAATATTTTTTTATTTTCTGTAACTTAGTTCTTTTTTATTTTTTGTACTTTAGATAGTTTATTTAATTGTATTTATTTGTAGCAATTGTGTTTAATTAATTTATTGATAGTGTAGTGTTAGGTTAATTGTAGGTAATTGTAGGTAGTTTATTTAATTATTTTATTGATAGGGTAGTGTTAGGTTTAATTATATCTTAGGTTAGGATTTATTTTACAGGTAAATTTGTAATTATTTTAACTAGGTAACTATTAAATAGTTCTTAACTATTTAATAGCTATTGTACCTGGTTAAAATAAATACAAAGTTACCTGTAAAATAAATATTAATCCTAAAATAGCTATAATATAAATGTAATTTATATTGTAGCTATATTAGGATTTATTTTACAGGTAAGTATTTAGCTTTAAATAGGAATCATTTATTTAATAAGAGTTAATTTATTTCGTTAGATAAAAATTATATTTAACTTAGGGGGGTGTTAGTGTTAGGGTTAGACTTAGCTTTAGGGGTTAATACATTTATTAGAATAGCGGTGAGCTCCGGTCGGCAGATTAGGGGTTAATAATTGAAGGTAGGTGTCGGCGATGTTAGGGAGGGCAGATTAGGGGTTAATACTATTTATGATAGGGTTAGTGAGGCGGATTAGGGGTTAATAACTTTATTATAGTAGCGCTCAGGTCCGCTCGGCAGATTAGGGGTTAATAAGTGTAGGTAGGTGTCGGCGACGTTGTGGGGGGCAGATTAGGGGTTAATAAATATAACATAGGGGTCGGCGATGTTAGGGCAGCAGATTAGGGGTACATAGGGATAACGTAGGTGGCGGCGGTTTACGGAGCGGCAGATTAGGGGTTAAAAGTGTAATGCAGGGGTCAGCGATAGCGGGGGCAGCAGATTAGGGGTTAATAAGTGTAAGGCTAGGGGTGTTTAGACTCGGGGTACATGTTAGAGTGTTAGGTGCAGACGTAGGAAGTGTTTCCCCATAGGAAACAATGGGGCTGCGTTAGGAGCTGAACGCTGCTTTTTTGCAGGTGTTAGGTTTTTTTTCAGCTCAAACAGCCCCATTGTTTCCTATGGGAGAATCGTGCACGAGCACGTTTTTGAGGCCGGCCGCGTCCGTAAGCAACTCTGGTATCGAGAGTTGCATTTGCGCTAAATATGCTCTACGCTCCTTTTTTGGAGCCTAACGCAGCATTTGTTTGAACTCTCGATACCAGAGTTAAATTTATGGTGCGGCCAGAAAAAAACCCGCGGAGCGTTAACAGCCCTTTTACCGCCAAACTCCAAATCTAGCCGTGTGTGTGCACGAGGCTCACTCCCTTAGCTGTCCCGGGACAGACATATTGATTTGCTGCTTAGAAGTCCTTTACAATGGGAGGTGGCTACTGAGGAATTTTTTAGGTAAAATATCTTTCTTTTTTACATAGAGATGTTCAGGTGATATTTTCTAGTCACTTTCAAGTGTTTCAACATTTGGGTATTATGGCCCTTTAACTTTTTATTTCGCCAAAAAAAAAAGAATTTATTAATGAAGTGTAATAAACCAAATTAATATCTAAAGGACTTTAATGGTTTTCCAAATTAGAAGAAGAATGTGGACAATGAAACATTTTAAAAATAAAATTAATTTACAAACCTATCCACATTAAAGGGACTGAGCATAACATTTTAAAAACTTTTCCAATTTACTTCTATTATAAAATTTGCTTCGTCCCCATGATATTCTGTGTTGAAGAGATACCTAGGTAGGCATCTGGAGCGCTACATGACAGGAAATAGTGCTGCCATCTAGTGCTCTTGCAAATGAATAGCATTCTTCAAAAACTGCTGCAGTATAGTGCTTCAGAAATGGGCCGACACCTAAGCTTATGTCCCTGCTTTTCATCAAAAGATTGAAAGAGAACAAAGAAAAATTGATCACAGAAGTAAATTAGAAAGTTGTTTAAAATATCATGCTCTGTTTGAATCATGAAAAAAATTGGGTTTCATATCCCTTTAAAGAGACGGTCATCTCAAAAATGTTTATTGTTTAAAATGATAGCTAATTTCTTTATTACCCATTCCCCAAGTTTGCACAGAAAACACAGTTATATTAATGCACTTTTTACCTCTGTGATTACCTTGTTTCTAAGCATCTTCTGACAGCCCCCCTGGTCACATGACTTTTTATTTATTATCTATTGACTTGCATTTAAAGGGACATGAAACCCCAAAATGTATTTCATGATTTAGGTATAACATACCATTTTAAACAATTTTCTAGTTTACTTCTAATATCAAATTTGCTTCATTCTCTTGGTATCTTTTGTTGATGGAGCAGCAATGCACTACTGGATGCTAACTGAACACATGGGTGAGCCAATGACAATCACTATATATATGCAGCCACCAATCAGCAGCTAGAACCTAGGTTCTTTGCTGCTCCTGAGCCTCCTAGATAAAGATTTCAGCAAAGGATAACAAGAGAAGGAAGCAAATTAAATAATATAAGTAAAATAGAAAGTTGTTTAAAATTGTTCTGTCTAAATCCTGAAAGAAACATTTTGGGTTTCATGTCCCTATAAACCATTTAGTGCTATGTTGTGCACAACCCACGCGTGAGCACAATGTTATCTATATGGCTCATATGAACTAGCAGTCTCCTGTTGTGAAAAGCTAATAAAAAAGCATGTGATAAGAGGCTGTCTGTAGTGGCTTAGAAACAGGCATAAATTTAGAGGTTTAAATGTTATAAAGTATATTAATATTACAATGTTAGTTGTGCAAAGCTGGGGAATGGGTAGTAAACGTGTTGTCTATCTTTTTAAACAATAACAATTTTTCTGTTGACTGTCCCTTTAAGTGACTTCATAACACTATATTTAAACATTTTTGGAACTATAAAACAGAAGGGTATTGTAATCAGCATATTATTAGTGTGCAGACAATGACATCAGCGCTGTACACACACAATTTATTATTAGTGTGCAGACAATGACATCAGCACTGTACACACACAATTTATTATTAGTGTGCAGACAATGACATCAGCGCTGTACACACACAATTTATTATTAGTGTGCAGACAATGACATCAGCGCTGCACACACACAATTTATTATTAGTGTGCAGACAATGACATCAGCGCTGTACACACACAATTTATTATTAGTGTGCAGACCAATTACATAAGCGCTGTACACACACAATTTATTATTAGTGTGCAGACAATGACATCAGCACTGTACACACAATTTATTATTAGTGTGCAGACAATGACATCAGCACTGTACACACAATTTATTATAAGTGTGCAGACAAAGACATCAGCGCTGTACACACACAATTTATTATTAGTGTGCAGACAATGACATCAGCGCTGTACACACACAATTTATTATTAGTGTGCAGACAATGACATCAGCGCTGTACACACACAATTTATTATTAGTGTGCAGACAATGACATCAGCGCTGTACACACACAATTTATTATTAGTGTGCAGACAATGACATCAGTGCTGTACACACACAATTTATTATTAGTGTGCAGACAATGACATCAACGCTGCACACGCACAATTTATTATTAGTGTGCAGACCAATTACATAAGCGCTGTACACACACAATTTATTATTAGTGTGCAGACAATGACATCAGCACTGTACACACAATTTATTATAAGTGTGCAGACAAAGACATCAGCGCTGTACGCACACAATTTATTATTAGTGTGCAGACAATGACATCAGCGCTGTACACACACAATTTATTATTAGTGTGCAGACAATGACATCAGCGCTGTACACACACAATTTATTATTAGTGTGCAGACAATTACATCAGCGCTGTACACACACAATTTATTATAAGTGTGCTGACAATGACATCAGCGCTGTACATACAATTTATTATAAGTGTGCAGACAATGACATCAGCGCTGTATACACAAATTTATTATTAGTGTGCAGACAATGACATCAGCGCTGTACACACACAATTTATTATTAGTGTGCAGACAATGACATCAGCGCTGTACACACACAATTTATTATTAGTGTGCAGACAATGACATCAGTGCTGTACACACACAATTTATTATTAGTGTGCAGACAATGACATCAACGCTGCACACGCACAATTTATTATTAGTGTGCAGACCAATTACATAAGCGCTGTACACACACAATTTATTATTAGTGTGCAGACAATGACATCAGCACTGTACACACAATTTATTATAAGTGTGCAGACAAAGACATCAGCGCTGTACGCACACAATTTATTATTAGTGTGCAGACAATGACATCAGCGCTGTACACACACAATTTATTATTAGTGTGCAGACAATGACATCAGCGCTGTACACACACAATTTATTATTAGTGTGCAGACAATTACATCAGCGCTGTACACACACAATTTATTATAAGTGTGCTGACAATGACATCAGCGCTGTACATACAATTTATTATAAGTGTGCAGACAATGACATCAGCGCTGTATACACAAATTTATTATTAGTGTGCAGACCAATGACATCAGCACTGCACACACACAATTTATTATTAGTGTGCAGACAATGACATCAGCGCTGCACACACACAATTTATTATTAGTGTGCAGACCAATGACATCAGCGCTGTACACAAACAATTTATTATTAGTGTGCAGACAATGACATCAGCGCTGTACACAAACAATTTATTATTAGTGTGCAGATAATGACATCAGCGCTGTACACACACAATTTATTGTTAGTGTGCAGATAATGACATCAGCGCTGTACACACACAATTTATTATTAGTGTGCAGACAATGACCTCAGCGCTGTACACACACAATTTATTATTAGTGTGCAGATAATGACATCAGCGCTGGACACACACAATTTATTATAAGTGTGCAGACAATGACATCAGCACTGTACACACACAATTTATTATTAGTGTGCAGACAATGACCTCAGTGCTGTACACACACAATTTATTATTAGTGTGCAGACCAATGACATCAGCGTTGTACACACACAATTTATTATTAGTGTGCAGACAATGACCTCAGTGCTGTACACACACAATTTATTATTAGTGTGCAGACCAATGACATCAGCGCTGTACACACACAATTTATTATTAGTGTGCAGACAATGACCTCAGCGCTGTACACACACAATTTATTATTAGTGTGCAGACAATGACATCAGCGCTGCACACACACAATTTATTATTAGTGTGCAGACAATGACATCAGCGCTGCACACACACAATTTATTATTAGTGTGAAGACCAATGACATCAGCGCTGTACACACACAATTTATTATTAGTGTGCAGACAATGACATCAGCACTGTACACACAATTTATATAAGTGTGCAGACAAAGACATCAGCGCTGTACTCACACAATTTATTATTAGTGTGCAGACAATGACATCAGCGCTGTACACACACAATTTATTATTAGTGTGCAGACAATGACATCAGCGCTGTACACACACAATTTATTATTAGTGTGCAGACAATGACATCAGCGCTGTACACACACAATTTATTATTAGTGTGCAGACAATGACATCAGCGCTGTACACACACAATTTATTATTAGTGTGCAGACAATGACATCAGTGCTGTACACACACAATTTATTATTAGTGTGCAGACAATGACATCAACGCTGCACACGCACAATTTATTATTAGTGTGCAGACCAATTACATAAGCGCTGTACACACACAATTTATTATTAGTGTGCAGACAATGACATCAGCACTGTACACACAATTTATTATAAGTGTGCAGACAAAGACATCAGCGCTGTACACACACAATTTATTATTAGTGTGCAGACAATGACATCAGCGCTGTACACACACAATTTATTATTAGTGTGCAGACAATGACATCAGCGCTGTACACACACAATTTATTATTAGTGTGCAGACAATTACATCAGCGCTGTACACACACAATTTATTATAAGTGTGCTGACAATGACATCAGCGCTGTACATACAATTTATTATAAGTGTGCAGACAATGACATCAGCGCTGTACACACAAATTTATTATTAGTGTGCAGACCAATGACATCAGCACTGCACACACACAATTTATTATTAGTGTGCAGACAATGACATCAGCGCTGCACACACACAATTTATTATTAGTGTGCAGACCAATGACATCAGCGCTGTACACAAACAATTTATTATTAGTGTGCAGACAATGACATCAGCGCTGTACACACACAATTTATTATTAGTGTACAGATAATGACATCAGCGCTGTACACACACAATTTATTGTTAGTGTGCAGATAATGACATCAGCGCTGTACACACACAATTTATTATTAGTGTGCAGACAATGACATCAGCGCTGTACACACACAATTTATTATTAGTGTGCAGACCAATGACATCAGCGCTGTACACACACAATTTATTATTAGTGTGCAGACAATGACCTCAGCGCTGCACACACACAATTTATTATTAGTGTGCAGACAATTACATCAGCGCTGTACACACACAATTTATTATTAGTGTGCCGACAATGACATCAGCACTGTACACACAATTTATTATTAGTGTACCGACAATGACATCAGCACTGTACACACAATTTATTATTAGTGTGCCGACAATGACATCAGCACTGTACACACAATTCATTATAAGTGTGCAGACAATGACATCAGCACTGTACACACACAATTTATTATTAGTGTGCAGACAATGACCTCAGTGCTGTACACACACAATTTATTATTAGTGTGCAGACCAATGACATCAGCGCTGTACACACACAATTTATTATTAGTGTGCAGACAATGACCTCAGTGCTGTACACACACAATTTATTATTAGTGTGCAGACCAATGACATCAGCGCTGTACACACACAATTTATTATTAGTGTGCAGACAATGACCTCAGCGCTGTACACACACAATTTATTATTAGTGTGCAGACAATGACATCAGCGCTGCACACACACAATTTATTATTAGTGTGCAGACAATGACATCAGCGCTGCACACACACAATTTATTATTAGTGTGCAGACCAATGACATCAGCACTATACACACACAATTTATTATTAGTGTGCAGACAATGACCTCAGCGCTGTACACACACAATTTATTATTAGTGTACCGACAATGACATCAGCACTGTACACACAATTTATTATTAGTGTGCCGAAAATGACATCAGCACTGTACACACAATTTATTATAAGTGTGCAGACAATGACATCAGCACTGCACACACAATTTATTATTAGTGTGCAGACAATGACATCAGCACTGTACACACACAATTTATTATTAGTGTGCAGACAATGACATCAGCGCTGCACACACACAATTTATTATTAGTGTGCAGACAATGACATCAGCGCTGCACACACACAATTTATTATTAGTGTGCAGACCAATGACATCAGCGCTGTACACACACAATTTATTATTAGTGTGCAGACAATGACCTCAGCGCTGTACACACACAATTTATTATTAGTGTGCAGACCAATGACATCAGCGCTGTACACACACAATTTATTATTAGTGTGCAGACAATGACCTCAGCGCTGTACACACACAATTTATTATTAGTGTGCAGACCAATGACATCAGCGCTGTACACACACAATTTATTATTAGTGTGTAGACAATGATCTCAGCGCTGTACACACACAATGTAAGTATTAGGGAATCACACACGGAACTGATTGCGAGAATGTTCTGTTTTACTTCTCTACTTAACAAGTTACTGGATATTCTCACAGCGATGTAACAAAGGAATGAAATAGAGTTTGTAAACTCAGTACTATCTTGGATGCGACTCAGTGGGAGTTTTATGTGGTGTATTAAGATGTTGCAAGAGAGACAGCTAGTGGTTACAGTAAGACAGTCCCATAATAACTACATATTAAATCTTACCCAGGCAAAAGGAAACATATATACTCTTAAAGGGACACAAAACTCACAGTTTGTCTTTTACGATACAGATAGAGAATGCAATTTTAAACAACTTACTTCTATTGCCAATTGTCTTTGTTCTGTTGGTATCCTTTATTGAAAAGTATGCATTGGTAGGCTCACAAGCTGCTGATTGTTGGCTGCACATATATGCCTCTTGTCATTGACTTTCAGCTAGCTCCCAGTAGGGCATTACTGCGCCTTTAACAAAGGATACTAAGAGAATGAAGCAAATTAGCTAATAGAAGTACATAGGAAAGCTGTTTAACGCATGTTATATCTGATTCACAAAAAAAAAAAAAAAAAGGGTTTCATGTTCCTTTAAAACTGGTAAATTTTGAGGGAGGATGTGCGCATGGATAGACCTGCCATTCACACCATATAAGCTAAATTATTTATTTAAATTGCAAGGTAGTGTGTTGTAAATTCAACTTTCGTTTCCATTCAATGTATGTGTAGTGAGAATTCTAAGCTAAACTATAAACTAATGTCAGATTGTTCCAGCTGAATATAATAGATGTCTGAGTTCATTCCAATAGACTGAGATGGGTAGAAGCACAGATGAAACTAATTAGATTTTATTAAACTGAGAAAAAGCAGCTTCAGATGTATCTGAATATAAGTTTACTGGCAGAGATTTTTTTTCTGTAAGTAACTGGACTTCTGCCAGTGATTAACTTGCTGTGGACTGTGAGAAATGAAGAGGGATGCCTTAATTTTCTGCACAATTTTCTAGCTAGTTTTTATAGGTATAATTTTGAGTTTGTAGTTCAGATCACGGCAGGAGGCCACAGCTAAGACTTTCCTGTCAGAAACGTTGAACCATAAGACTTGATTCATAAAAATTGTCATTTGTATAAATGAACAGACGTCAGTAATGTGTGAGACCAGACAGCACGCAGACAGGAGACAAGGTTCTGTGCTATGATGAAGCCTTCCTTTGTCACACAACCCAATAAATAAATAAGTGTTGTCTGAGAGCTCACAACTTGTGTGTAAATCATAGGGACCAGAAAACAAGGAACTGAGTAAGTACAGTAGACTAGCCACTGTCAGTGTTTGCCATTTGTATCCTGGTCTACTTGGGCATTCCTAGCCACTGTCTGTGTGGTCTGATGGCTGCTGTGTGTGCTTGTGCACAATACTGGTCATTGTCTAAGTGGTCTGAGGGTTACTGTGTGAGCGTGTGTAGTATACTGGCTACTGACTCTGTGGTCTGATGGTTACTGTGTGTGTTTGTGTACTATACTGGCTACTATCTGTTTGTGTGGTCTGATGGTTACTGTGTGTTTTTGTGTACTATAATGGATACTGTCTGCTTGTGTGGTCTGATACTTACTGTGTGTGTTTGTGTACTATAATGACTACTGTCTATTTTTGTGGTCTGATAATTACTGTGTGTGCTTGTGTACTATACTGACCCGTCTGTTTGTGTGGTCTGATGGTTACTGTGTGTGTTTGTGTACTGTACTGGCTACTGTCTGTTTGTGTGGTCTGATGTTTACTGTGTGTGCTTGTGTACTATACTGGCTACTGTCTGTTTGTGTGGTCTGATGGTTACTGTGTGTGTTTGTGTACTATACTGGCTACTATCTGTTTGTGTGGTCTGATGGTTACTGTGTGTTTTTGTGTACTATAATGGATACTGTCTGCTTGTGTGGTCTGATGGTTACTGTGTGTGTTTGTGTACTATAATGACTACTGTCTATTTTTGTGGTCTGATAATTACTGTGTGTGCTTGTGTACTATACTGACCTGTCTGTTTGTGTGGTCTGATGGTTACTGTGTGTGTTTGTGTACTGTACTGGCTACTGTCTGTTTGTGTGGTCTGATGTTTACTGTGTGTGCTTGTGTACTATACTGGCTACTGTCTGTTTGTGTAGTCTGATGGTCACTGTGTGTGCTTGTGTGCTCAGATGGCTACAATGTGTGCTTGTGCACTACTGACCACTGTCTGTTTGGACTGATGGCTAGTATGTGCTTTGATGCTTTTAGCTGAGTGGTCAGTAAAATCAGCCTGGTTGTGTACCTATTAAATAGGTCCTGAGGAGAACTGGAACTAAGAGGCCTAGGCCAAACCCTGAAATACAAACCCAGACCATTATCCCTCCACCACCAAACTTTACAGTAGGCACTATGCATTCTAGTAGGTAATGTTCTCCTGGCACCATAACACATCAGACTGTCAGATAGTGAAGTGGGATTCATCACTCCAGAGAACATGCTTGCACTGTTCCAGAGTCTGGTGGCTCGTGCTTTACACCATTACAGCTGACAATTGGCAGTGCTCATGTTTATGTGAGGCTTGTGCACAGCTGCTCGGCTATGGAATCCCATTTCATGAAGCCCCAGAGTTCTTGTGCTGAAGTTTTTCTGGAGGCCGTGTGGATAGGCTGACCATATTGCCGCTTTAAAAAGGGACACATGAAAAATACATATGTCAGGGCTGTTTTAAGATTTTTTTTTTAAAAGAACCCTCACATATGTATTTTTCATATGTGTTCCTTCTTAAAGCGGTAATATGGTCAGCCTACGTGTGGAACTCTGCAGTGAGTGATACAACAAATGATAGACGATCATGCTTCATATCTGGCATATCTACCGGGCAGATCTAGTAGGACAGGAATTTCCCAAACTGACTTGTGCACGAGACATGAGCACGTTACCTGCCTAGGTATCCTCTTAAACAAATAACACCATAAGAACAAAGCAAAAGTAAACTGGAAAGTTATTTAAACTGTGTGCTCTATCTGAACCATGAAAGACAAAACTGTGGGTTTCATGTCCATATTAATTTAAGCTTCTCCTCTGCTGCCCTAGGCATTTCCCACAGTAAACGGAAAGATTTTCTTTAACAAATAACATTATTTTTCACCTATTTATATTTAAATTTCTTTATTCCTCTTGTGAAAAATAGATTATTAGGTTAAGGGTTAAGTGCTGTGAGGGTCTTGCGGCTTAGGGGTTAATTGCTGTGTGGGTTTATTAAAGTGATTGTAAAGTTTGGGTATTTAAAACACAGTATATAAAATAATTAATAAAAAAGTCGCACTTTTATTAAATTCAGTGCACAATTTGATACTGGAAGTTAATTGGAAAGTAATTTATCTGAATCCTGAAAGTTTAATGTAGAATTTAGTGACAAAATTATTTTTTTAAACTTATATATTCAATGGAAAAAGATAGTACCTGAATATTTCCCCAAGGAACAGATGTTTGTAGCTCCTGCGCATAATGCCAAAGTATCAAACAAAAACCTGTCCCAATATCTAATCTTTAGATTAAAACAAGATTGTTTTATTAATCCAGGAAGATGAAGGTTCAAAGCTGTTTGAAAATCAGAAACTGGCAGTGGAACGTTCATATATTAACTGTAGTCGTGCCAAAAAAGAAACCTGTCTGGTGTGTGCAAATTAAAAAGATAGACATCTAATTTAATTTTGTTTTAAAAAAAAAAAAAAAATAATAGGTTCAGTCTTATTTTAAAGAGCTATAATTTTTTTATTTAAAGGGACAACCAGTAAAGAAATTCTCTGAGGCTTTTTTTGTGGAATTTTAATACATTTACTGTATTTTATGTATGAAGCTTTTAAATAGGGAAAGTTTCTCTGCTGTGCTCATATGGTGGTAGCTCTGTGAATTGTGTGTGATATCACAGGCAAATTAAAGGGACAGTCTAGGCCAAAATAAACTTTCATGATTCAGATAGAGCATGTAATTTTAAACAATTTTCCAATTTACTTTTATCACCAATTTTGCTTTGTTCTCTTGGTATTCTTAGTTGAAAGCTTAACCTAGGAGGTTCATATGCTAATTTCTTAGACCTTGAAGCCCACCTCTTTCAGATTGCATTTTAACAGTTTTTCACCACTAGAGGGTGTTAGTTCACGTATTTCATATAGATAACACTGTGCTCGTGCACGAGAAGTTATCTGGGAGCAGGCACTGATTGGCTAGACTGCAAGTCTGTCAAATGAACTGAAAAAAGGGGCAGTTTGCAGAGGCTTAGATACAAGATATTCACAGAGGTTAAAAGTATATTATTATAAATGTGTTAGGTTATGCAAAACTGGGAAATGGGTAATAAAGGGATTATCTATCTTTTAAAACCATAAAAATTCTGGTATAGACTGTCCCTTTAACTGAAACCACTGGATCTGAGCAAAACCTAGTATTGCCACCTAGCCATATTTAAAGGGACAGTCTAGTCAAAACTGCCAATTGTGCTAATAAAATAACTTTTAAATGGATTTTACATGATTTTTTGTATTGTTCTAAAAGATAAATAATGCCTTTACTACCCATTCATGAGCTTTGCAAAACCAATCTTGTTATATTAAAGTTACATTAAACTGTCCGTCTAGTCAAAATGATAGTTTTATGATTCACATAGGGCATGTAATTTTAAACAACTTTCCAATTTACTTTTATCATAAAATTTGCTTTGTTCTCTTGGCATTCTTTGTTGAAAGCTTAACCTAGGTAGGCTCATTTCTAAGCCCTTGAAGGCCACCTCTAATCTTAGTGCATTTTGATAGTTTTCCACAGCTAGACAGCGCTAGTTCATGTGTGTCATATAGATAACATTGTGCTCGCTCCCGTGGATTTAACTAGGAGTCTTCACTGAATGGCTAAAATGCAAGTCTGTCAAAATAACTCAAATAAGGGGGCAGTCTGCAGAGGCTTAGATACAAGGTAATCACAGAGGTAAAAAATATATTAATATAACCGTGTTGGTTATGCAAAAACTGGGAAATGGTTAATAAAGGGATTATTTATCTTTTTAAACAATAAGAATGCTGGCGTAGACTGCCCCTTTAACCAACATGACTGGTATTTTTAAGCTTCATTTGATGTAGAAAATATAGAATAATCATAAAAATGAAGGTGAACTGTCTTACTAAATTACTAAAACATGACCATATACCTTCTGATCTATAGTTACTGAATTATGCTTATATTTATTTATACAAATTTATACTAATTAGCATGACATGTATTTTCTTCCAATTAAAGGTGGCAATCCTATGAGGACAAAAAGCTTGTCTGCCACTATTTTGTTGAGAAGGTGCTGAGCACAACATGGGGAATATTCCCTGTTTAAAAGCTGCATAACTCTATTAAAGGGACATAATACTCATATGCTAAATTACTTGAAACTGATGCAGTATAACTGTAAAAAGCTGACAGGAAAATATCACCTGAGCATTTCTATGTAAAAAAGGAAGATATTTTACCTCACAATCTCCTCAGCTCAGCAGAATAAGTTCTGTGTAAAAAGTTATACTTCACCTGCTCCCAGCTGCAGGTAAAAATAAAAAAAAATGAAGAAATGAACAGCAGCCAATCAGCATCAGCAGTGCTAAGGTCATGAACTCTTACTGTGATCTCATGAGATTTCACTTAACTCTCATGAGATTTCATAGTAAGCTTCCTTTACCTGATTGGTGAAATAATATGAGAGTGCACGATGCTAGTCCCTTCAGATGTCCCAGGACAAACACACTAAAATGCTGCTTAGAAATCCTTTACAATGGGAGGTGGCTACTGAGGAACCTTTGAGGTAAAATATCTTTCTTTTTTACATAGAGATGTTCAGGAGATATTTTCTAATCAGCTTTTTACAGCTATGCTGCATCACTTTCAAGTGTTTAAACATTTGGGTATTATGGCCCTTTAAGAAATATATAAATTGATTTTGCTTTTTTTTGGGGGGGGGGGTAAAGCCTTTAGTTATCTGTTGTATATTTAATTATTATAATTGTTACACCTTATGGGACAGTTTTCACAAAACACATGAATGGTTATTAAAGAATTCTGAAATTGTACACTAAAGCATTAGTGATAATTCAATTTCAATAGGGTGCAAACTACAATGTGTCAAATCTAAAACTCTGGAAGTTCTTTATTTAAAAAATCCAAAATTTTGTATGAAATGATTGCCAAATACAAAATAATACAATACTGTGTCTTTTTGCAAATCAATTCATGCACATTTCAATTTTGATATTTTTATTCCTTTAATACAAAATTATATAGCGTCAGTTTGATAATAAACTTTATTATTTTTGCTCTACTAATTGTTCTGTAAAAAGTAGAACCATTCAGTGGACAAACATACGTTTTTAAAAACAAGAACACAAACATCTGTAAGATTTTTATACCCTATATTAAACATGAGAAAGGGGGGGGGGGCTAGCCTTGAGTCTGAACAGTCGCACAATGCTATAGCTCTGGCTACTTGTCACAAATAAATATATATTTGACAGTTCCCCTCAGTTGACCTGATCATCACAAGGTGCCTATTTGCTTATGAATCTTACCGGAGGAGTTTAAAGATGGAGGTCTGCATGGGGCCCCTGTAAGAGCCGGGCCCTCAGGCCAGGGCCGATTTGCCCGACTTGTCAGTCCGCCCCTGATGGAGGGACATATCTGAGTACATCTACTATGCAAGATTCTGTAGACCTACTAACCAAGGCCTTTGAGAGCGACCATTTCCCAATCTCAACTCCACGAGGTGAATCATGCAAGGCAGAAGGATTTTAAAAGTTCCTCCTCAGCAATTATGAGCTCCTCAATTTAGGGGGTCAGAGAGCCTTTATACCTGGGATACTGGTAATACAGATCTGGTAACACCTTGCTACACACTGATTAAGCCTCAACACCGCTCCTGCTGAACAACGACAATGGTGGGCAGTGAATGACTCGTGGCTCCCCTACTTACAAAACGATAGCCCCTCACTTAGACAACATTAGTTTGGTTGTCAGTCTGACATAATGGCAAACTACTTCCACTCTCTAGCCGATTCCTCAACTTCAGATCCGGAACCTAACAGGAACAATGCCCACAACATCACCATGAAGACTTACAATGACCGTATGTCTTCTGAGATATACATGGACATTAAGGAATCTAAGGATCCTGTCTGAAGAGGTGAACATTTTCTTTAACCCTACCTGCGATACCTATACGACTCCAGATTATACCCCAATGATCCAGGAGATTCAAGAGACGGAATTGCTTTACCAGACGGGCAGTCCTAAGCCCCTAGAAACCGAGTCTTGCATCTCTCACGGTACTGTCTACGCAGTTTCCCCTAACCTAGCTGATGTGCTCTCTGCCACCCACCCGACTCTGATTCCTGCTGACTCCAGGGACTTAACGGAGGGTAAGCCCCTCTATACTTACAATCTCCGGTGGTACCCGAGACATAACCGGCTCTTGAGATCCCTCAGAGGACAGGAACACCTACCAGAGCCCTGTCAGATGGCAGGAGCCTCTCAGGCCTCGAGATGTGGTGTGGGATAGTATGGACATACACCTGGAGCCCAACACTCTCTCTAACTAGCGGGCCCTCCCGAAACACCAAAGGGAAAGGACATATGCCACATGAGATCATTCAATTGTCTTTATTATTTACGCTAACCACTTTTAGAGTTTGCTTCCTAAGATACCAGGCTTAAGTCTAAGATCCAGAATGTGGGCCAGCAGTGATGGGAGGTTTCATATATAGTTTAATCGCCAGTTATTATTAGTTCCTATGACAGCGGGTAGGCCTGAGATATTTAGTACTGGTGATTCTGAGTCTGCAGCAGATAAAAAATGTATATGTTTCTTTTTATCATGGCGGGCACTATATGCTCTTAGTAGCCTGCCTATAAGACTGCACGGCAATGATATATGTAAATATTAAGTAGGATCTTAGTCTGTTATTTTTGTTTTGTATGCACATTTGTGAAATTGCGGTTAGTCTACCATGGCAATGTGACTTTATGTATGTCCTTCACCAATTACACTCATATTCTTAGGGACATAATTCATAAAGCTCCCCACTTTTACATTTATCTTAATCATTTGGGTTTCCAACATTGACTACATTAGCTAAGTTATGTCAGCAATCACTAGTATATGTTATAAATGAGGTACTGCCCTTCATCCTCTGTTCCTACTATCTTCAGATAAAATGTAGCCTACTCAGAGATCTTAGATATATGCTTATATTCCTATTCTACCTATATATTGCCTAAGCTGACTTATGTATGCCCCTCTGTTTGATGGGAAATGACTTTGGCTCTTTCACAGTAATACACTATACCTAATGTACAGCAGGGTTAATCTCTATACCAAATAAGAATGTCTCCTACACGTAATTTCTTGAACCTGGCCCTTCTTAGCTTAGTGCATTATATTCAGTAGGGGTTCTACATCTGTGGACTTTTTAGGGAGTACCATCAGCTAACTATATGGCCTAAACCATAGATCTAGTCCTATGAAGATAGGTTCAATCCATATGGTTTATTCATAGTACACAATATCTAGTCTCTAAATGGTACCCTTACTCATAGAAGTAATCTTTTATTTACTCACTATCGGGCAGACATGTTCAAAGTCTGGCAGCACATGGGGTCATATGTGACAATTAGCCTAGTATTGCTTTTTTATTTGCTTAAGTTCCTTTGATAGGTCTGTCTGAATGTGTTGTAGAAATTTCCTTAACTCTCATGTTCCTATAATATAACATATTGTCCTCAATTTAAGGGCTGAGTATTATTTTGTAGAGAGACACTCTTTGTAAAAGGTTGTAAATGTTTGTAACGTTTAGACAGCCCCCCCCCATCTCTCTACTATTCCAAGTGAAGACGTGTTATTAAGACATATCATTTCTGACCTTAAACACACACACCTTCATGATGTAAAAGGGATTACTTTAAACCCACTTAATGACATAGTCCGACCAATCCTAACTGTAGGTCTATATACATTTATATACCAGATACGAGGTACGTTATGCCTTGGGTATTTGTGCCTTTACATGCTTAACCATATTATACCCAAAAACCTAGAGACCCAAAAGTTTTACCAGACTGACACCCTAACTGGCTCCGCCCCCCCCCCCCCCCCATCCTCATTTACACACCATATAAATTTCTTACGGACATACTAGTTCGATTTATTCTAGACTGTTACTCCCACTTACTAGTTTCTTTTTGGGGACTGCTTTTCCTTCTACAGACAGGTGGAATTATAGACTAAGCTTTACACTCTATAGGCACGGTTTTCTTACTGTTTTAAGTTTCTCCAAGATGTATGCCTCGAGCCATTATAGCACTGTTATTCTTTTTTTTCCGCTATGTCTATGCGTCATAAAAAAAAAAGTATGTTCTACTACACGGCTGGTATTGTATTTTGGTGATTCTGTATGTAACATCCTACATAACCTCAGTAAAAAATTTGTTTAAAAAAAAAAAAAAAAAACATGAGAAAGAAGTACCTTAAAAGGACAGTGCGCTGTATCATTTTCTCCCCTTAAAGGGACACTAATGATTCCGATAGAGCCTGCAATTTTAAGCAACTTTCTAATTTACTCCTATTATCATTTTTTCTTTGTTCTCTTGCTATCTTTATTTAAAAAGCAGGAATGTGTTGCATAGGAACCAGTCCATTTTTGGTTGAGAACCTGGATTATGCTTGCTTATTGGTGAGTAAATGTAAGCCTCCAATAAGCAAGCACTATCCATGGTGCTGAACCTAAAATAGGCTGGCTGCTAAGATTTACATTCCTGCTTTTAAAATAAAGATAGCAAGAGAAGGAAGAAAAATTGATAATAGGAGTAAATTAGAAAGTTGATTAAAATGTCATGCTCTATCTGAATCATAAAAGAAAAAAAATTGGGTTCAGTGTCCCATTACATGTGTTCTCAATAATTAGTTTTATCTGCTGGAGTGTATAAAATAGTTTACAATTAGCTCTTTTACCTTTATTTTGACATTTTAAATAGCTGCTTTTGGATACTGAAACCGACACATATACTTAAAAATGTCAATATATGGGTAGACTTGTGCAGTCACAGAAAAATCACAGCAAATACTAGGAGAAATTTGTTTTCCCGAATATACGTTGGCTGCACTATTCGATACTTGTTTTAGTTTAAAACAAAATTAATACTGAATATTCATTAAACATTTACACTCGTTTTCGCAAAATACTACAGATCAACACGTGAAAAAGTTGATCTGTAGTATTGACCCGTAAAATTTATTTTAAAGGAAACGAATGAATGCTGATGAATTTCAGCAGTGTTTTTGTTGTTTAATTTTTGTGGTGCATTCATTCGGATATTCGTTTTGTTAAAACAAGAGGCAGAAGAAGTCATGCTCCCAGAGGGGAGTGTGGGAGATAGGTACTAAAATGTTCATTTGCAATTGTTTTCTCAAAGTGTATTCATGTGTATAGAGAGTGATAAGATACTAAAGGTCTGCTTTCACTACAAGGTCAAACCATTTTAATGGGTTGAAGTTTCAAAGAGCAGAAACAGTTATTAAAAAGAAAAAAATAAATCTAAAGAAGCAATGCCCCATACATTTTATGACTTGTATAGCAAGTTATTGAAAACACATTAAGTGAAAACAAATTTACAGTGCATTGTCCCTTTAACCAAAAAAAGTTAAATTTTTTATGTCATATCCCTTTAATTATTAACTCTGATGAAAAAAAAAAATGTGCACTATGTAATCTGGACCAACACTAATCTGACAACATTTCAAACATAAGCGCATCATTTAGATACCTAGATATATAGATAGATATAGATATATATTATATACAGGAAGAAAACCCTTTATCCAAATTGCGCTTGGGTCCAGAAAAGGTTTATATTTTGGAATACTTGCATCTGTAAAATGGGATAGCTTCCATCAATAGCTTATGTCATTTAGGCAATATTTACTTATAGTGCAGTTTATACCTGTAACCTAAAGGTAATTTTATATCTTTTTTAATACTTTTCTTTACATAGTATCATTAGAAACACTGTAACTGTAAGATAACATTTGTTGTTTTAAATAAATATAGACTATTATGTGCACATACAAAAACAAACCAAATACACAGGCAGAGAGGATTGGCGCCTACAGGCAGAGAAAAATAGTATATTTTGATAATTTTATTTTGTTACCTCAACATATTATGGATCTTACTATGCAGAATTTCAAGTAAGCTGTCTGTGGTCTGCTTGAGTCTCATTTCCTGAGACTCCATAGGTTGATCAATTCTTATTTTTGTGCAAACCCAGACTCTGACCGTGTTAATGGTCAGGATAGAGATAGGGCAGGATGATCAATCCCTTGCAATTCAATGCACAAGCAATTACATTAACTTGTCTAGAGCAATGGAGGATGTGGCAATGACTCCCTCTATTTCTACAGAGCAGAAAGATCTGGCACATTAGACATTTTTGTCATCAACCCTAATTGATAGATATGTGGACGCAACAGAGAGCTCAGACCGAATAAAGGGATATTACTCGCTGCCTTATAACCTAAGTACGGGGAAATACCCTGAAAGCGGAAATCTGTTTGGAGGCTTATTCTTTCCCCACTCGGAGGAGACAATCATTTATAGGCTTTGCATCCATGCAGAAGGGGGTGGAGAACTTACAAGTGTTAGAGGTAACGAAAGTACCAATCTATCAGCCCCTTTTAATGGTAGGAGTAGCTGTGGTAGATCCAACTTTCTTCACAGCTGACCTGGAGGAGTTTACCACCCAGAGTTGTGGGCAGAGCGACCCGTGTCATAGTTGAGGCCTCGTTAGACCATTTGCCTGGAGGATGGGAGTTGACTGACCTGCTTCTAATAGTGATATGTTCTGGTGCCTGATCTGAGTGTAAGGACTGATCTACAAAGAACAATAATATTCATTTTACTCCTCTCCTTGGACATTTTTTTTGGGCAAACAATGCAAGGGCTCCACTCTACTCTTTGCTCTCAACAGATAGACCACTGTTTCCTTTTTGCCTTGGTTTATGATTGTTTAATTTTAAGGAATCTTATAGTAACTGAGGGTGGTCCACATTAATGATACAGCTATCTGTTTATTTATATTTTGAGCAAAACCACTATTCCTTACAGGTAAGCTGTTGTAATAAATCTCTTCACTTTTCCATGCTAATTGTGTATTGAGGAGCATGACTATATTCATGGAGAAAATTTGTCATTGCTAATATAGATGACTGATTCTACATTGTGGGGTTCATTCTTATACAATCACTATTTTCCTCAAACTGACTTAGAGATGTAATTTTAATATCTATCTCCATAAAATATTTAACATAGTAGTATATTTAACCATAGTAGATGAGGTTGAAAAAAGATAGAAGCCCATCGAGTTCAGCTTATACAAATCTGAATATACTTACAATAAAAGCTCCAGTTGAGCTTAAATTAGTCCCATTTTAAAAAGTGACCCATTAAACACAAGCAATCACATATCCCTGAATTCTGTTCTCCCTTTAAATCATGCTACCCTTCACACATTTTAATGTACCTATTTTGCCCTTCTTAATATTTTTGCCATTTATGTGCTTAAAAACGTTTTTAGGGTTTGACTTCTACTATATCAGTTGCATCATTTAGAGAAGCACTGGGACACTTGTACTTAAGACAGCAGTTACCCTTTTTAATATTTGTTAGTGCGGTACTTTTTTTTTTGTTTCTCTAGGGAAGAGATAATACTACCTTCTACTATTGATTTAAAGGGACAGTCTAGTCAAAATTAAACTTTTATTATTCAGATAGCACTTGTAATTTTTTTTTTTTTTTTAAATATAATTTTTTATTGAGGTTTTCAACAGTACCCACATAAAAAGAAAAGATGCATCAATAAACCACAGTCTGGTACATACATAATAGATAAATTGGAGCATATTACAATTATTCATAGTAACAATGTCTGCTGTTTATGCTAAAAAAAAGGAAGAGTTTCTTGTTGGATATTCTAGTATTTGTAAATATTTTGGAAGTCTCACCGACACCTTTGATTTTCCAACAAATCAAAATAAGCATTCATTTTCCAACAAATCAAAATAAGCATTCATTTTCCAACAAATCAAAATAAGCATTCATTTTCCAACAAATCAAAATAAGCATTCATTTTCCATGATTCAACAACATTTTTTTTTTTTAAAAAAAGCAATCAGAAAACAACAAAAAAAAAAAAAAAAAGAACATAGCCATCTTTGCAGTGTTTATGTCTACTCAATCTAGTGAGTGCATCAGTACCATTTAAGCGAGAATCTGACCATCTTGCACCTTTTGTTGAGAAATAATACTTTTCTTCTTTTTCCTTTCTGAAGAAATTGTTGAAATTTCTAAGGCCTAGATTTGGAGTTTGGCGTTAGCCGTGAAAACCAGCGTTAGAGGCTCCTAACGCTGGTTTTAGGCTACCTCCGGTATTTGGAGTCACTCAAAAAAGGGTCTAACGCTCACTTTTCAGCCGCAACTTTTCCATACCGCAGATCCCCTTACGTCAATTGCGTATCCTATTTTTTCAATGGGATCTTTCTAACTCCGGTATTTAGAGTCGTGTCTGAAGTGAGCGTTAGAACTCTAACGACAAAACTCCAGCCGCAGGAAAAAAGTCAGTAGTTAAGAGCTTTCTGGGCTAACGCCGGTTTATAAAGCTCTTAACTACTGTACTCTAAAGTACACTAACACCCATAAACTACCTATGTACCCCTAAACCGAGGCCCCCCCACATCGCCGCCACTCGATTAATTTTTTTAACCCCTAATCTGCCGACCGCCACCTACGTTATCCTTATGTACCCCTAATCTGCTGCCCCTAACACCGCCGACCCCTATATTATATTTATTAACCCCTAATCTGCCCCCCACAACATCGCCGCCAGCTACCTACACTTATTAACCCCTAATCTGCCGACCGCAAAGCGCCGCCACCTACGTTATCCTTATGTACCCCTAATCTGCTGCCCCTAACACCGCCGACCCCTATATTATATTTATTAACCCCTAATCTGCCC
Organism: Bombina bombina; assembly: GCF_027579735.1. Lineage (NCBI taxonomy): Eukaryota > Metazoa > Chordata > Amphibia > Anura > Bombinatoridae > Bombina > Bombina bombina. Next base: position 137,424,529 of record NC_069503.1, read on the forward strand.
CCCTCAACGTCGCCTCCACCTGCCTACACTTATTGACCCCTAATCTGCCGAGCGGACCGCACCGCTACTATAATAAAGTTATTAACCCCTAATCCGCCTCATTAACCCTATAATAAATAGTATTAACCCCTAATCTGCCCTCCCTAACATCGCCGACACCTAACTTCAATTATTAACCCCTAATCTGCCGACCGGAGCTCACCGCTATTCTAATAAATGTATTAACCCCTAAAGCTAAGTCTAACCCTAACACTAACACCCCCCCTAAATTAAATATAATTTTAATCTAACGAAATTAATTAACTCTTATTAAATAAATTATTCCTATTTAAAGCTAAATACTTACCTGTAAAATAAATCCTAATATAGCTACAATATAAATAATAATTACATTGTAGCTATTTTAGGATTAATATTTATTTTAATAGTTAAGAACTATTTAATAGTTACCTAGTTAAAATAATTACAAAATTACCTGTAAAATAAATCCTAACCTAAGTTACAATTAAACCTAACACTATACTATCATTAAATTAATTAAATAAAATACCTACAATTACCTACAATTAAACCTAACACTACACTATCAATACATTAATTAAATACAATATCTACAAATAACTACAATGAAATAAACTAACTAAAGTACAAAAAATAAAAAAGAACTAAGTTACAAAAAATAAAAAAATATCTACAAACATAAGAAAAATATTACAACAATTTTAAACTAATTACACCTACTCTAAGCCCCCTAATAAAACAACAAAGCCCCCCAAAATAAAAAATGCCCTACCCTATTCTAAATTACTAAAGTTAAAAGCTCTTTTACCTTACCAGCCCTGAACAGGGCCCTTTGCGGGGCATGCCCCAAGAAGTTCAGCTCTTTTGCCTGTAAAAAAAACATACAATACCCCCCCCCCAACATTACAACCCACCACCCACATACCCCTAATCTAACCCAAACCCCCCTTAAATAAACCTAACACTAAGCCCCTGAAGATCTTCCTACCTTATCTTCACCATACCAGGTTCACCGATTCGTCCTGAAGAGCTCCTCCGATGTCCTGATCCAAGCCCAAGCGGGGGGCTGAAGATGTCCATGATCCGGTAGAAGTCTTCATCCAAGCGGGGCAGAAGAGGTCTTTCATCCGATTGAAGTCTTCATCCAAGCAGGGCAGAAGAGGTCTTCCATCCGATTGAAGTCTTCATCCAGGCGGCATCTTCTATCGACATCCATCTGGAGCGGAGCGGCAGCATCCTGAAGACCTCCGACGCGGAACATCCATCCTGGCCGACGACTGAACGACGAATGACGGTTCCTTTAAATGACATCATCCAAGATGGCGTCCCTCGAATTCCGATTGGCTGATAGGATTCTATCAGCCAATCGGAATTAAGGTAGGAAAAATCTGATTGGCTGATTGAATCAGCCAATCAGATTTAGCTCGCATTCTATTGGCTGATCGGAACAGCCAATAGAATGCAAGCTCAATCTGATTGGCTGATTGGATCAGCCAATCGGATTGAACTTGATTCTGATTGGCTGATGGAATCAGCCAATCAGAATATTCCTACCTTAATTCCGATTGGCTGATAGAATCCTATCAGCCAATCGGAATTCGAGGGACGCCATCTTGGATGACGTCATTTAAAGGAACCGTCATTCGTCGTTCAGTCGTCGGCCAGGATGGATGTTCCGCGTCGGAGGTCTTCAGGATGCTGCCGCTCCGCTCCAGATGGATGTCGATAGAAGATGCCGCCTGGATGAAGACTTCAATCGGATGGAAGACCTCTTCTGCCCCGCTTGGATGAAGACTTCTACCGGATCATGGACATCTTCAGCCCCCCGCTTGGGCTTGGATCAGGACATCGGAGCAGCTCTTCAGGACGGATCGGTGAACCTGGTATGGTGAAGATAAGGTAGGAAGATCTTCAGGGGCTTAGTGTTAGGTTTATTTAAGGGGGGTTTGGGTTAGATTAGGGGTATGTGGGTGGTGGGTTGTAATGTTGGGGGGGGGTATTGTATGTTTTTTTTACAGGCAAAAGAGCTGAACTTCTTGGGGCATGCCCCGCAAAGGGCCCTGTTCAGGGCTGGTAAGGTAAAAGAGCTTTTAACTTTAGTAATTTAGAATAGGGTAGGGCATTTTTTATTTTGGGGGGCTTTGTTGTTTTATTAGGGGGCTTAGAGTAGGTGTAATTAGTTTAAAATTGTTGTAATATTTTTCTTATGTTTGTAGATATTTTTTTATTTTTTGTAACTTAGTTCTTTTTTATTTTTTGTACTTTAGTTAGTTTATTTCATTGTAGTTATTTGTAGATCTTGTATTTAAATAATGTATTGATAGTTTAGTGTTAGGTTTAATTGTAGGTAATTGTAGGTATTTTATTTAATTAATTTAATGATAGTATAGTGTTAGGTTTAATTGTAACTTAGGTTAGGATTTATTTTACAGGTAATTTTGTAATTATTTTAACTAGGTAACTATTAAATAGTTCTTAACTATTTAATAGCTATTGTACATGGTTAAAATAATTACAAAGTTGCCTGTAAAATAAATATTAATCCTAAAATAGCTACAATGTAATTATAATTTATATTGTAGCTATATTAGGATTTATTTTACAGGTAAGTATTTAGCTTTAAATAGGATTAATTTATTTAATAAGAGTTAATTAATTTCGTTAGATTAAAATTATATTTAATTTAGGGGGGTGTTAGTGTTAGGGTTAGACTTAACTTTAGGGGTTAATACATTTATTAGAATAGCGGTGAGCTCCGGTCGGCAGATTAGGGGTTAATAATTGAAGTTAGGTGTCGGCGATGTTAGGGAGGGCAGATTAGGGGTTAATACTATTTATTATAGGGTTAGTGAGGCGGATTAGGGGTTAATAACTTTATTATAGTAGCGGTGCAGTCCGCTAGGCAGATTAGGGGTTAATAAGTGTAGGCAGGTGGAGGCGACGTTGTGGGGGGAAGATTAGGGGTTAATAAATATAATATAGGGGTCGGCGATGTTAGGGCAGCAGATTAGGGGTACATAGGGATAATGTAAGTAGCGGCGGTTTACGGAGCGGCAGATTAGGGGTTAATAATAATATGCAGGGGTCAGCGATAGCGGGGGCTGCAGATTAGGGGTTAATAAGTGTAAGGTTAGGGGTGTTTAGACTCGGGGTACATGTTAGAGTGTTAGGTGCAGATGTAGGAAGTGTTTCCGCATAGCAAACAATGGGGCTGCGTTAGGAGCTGAACGCGGCTTTTTTGCAGGTGTTTTTTTTCAGCTCAAACAGCCCCATTGTTTTCTATGGGGGAATCGTGCACAAGCACGTTTTTGAGGCTGGCCGCTTGCGTAAGCAACTCTGGTATCGAGAGTTGAAGCTGCGTTAAAAATGCTCTACGCTCCTTTTTTGGAGCCTAACGCAGCCTTTATGTGGACTCTCAATACCAGAGTTATTTTTATGGTGCGGCCAGAAAAAAGCCGGCGTTAGCTACGCGGGTCCTTACCGACAAAACTCTAAATCTAGCCGTAAGTTTTTTAGGAAAGGAGAAACCAAGGAAAAAAAACAAAAAAAACCCCTGCATTGCTGAAGCTTTTCCTCCCTCCCCCCTTCACGCAAGCCCCACACTACCAAATACCCAAAAGAACTATTTCCGAATTTTGAAATGGGCTTATCATATACTCGGTTGGCGAAAAGCTTTTAATAAATTTTGACCATTTGCTAAAAAATGCTACAATTTCGCCCTCTGAATTTAGATCTGTGGCGAGTTGTTCTACCTTGTATTGTTTTTTAAGATAGTTTTTGACCTCGTTCACTGTGGGTATGAATCTAGTTTTCCATTTTTTGAAAATCATATTTCTTGCGGCAAGAACTACAGGGAGTGCAGAATTATTAGGCAAGTTGTATTTTTGAGGATTAATTTTATTATTGAACAACAACCATGTTCTCAATGAACCCAAAAACTCATTAATATCAAAGCTGAATAGTTTTGGAAGTAGTTTTTAGTTTGTTTTTAGTTATAGCTATTTTAGGGGGATATCTGTGTGTGCAGGTGACTATTACTGTGCATAATTATTAGGCAACTTAACAAAAAACAAATATATACCCATTTCAATTATTTATTTTTACCAGTGAAACCAATATAACATCTCAACATTCACAAATATACATTTCTGACATTCAAAAACAAAACAAAAACAAATCAGTGACCAATATAGCCACCTTTCTTTGCAAGGACACTCAAAAGCCTGCCATCCATGGATCCTGTCAGTGTTTTGATCTGTTCACCATCAACATTGCGTGCAGCAGCAACCACAGCCTCCCAGACACTGTTCAGAGAGGTGTACTGTTTTCCCTCCTTGTAAATCTAACATTTGATGATGGACCACAGGTTCTCAATGGGGTTCAGATCAGGTGAACAAGGAGGCCATGTCATTAGATTTTCTTCTTTTATACCCTTTCTTGCCAGCCACGCTGTGGAGTACTTGGACGCGTGTGATGGATCATTGTCCTGCATGAAAATCATGTTTTTCTTGAAGGATGCAGACTTCTTCCTGTACCACTGCTTGAAGAAGGTGTCTTCCAGAAACTGGCAGTAGGACTGGGAGTTGAGCTTGACTCCATCCTCAAACCGAAAAGGCCCCACAAGCTCATCTTTGATGATACCAGCCCAAACCAGTACTCCACCTCCACCTTGCTGGCGTCTGAGTCGGACTGGAGCTCTCTGCCCTTTACCAATCCAGCCACGGGCCCATCCATCTGGCCCATCTAGACTCACTCTCATTTCATCAGTCCATAAAACCTTAGAAAAATCAGTCTTGAGATATTTCTTGGCCTAGTCTTGACGTTTCAGCTTGTGTGTCTTGTTCAGTGGTGGTCGTCTTTCAGCCTTTCTTACCTTGGCCATGTCTCTGAGTATTGCCCACCTTGTGCTTTTGGGCACTCCAGTGATGTTGCAGCTCTGAAATATGGCCAAACTGGTGGCAAGTGGCATCTTGGCAGCTGCACGCTTGACTTTTCTCAGCTCATGGGCAGTTATTTTGCGCCTTGGTTTTTCCACACGCTTCTTGCGACCCTGTTGACTATTTGGAATGAAACTCTTGATTGTTCGATGATCACGCTTCAGAAGCTTTGCAATTTTAAGAGTGCTGCATCCCTCTGCAAGATATCTCACTATTTTTGACTTTTCTGAGCCTGTCAAGTCCTTCTTTTGACCCATTTTGCCAAAGGAAAGGAAGTTGCCTAATAATTATGCACACCTGATATAGGGTGTTGATGCCATTAGACCACACTCCTTCTCATTACAGAGATGCACATCACCTAATATGCTTAATTGGTAGTAGGCTTTCGAGCCTATACAGCTTGGAGTAAGACAACATGCATAAAGAGGATGATGTGGTCAAAATACTCATTTGCCTAATAATTCTGCACTCCCTGTACTAGGTTTAATATCTTAGCGTCTCTAAAATCCTCCTTGTTGTTAGACAAGAAAATTATGTTAGAAAAAGTAAGTTTAAGTGGCTTTATTTTTACCACTTTTACTAACCAATACTCTAATTTGTGCCAGAATTGTTCTATCCTCGGGCATAGCCACACCATATGCAATAAGTCTGCCGCCAGTAAGCTGCATTTTGGACAATTCTTGAAGTTATCATTATTCCATCTATAAGCTTTATCTGGCGTGTAATATATCTGATATATAAGCTTTGTGTGAGACTCTCTCCATGTTTCAGATATTGTAGTGTTGCGTAATAGCGTGAAGGATCTCATAATATGTGTTTCCTTATCTATGTTCGTGGACAATTGATCTGACCATTTTTGGGCTAATTTTTCAACGTTACTGTTGCCTTTCTGTGAGTTCAGGAGGGTATACCATGGAGAGACGGAGGCGCGACCAGCCTTAATCAAGGCTGGCCACGGCTCCAGTCTCCCCCAAGTCCACCTCCAGTTGTATTGGGCATGCAGCTGAGTAGTATAGTGCCTGGCTTGAAGATAGGCAAAAAAATCTTGATTACTAAGGTTAAATTCCACTTTCAGTTCTTGGAAGGATTTGATAATTCCTGATTCTGCGTGATGAAGCTGTGCAACGTGTCTGAGCCCCTGCTCCTGCCACTTTTTCAAGTGCGGGGCTTGGAATCCCTCTTGAAATTCTATATTACCTAAAAAGGTTTGGTACCTGGGAATGTTAGTATTTATTCCCAACAATGTGCCTATCTTCTTCTGAATTATTACATGTATAGTTTTAAAATTTTTCACTTGTTTAGGTATTATATGGGTTGGTATATGTAAGAGCGAAACTGGCTTTAAGGGAAAGGTTAAACTATTCTCTAACTCGTTATCTGTAAAGTAATCAGCTTCTGCCACCCAGTCTGCCGCAGTGCGACCCAAGAAAACTAGATTATATAGGTATAAATTTGGAAGAGCCAGCCCAGCAAATTGCCTTGCCAGGCATAACCTTTGCAGGGCAACTCTGGGTTTCCTTGACTGCCATATAAATTTCCGAAGTGCCGTGTTGAATTTCTTGATATCTTGCGTTTTTATAAAAAATGGGAGGTTTTGGAGAGTGTATGATATCTTTGGCAAGATTACCATTTTGTATAGAGCAACACGCCCCGAAAGGGAGAGAGGTAGATTCTGCCAATCTCTCATAAGTGAGATAGCATGTGCCAAGATTGGGGTGATATTCAAGGAGTACCACTCCTGAGGATCTGCCGAGGCAAGTATTCCCAAATATCTAAGTGATTTCAGAACTGTTTTAAATGGGTTATTTAAATATGAGGTGTCGGTCTTCCTTAACCAGAGTAGTTCTGTTTTTTGTTTGTTCATTTTATACCCTGCAAATTGGCCAAATTGTTCAATTATGTTAAAGATTATTGGGATGTTCCGAGAGGTATTAGAAACATAGACCAGCAGATCGTCCGCATATAGAGACACTTTCAACTCGTGTTTGTTAATCATGATACCTTCAATATGGTTTCTGATTTTTGTAGCCAAGGGTTCAATCGCCAGATCAAATAGAAGGGGGGAGAGTGGGCATCCCTGCCTTGTGCCCTGCTCCAATCGGATAATCTGTGACTCCTGCCCATGCATGACTAGTTTTGATGTTGCCTGTGTGCATAGATTGTTTACTAGATTCAAAAATTCATTTTGAAATCCGTATTGTTTCAATGTAGTTAGAATATGATCATGGCTAACTCGATAGAACGCCTTCTCGGCATCGATCGCTATGATCGCTGCATCAGATAGATTTTCCTTTATCTTCCTTTCACTGTTCTTAAAATAATCAATGGATAAAAGAAGTTGTCTAATTTTAGATGAAGAGCTCCTTTTTACAAGAAACCCCACCTGGTCCTTATGAATAACTTCCCCTAAGCCTATCTGCATTCTCTTGGCCATAACTGAAGCAAATATTTTGTAATCTGTGTTTAGCAATGCAATGGGTCTGTATGACTCTCTGCATTGTGGGTCTTTGTCAGCTTTAGGTATTAGTATGGTGTGTGATGCTAGGAAGCTGGAGGGTATTTGATTGTTCTGTTGAAACAGATAATTAAAAAGAATAGTCAAATGTGGGATGATTGCTTTATCTAGAATTTTGTAAAATTCGTTTGGCAACGAATCAGGACCCGGCGCTTTCTCTCTTTTCAAAGCTTGAATTGCTTGACTTACTTCCAGTTCTGTTATTGGAGCATTCAACACCTGGTTGAATTCAGGGGATATTTTCGTGAGTGCGATATCTTTCCAGAAACTCTCCCTTGTAGTTGTATTTACTGGATTCGCCGCATAAATTGCTTTGTAGTATAGAAAAAAGGATTCAGATATTTCCTCGGGTGAGGTAAGCAATGTTTTATTAACTCGTATGGCTTCCACTGTTTTTGAAGATCTTGAATTCTTTACCAATTTAGCCAGTAATTTGCCTGATTTGTTGCCAAATTTGTAAAAATTAGATTGATATCTTAAATCTGCTTGTGTTGAGTTAAGCAGTAAAAAAGTGTCTCTATCTTCTTTAGCTTTAGTGTATTTTCTCCAGTTCTCATCGGAAGATATGTTTATGTACCTATTATAAGCATTAATTACCGTTTCGATTACTTGTCTTTCCATCCGGCGGGATTCTTTTTTGATATTTGCCATGAATGCAATTATATCCCCCCTCAATACCGCTTTTGCTGTTTCCCATAGAATTAGTGGACTTGCCACTGAGTCTTTATTATTTCAAAAATAATCCGCCCACCTTTCCCTGAGCCACTCTCTAAATTTTGCATTGTTATTGAGATATTTTGGATAAAAAAAAGCCTGTCTTTTAAGGCCGGTTTTCGAATCTGGAATGTTTAAAGTGATTGGTGCATGGTCAGATAATAAAATTTCAGATATATGTGCCCCCCTTGTGATAGAGACTATCGTTAATTAGCATGAGATCAATTCTCGATAGAGATTTAGTTGTTTTAGAACAGCATGTGTATTTTCTACTATCGGGGTTCTGGACCCTCCAAATATCTCTAACTGCTAAATTTCGCATGATGGATTTGAATAATTTATTTTCCAATTTGTCCTTCTTGTTTATCTTCTGCTTCAACCCGTGTCTCAATCTGTCTATTGGGGCTCTTGGGGACATATTAAAGTCCCCTGCTATGATTAAGTAACCTTCCGCTACTTGCAGAATTTTCACTTGGAGAGAGTCCCAAAACCCATATTCAATTATGTTCGGTGCATACAGATTGCATATAGTATATATTGAATTTGAAATTTTCACCTTTAAGATTATGAATCTACTGTCTGGATCAATCAGTGTATCTAGTTTTTCATAATTGAATTTCTTCCCAATCAGAATTGCGACTCCCTTGCTTCTTTTAACTGAGGGTGCGAAGATACATTCAGCCACCCAGGACGCTTTCAATTTTAGCGATTCCTCTGTGTTAAGATGTGTTTCCTGGAGTAGTGCTATGAGAGACTTGGTTTTCTGCAAATGTGTCAAGATTGTTTTTCGTTTAATAGGTGTTGCAATCCCGCCTATATTCCATGAGGTGATTTTAATATCTTTATTCATAGGGTTATTCATGTATCTCTAAAAGGTAATTAATTAAATGGGAATTACTCCTGGAACGTATGTGGCCCACGGCGGGGAGGGAGGAGCGGGAGAGCAGAAGAAAAAAAAAAAAAAAAACCCATACAATCAACAGTATAACTAATACAATCTCTAATTCTTGCACTAAATTTAGCAATTAGCTCCATGCTCTGTTATCTTTTTTTTCAGCGTCAGCTGCTGAATAAAAAAAAAACGTTTGACCTTCAAGTGTGAGTTTAAGTCTGGCTGGAAAGATGACCGTAGCTTGCCAGCCCATCTTCAGCATCCTACCACAAACAGGGGAGAGCTCCCTCCTCTTTGTGGAGGTTTCTATAGAGAAATCTTGAAATAACAAAATTTTATTTCCATTGTAAAAAATAGGTTGATTCTTACGAAAGAATTGAAGGAACATCATTTTGTCCTCCAGCGATGATGTCCTTTCCCAGCTCTGCTTCTATTCAAGAGGTAATGTATCAAGACAATATATCTCTGTAGTGCTGGACTGGCTTGACTCTCCTTAAGTTATGTCACTGCCCGGCTTTCTCTGGATGTCAGTGCTCGGATTTACTCCACTGCCGCTGATCTCGACCGGTGTTTGTGTCCTTTTTGTGATCACATCTGCAGCTGAGTGGGACCTTCTTGCGGCAGAGACTGTGAAAGGCCGTCAGCTGAGGGAATGATTCCGTAGCAACCAGTTCCGGTAAGCGGAGCGATCTGCCTACTCCCCACGCGCAGCACCAGTGGGTGAGGAGGGCAATCAAGGATCCGTGTCTCAGAATCAGGAGCCCCCAATCTCTCTCCGGGCATGCGCACGGACAACCCAGCGACGTCGTTCCTCACACTTGCGATCCAAGACTTGAATGTGTCATCATCTCCCCACACGCAGCACCGGTGGTAGGGAGGACAGACACAAGGTAAATCTTCTAGATAGAACCTTATTTTGTTATGGAGATATATTTATTTATTTTTAATTTAAATGTTGGGGTGAGTGGGTGCTAAGTTATAGATTCCAGCAATAATTCCTGGCTGTCCACCCCTCTCTCCTGTAGAAAGTGAGAGGGGGGTTATCTTAGGTAGATCTTTTACCCTTGAGGGAGCTTGTTCATACAGCCAGTTAGGTCCAGCTCCGGGTAAATAAAGATCTTTTTCAGCGTAGTTGACAGTGACCGCTGTGGAAGGATATGCCAGGGTGTAGAAAACAACTGGCTGCAGACTTGGGAAACAGAAACTTTTCCCTCTCCAAAAAAACGCCTTTCAGAGTTCCTGGCGCGAACAACCGCCACAGGAGTAACTGCAGGGGAATGAAGCTTGCTCTTTGCACAGACTCCTCCTCTTCCTTCCAGCCCTCCCAGGACTTGTAATTTTAATCAACTTTCCAATTTACTTTTATCATCAAATTTGATTTTTTTCTCTTGGTATTCTTACTTTAAACTAAACATAGGTAGGCTCATATGCTAATTTCTAAGCCTTTGAGGGCTGCCTCTTATCACAGGCTTTTTAAATCTCTTTTCAACACAAAGAGACAGAAAGTACACGTGGGCCATATAGATAACACCGTGTTCAGGCACAGAAAGTTATTTAAGATTTAGCACAAAACAATGCTAAATGCAAGACAATAGATAATAAACAGTCACAGTCATGTGATCAGGGGGCTGGAAGAAGGTTCCTAGATACAAGGTAATCACAGAGGTAAAAAGTATATTAATATAACTGTGTTGGTTGTGCAAAACTAGGGAATATGTAATAAAGGGATTAACTATCTTTTAAAACAATAACAATTCTGTTGTAGACTATCCCTTTAAGGTGAACCACCTTAGACAGTGTTAGGTAGGGATCTAATTATTCATGTTTCACAGTTTTGGACCAGAGCTTTTATTTTCTTGGGATTTTTGGTTGCATTGCTAGCGGCCGAACTGGCGAGACTTGAAGTGTGTATATGTATCTATGAGCCCCAACATCACCAACATCCCCAACACCACAAAATGAGGCTAGCGGTTAATACCAGGTGATCGTTATTACTATCATGATCTCTTGATACTTATAAACACTGTTGTGCTTATTTGGGCTGATAGGGACCCATTTATAAGGCAGAGGTCCATAAAACGCACCTAGTATAGAGGTGACGGTCATTTCTATAGCATCCACCTCAAATCTAACGATGGATGAGACCCCTAATCTGAAAATAGGTAATCTCCTCTTTTATGTAATGAGGTATTATGTGTATATTGTACTCTGTCTTTAGTGAGTAAAACATTAGACACGTGGTTGACATTTTTATGACAATCACCTACTAATGAAACGGGTATTAGATTTAGACCCACATTGGAAAGAGGGTGCTCCCCTTTTCCATACGGTGCTGTTTTATGAGGGGGGGAATATGGGCTCTAAAAGTGCACTCTCCACCTCGTCAAACACTGCAAATGTATTAACAGGGGCAGGTGATCACCTGAAAATTAGAGAGGTGTGTGACCTTTATTTAATAGAGGGGAATTCCCTCTTTCACATGAGGAATCTCATACCCCTATAATTAAATCAGACGAGAACATAAGGGTGGCACAGTGTCAGTTACTAAGCAATTAGAATGACATATTTTTTAGTTGGGCAGGTGATTACTATTTTTAGCATTGACTCCTGGATATTAAAAATTAATAATGGTGGAATTATATGTTCATTCCTGTTCCTTTAAGGACTATAGAATTCAAGTTGTGGCTAAAGTATCTTACTGCTCCACAGAATTGCATCCAGGCCCTGTGATAAAGGTTGTGGGTTGTACCCTCAAATTATATGTTTATCTTAGGTGGGAATAATTAATGTTCAATATTATCCAATATTCTATTTGGTGTGTTATTTTGTCAAGGCAATATTTCAACATTTTAAATGGTGCAGCAAAACACTTAAAGGGACAGTAAACACCAGAATTTGTGTTGTTTAAAAAGGTAGATAATCCCTTTATTATCCATTCCCCAGTTTTGCATAACCAACACAGTTATAATAATATACTATTCACCTCTGTGATTACCTTGTATCTATGCCCCTGCAAATTGCATTTTTAGCCAATCAGTGCTGACTCCTAGGAGCTTCACGTGCCTGAGCTCAATGTTATCTATATGAAACACATGAACTAACGCCCTCTAGTGGTGAAAAACTGTCAAAATGCTTTCAGATTAGAGGTGGCCTTCAAGGTCTAAGAAATTAGCGTATGAACCTCCAAGGTTTAGCTTTCAACTAAGAATACCAAGAGAACAAAGCAAAATGGGTAATGAAAGTAAATTGAAAAGTTGAATTAAAATTACATGCCCTATGTAAATCATGAAAGTTTTTTTTTTACTTGACTGTCCCTTTAAATGACCATTAAATACAATAGAATTGCACCATCATAAGAAAATACAATAGCAGTTTTGAATTTTAAATGGGAAGTAGATTTTTTTTCTGACAAATTAAAAAATGTACTTCAATTTGCTGCTCCCTGTATCATGTGACATCCATCAGCCAATCACAGATTTATATGTATACACTGTGAACTTTTGCACATGCTCAGTAGGAGCCTCAGAAAGTGTGCAGATAAAATGGCTGTGCACAATTTGATAATGGAAGTGAGTTGGAAAGTCTCTTAAAACTGCATGTTCTATCTGTATCATTAAAGTTTAATTTTTACTTTAGTGTCCCTTTAAATGCTTGATATATTGATGTATGCAAAGCAAAAGATTAGTCTGAGAATAGTACATAGATTACAGTAGTTTAAAAAAGTTTTAGTTTAAAAAAGTAATGGGTGGGTACTGTCATGGACAGTCAACAGTAAAAATAAACTAGCTTGAATGCATTACTTACAATACGATTATTGCAGACATCCTTATTCACATCATATAATCCAGATTGAATCGATTTAGTATAAAAAAGGAACTGCCGTTCTGAGCCGTTTGGGTAAAAAAACATAATTTATGTAAGAACTTACCTGATAAATTCATTTCTTTCATATTAGCAAGAGTCCATGAGCTAGTGACGTATGGGATATACATTCCTACCAGGAGGGGCAAAGTTTCCCAAACCTCAAAATGCCTATAAATACACCCCTCACCACACACACAATTCAGTTTAACGAATAGCCAAGAAGTGGGGTGATAAAAAAGTGCGAAAGCATATAAAATAAGGAATTGGAATAATTGTGCTTTATACAAAAAACATAACCACCACAAAAAAAAGGTGGGCCTCATGGACTCTTGCTAATATGAAAGAAATGAATTTATCAGGTAAGTTCTTACATAAATTATGTTTTCTTTCATGTAATTAGCAAGAGTCCATGAGCTAGTGACGTATGGGATAATGATTACCCAAGATGTGGATCTTTCCACGCAAGAGTCACTAGAGAGGGAGGGATAAAATAAAGACAGCCAATTCCTGCTGAAAATAATCCACACCCAAAATAAAGTTTAATGAAAAACATAAGCAGAAGATTCAAACTGAAACCGCTGCCTGAAGTACTTTTCTACCAAAAACTGCTTCAGAAGAAGAAAATACATCAAAATGGTAGAATTTAGTAAAAGTATGCAAAGAGGACCAAGTTGCTGCTTTGCAAATCTGATCAATCGAAGCTTCATTCCTAAACGCCCAGGAAGTAGAAACTGACCTAGTAGAATGAGCTGTAATCCTTTGAGGCGGAGTTTTACCCGACTCAACATAGGCAAGATGAATTAAAGATTTCAACCAAGATGCCAAAGAAATGGCAGAAGCTTTCTGGCCTTTTCTAGAACCGGAAAAGATAACAAATAAACTAGAAGTCTTTCGGAAAGACTTAGTAGCTTCAACATAATATTTCAAAGCTCTAACAACATCCAAAGAATGCAACGATTTCTCCTTAGAATTCTTAGGATTAGGACATAATGAAGGAACCACAATTTCTCTACTAATGTTGTTGGAATTCACAACTTTAGGTAAAAATTCAAAAGAAGTTCGCAACACTGCCTTATCCTGATGAAAAATCAGAAAAGGAGACTCACAAGAAAGAGCAGATAATTCAGAAACTCTTCTGGCAGAAGAGATTGCCAAAAGGAACAAAACTTTCCAAGAAAGTAATTTAATGTCCAATGAATGCATAGGTTCAAACGGAGGAGCTTGAAGAGCCCCCAGAACCAAATTCAAACTCCAAGGAGGAGAAATTGACTTAATGACAGGTTTTATACGAACCAAAGCTTGTACAAAACAATGAATATCAGGAAGATTAGCAATCTTTCTGTGAAAAAGAACAGAAAGAGCAGAGATTTGTCTTTTCAAGGAACTTGCGGACAAACCTTTATCTAAACCATCCTGAAGAAACTGTAAAATTCTTGGAATTCTAAAAGAATGCCAAGAAAAATGATGAGAAAGACACCAAGAAATATAAGTCTTCCAGACTCTATAATATATCTCTCTGGATACAGATTTACGAGCCTGTAACATAGTATTAATCACAGAGTCAGAGAAACCTCTTTGACTAAGAATCAAGCGTTCAATCTCCATACCTTTAAATTTAAGGATTTGAGATCCTGATGGAAAAAAGGACCTTGCGACAGAAGGTCTGGTCGTAGCGGAAGAGTCCACGGATGGCAAGAGGCCATCCGGACAAGATCCGCATACCAAAACCTGTGAGGCCATGCTGGAGCTACCAGCAGAACAAACTAGCATTCCTTCAGAATCTTGGAGATTACTCTTGGAAGAAGAACTAGAGGCGGAAAGATATAAGCAGGATGATACTTCCAAGGAAGTGATAATGCATCCACTGCTTCCGCCTGAGGATCCCGGGATCTGGACAGATACCTGGGAAGTTTCTTGTTTAGATGAGACGCCATCAGATCTATTTCTGGAAGCTCCCACATTTGAACAATCTGAAGAAATACCTCTGGGTGAAGAGACCATTCGCCCGGATGCAACGTTTGGCGACTGAGATAATCCGCTTCCCAATTGTCTATACCTGGGATATGAACCGCAGAGATTAGACAGGAGCTGGATTCCGCCCAAACCAGAATTCGAGATACTTCTTTCATAGCCAGAGGACTGTGAGTCCCTCCTTGATGATTGATGTATGCCACAGTTGTGACATTGTCTGTCTGAAAACAAATGAACGATTCTCTCTTCAGAAGAGGCCAAGACTGAAGAGCTCTGAAAATTGCACGGAGTTCCAAAATATTGATCGGTAATCTCACCTCCTGAGATTCCCAAACTCCTTGTGCCGTCAGAGATCCCCACACAGCTCCCCAACCTATGAGACTTGCATCTGTTGAAATTACAGTCCAGGTCGGAAGCACAAAAGAAGCCCCCTGAATTAAACAATGGTGATCTGTCCACCACGTTAGAGAGTGTCGTACAATCGGTTTTAAAGATATTAATTGAGATATCTTTGTGTAATCCCTGCACCATTGATTCAGCATACAGAGCTGAAGAGGTCGCATGTGAAAACGAGCAAAGGGGATCGCGTCCGATGCAGCAGTCATAAGACCTAGAATTTTCATGCATAAGGCTACCGAAGGGAATGATTGTGACTGAAGGTTTCGACAAGCTGAAATCAATTATAGACGTCTCTTGTCTGTTAAAGACAGAGTCATGGACACTGAATCTATCTGGAAACCCAGAAAGGTTACCCTTGTCTGAGGAATCAATTAACTTTTTGGTAAATTGATCCTCCAACCATGATCTTGAAGAAACAACACAAGTCGATTCGTATGAGATTCTGCTAAATGTAAAGACTGAGCAAGTACCAAGATATCGTCCAAATAAGGAAATACCACAATACCCTGTTCTCTGATTACAGACAGAAGGGCACCGAGAACCTTTGTAAAAATTCTTGGAGATGTAGCTAGGCCAAACGGCAGAGCCGCAAACTGGTAATGCTTGTCCAGAAAAGAGAATCTCAGGAACTGATAATGATCTGGATGAATCGGAATATGCAGATAAGCATCCTGTAAATCTATCGTGGACATATAATGCCCTTGCTGAACAAAAGGCAAGATAGTCCTTACAGTTACCATTTTGAACGTTGGTATCCTTACATAACGATTCAATATTTTTAGATCCAGAACTGGTCTGAAGGAATTCTCCTTCTTTGGTACAATGAAGAGATTTGAATAAAACCCCATACCCTGTTCCAGAACTGGAACTGGCATAATTACTCCAGCCAACTCTAGATCTGAAACACAATTCAGAAATGCTTGAGCTTTCACTGGATTTACTGGGACACGGGAAAGAAAAAATCTCTTTGCAGGAGGTCTCATCTTGAAACCAATTCTGTACCCTTCTGAAACAATGTTCTGAATCCAAAGATTGTAAACAAAATTGATCCAAATTTCTTTGAAAAAACGTAACCTGCCCCCTACCAGCTGAGCTGGAATGAGGGCCGCACCTTCATGTGGACTTAGAAGCAGGCTTTGCCTTTCTAGAAGGCTTGGATTTATTCCAGACTGGAGATGGTTTCCAAACTGAAACTGCTCCTGAGGATGAAGGATCAGGCTTTTGTTCTTTGTTGAAACGAAAGGAACGAAAACGATTATTAGATTTTTTATCCTGTGGTAAAAAAGTTCCTTTCCCACCAGTAACAGTTGAGATAATGGAATCCAACTGAGAACCAAATAATTTGTTACCCTGGAAAGAAATGGAAAGTAGAGTTGATTTAGAAGCCATATCAGCATTCCAAGTTTTAAGCCATAAAGCTCTTCTAGCTAAAATAGCTAGAGACATAAACCTGACATCAACTCTGATAATATCAAAAATGGCATCACAGATAAAATTATTAGCATGCTGAAGAAGAATAATAATATTATGAGAATCATGATCTGTTATTTGTTGTGCTAAAGTCTCCAACCAAAAAGTTGAAGCTGCAGCAACATCAGCCAAAGATATAGCAGGTCTAAGAAGATTACCTGAACACAGATAAGCTTTTCTTAGAAAGGATTCAATTTTCCTATCTAAAGGATCTTTAAACGAAGTACCATCTGACGTAGGAATAGTAGTACGTTTAGCAAGGGTAGAAATAGCCCCATCAACTTTAGGGATTTTGTCCCAAAATTCTAATCTGTCAGACGGCACAGGATATAATTGCTTAAAACGTTTAGAAGGATAAATTACCCAATTTATCCCATTCTCTGGAAATTACTTCAGAAATAGCATTAGGAACAGGAAAAACTTCTGGAATAACCACAGGAGATTTAAACACCTTATCTAAACGTTTAGAATTAGTATCAAGAGGACCAGAATCCTCTATTTCTAAAGCAATTAGTACTTCTTTAAGTAAAGAACGAATAAATTCCATTTTAAATAAATATGAAGATTTATCAGCATCAATCTCTGAGACAGAATCCTCTGAACCAGAAGAGTCATCAGAATCAGAATGATGATGTTCATTTAAAAATTCATCTGTAGAGAGAGAAGTTTTAAAAGATTTTTTATGTTTACTAGAAGGAGAAATAACAGACATAGCCTTCTTGATGGATTCAGAAACAAAATCTCTTATGTTATCAGGAACATTCTGCACCTTAGATGTTGAGGGAACTGCAACAGGCAATGGTACATTACTAAAGGAAATATTATCTGCTTTAACAAGTTTGTCATGACAATTAATACAAACAACAGCCGGAGGAATAGCTACCAAAAGTTTACAGCAGATACACTTAGCTTTGGTAGTTCCAGCACTAGACAGCGATTTTCCTGAAGTATCTTCTGACTCAGATGCAACGTGAGACATCTTGCAATATGTAAGAGAAAAAACAACATATAAAGCAAAATTGATCAAATTCCTTAAATGACAGTTTCAGGAATGGGAAAAAATGCCAATAAACAAGCTTCTAGTAACCAGAAGCAAAGAAAAAATGAGACTGAAATAATGTGGAGACAAAATGACGCCACATCCGGAACGCCGACATTTTTGGCGCAAAAGGACGTCAAAAAATGACGCAATAAAATGAAGCATTTTCAGCCCCCGCAAGCCTAACAGCCCACAGGGAAAAAAAGTCAAATTTGATTCAAACGCATTATCCCAAATATGAAACTGACTGTCTGAAAATAAGGAATGTTGAACATTCTGAGTCAAGGCAAATACATGTTTGAATACATATATTTAGAACTTTATAAATAAAGTGCCCAACCATAGCTTAGAGTGTCACAGAAAATAAGATTTACTTACCCCAGGACACTCATCTACATGTTTGTAGAAAGCCAAACCAGTACTGAAACGAAAATCAGCAGAGGTAATGGTATATAAATAAGAGTATATCGTCGATCTGAAAAGGGAGGTAAGAGATGAATCTCTACGACCGATAACAGAGAACCTATGAAATAGACCCCGTAGAAGGAGATCACTGCATTCAAATAGGCAATACTCTCCTCACATCCCTCTGACATTCACTGCACGCTGAGAGGAAAACCGGGCTCCAACTTGCTGCGGAGCGCATATCAACGTAGAATCTAGCACAAACTTACTTCACCACCTCCATAGGAGGCAAAGTTTGTAAAACTGAATTGTGGGTGTGGTGATGGGTGTATTTATAGGCATTTTGAGGTTTGGGAAACTTTGCCCCTCCTGGTAGGAATGTATATCCCATACGTCACTAGCTCATGGACTCTTGCTAATTACATGAAAGAAAACATGGCTCCATAAACCCTCCTCTCATCTTCTTCTTCCCCACGGCTAGTTTGAAACTCTGTAGTGCCTGCCAAAGATTCTAACAACTGACGCATGTGCATAGTGTCCGTTTTTTTTTTTTTCCACTGCAGGAAGAGGCGGGGATGTATTTTAGTGTTGCACCAGTCCCACACTGCTCATTTTCCTTTGTGCAGCTTTGGTTTTTATTTTGGTATCAGTTCCAGGTAACTGTTTTCTACATTCACAATGATAGGCAGAATTATCTGTGCAAGGACTGGAAGTGAGCTGTGTATGTGAGGCACAGGGGACCACAGTGTGAGTGTATTTTTGTAGTTTCTGGGTAGCAGTGACGTTCAGTGAGGTCAGAGGCTGGTGAGGCACTAGATATGATACGACGGAGAAACACATGTACAGAGGGCCGCAAGTACCCCCAACAGGGCAGGTTTAAATGATAGCTGAACCAGTGCACAGGTGACATAATCAGGTGATGGGTGAGAGCAAGTTAGTAACCACTGATCACCTGATTATTTCACCTGTGCACCGATTCAGCTATAATGAAAACCTGGCCTGTTGGGGGTACTTGAGGACCATTGTTGAGAAACATTGCACTAAAGCACCAGCTCATCGGAAATGTATTGATTACCTGGATAATAAAGCACACATACTCTGCTCACTGACACCCACACACACTCTGCTCACATACACACTCACACAATTCTGTGGCACAGTGTCAGTTACTAAGCAATTAGAATGATACACAATCTCTTCTACTCACTACTTTATTGTAAAAATATAAATAATTTACCATACAAATTTTACACAAAAGACAAGTTATCAATACTGCCAACGCAGCTGCTGCTGCAATATGGTGTTCAAGAAACGCACGTGCACATCCCACTTAGGTATGCTCTTCAACAAAGGACACCAAAGGATACCAAAAGAATGAAGTACATAATAATAAAAGTAAAATAGAAAGTTTATTTATTTTTTGTGTGCAATTTCTATCTGAATGATGGAAATGTAATTATGACTTTCCTGTTCCTTTCAAAAACTAATTTTATTTGCTGACATGGGGCCAGTAACAGTTGATGCTAAGTCTCAAAATATAAATAACTAGAAAAGTCTATTAAAATAGCATGCTCTACCTCAATCATGAAAGTTTAATTTTAAATGTCTCCCTTTGACTATGTGTTTAACCAGTTACTTTACAGAGGCATTATTTCTAAAAACATTTAACTGCAATAATATATTTTTTAAAGGACTCATTATCTCCTTTTATTAATATAAACTTGTATAAAAGCTGCACATATTAAAAACACAATGCAACAGCTTTCAATTGATTTGTGAATTACAAGTTAACAGCAGTCTTTAAATAAATGGAGACACAGAGAAAAATAAAAATAGATACTGCATCCTCTGACTGAACAGACATAACATATATGGAGTTTGTACCTAATTAAATCAAATAACCATGAAAAAACATAATTTATGTAAGAACTTACCTGATAAATTAATTTCTTTCATATTGGCAAGAGTCCATGAGCTATTGACATATGGGATATACAATCCTACCAGGAGGGGCAAAGTTTCCCAAACCTCAAAATGCCTATAAATACACCCCTCACCACACCCACAATTCAGTTTAACGAATAGCCAAGCAGTGGGGTGATAAAGAAAGGAGTAGAAAGCATCAACAAAGGAAATTTGGAAATAATTGTGCTTTATACAAAAAATCATAACCACCATAAAAAGGGTGGGCCTCATGGACTCTTGCCAATATGAAAGAAATGAATTTATCAGGTAAGTTCTTACATAAATTATGTTTTCTTTCATGTAATTGGCAAGAGTCCATGAGCTAGTGACATATGGGATATCAATACCCAAGATGTGGAGTCTTCCACTCAAGAGTCACTAGAGAGGGAGGGAATAAAATAAAAACAGCCATATTCCGCTGAGAAAATAATCCACAACACAAAAATACATTTATTTCCACTTTTGAAAGAAAAAAACTTAAATCAAAAAGCAGAAGAATCAAACTGAAACAGCTGCCTGAAGAACTTTTCTACCAAAAACTGCTTCCGAAGAAGCAAATACATCAAAATGGTAGAATTTAGTAAATGTATGCAAAGAGGACCAAGTGGCTGCTTTGCAAATCTGATCAACTGAAGCTTCATTCTTAAAAGCCCATGAAGTAGAGACTGATCTAGTAGAATGAGCTGTAATTCTCTGAGGCGGGGTTTGACCCGACTCCAAATAAGCTTGATGAATCAAAAGTTTCAACCAAGAAGCCAAGGAAATAGCAGAAGCTTTCTGACCTTTCCTAGGACCAGAAAATAAAACAAATAGACTAGAAGTCTTCCTGAAATTTTTAGTAGCTTCCACATAATATTTCAAAGCTCTTACCACATCCAAAGAATGTAAGGATCTCTCCAAATAATTCTTTGGATTAGGACATAAAGAAGGGACAACAATTTCTCTACTAATGTTGTTAGAATTCACAACCTTAGGTAAAAATTGAAAAGAAGTCCGCAAAACTGCCTTATCCTGATGAAAAATCAGAAAAGGAGACTCACAAGAAAGAGCAGATAGCTCAGAAACTCTTCTAGCAAAAGAGATAGCCAAAAGGAACAACACTTTCCAAGAAAGTAGTTTAATGTCCAAATAATGCATAGGTTCAAATGGAGGAGCCTGTAAAGCCCTCAGAACCAAATTAAGACTCCAAGGAGGAGAAATTGACTTAATGACAGGCTTAATACGAACTAAAGCCTGTACAAAACAGTGTATATCAGGAAGTATAGCAATTTTTCTGTGAAATAAAACAGAAAGAGCGGAGATTTGTCCTTTCAAGGAACTTGCAGACAAACCCTTATCCAAACCATCCTGAAGAAACTGCAAAATTCTAGGAATTCTAAAAGAATGCCAGGAAAAATTATGAGAAGAACACCATGAAATGTAAGTCTTCCAAACTCTATAATAAATCTTTCTAGAGACAGATTTACGAGCTTGTAACATAGTATTAATCACTGAATCAGAGAAACCTCTATGACTTAGAACTAAGCGTTCAATTTCCATACCTTCAAATTTAATGATTTGAGATCCTGATGGACAAACGGACCTTGAGATAGTAGGTCCGGCCGTAACGGAAGTGGCCAAGGCGGGCAACTGGACATCCGAACCAGATCCGCATACCAAAACCTGTGTGGCCATGCTGGAGCCACCAGCAACACAAAAGACTGTTCCATGATGATTTTGGAAATCACTCTTGGAAGGAGAACTAGAGGCGGGAAGATGTAAGCAGGTTGATAACACCAAGGAAGTGTCAGCGCATCCACTGCTTCTGCCTGAACATCCCTGGACCTGGACAGGTATCTGGGAAGTTTCTTGTTTAGATGAGAGGCCATGAGATCTATCTCTGGAAGCCCCCACATCTGAACAATCTGAGAAAACACATCTGGATGGAGAGACCACTCCCCTGGATGTAAAGTCTGGCAGCTGAGATAATCCGCCTCCCAATTGTCTACACCTGGGATATGCACCACAGAGATTAGACAGGAGCTGGATTCCGCCCAAGCAAGTATCTGAGATACTTCTTTCATAGCTTGGGGACTGTGAGTCCCACCCTGATGATTGACATAAGCCACAGTTTATTGTCTGTCTGAAAACAAATGAACGGTTCTCTCTTTAGTAGAGGCCAGAACTGAAGAGCCCTGAGAATTGCACGGAGTTCTAAAATATTTATTGGTAATCTCGCCTCTTGAGATTTCCAAACCCCTTGTGCTGTCAGAGACCCCCAAACAGCTCCCCAACCTGAAAGACTCGCATCTGTTGTGATCACAGTCCAGGTTGGGCGAACAAAAGAAGCCCCTTGAACCAAACGATGGTGATCTATCCACCATGTCAGAGAGTGTCGTACATTGGGATTCAAGGATATTAATTGTGATATCTTTGTATAATCCCTGCACCATTGATTCAGCATACAAAGCTGTAGAGGTCTCATGTGAAAACGAGCAAAGGGGATTGCGTCCGATGCTGCAGTCATGAGACCTAAAACTTCCATGCACATAGCCACTGAAGGGAATGACTGAGACTGAAGGAGCCGACATGCTGCGACCAATCTTAAACGTCTCTTGTCTGTTAGAGACAGAGTCATGGACACTGAATCTATCTGGAAGCCTAAAAAGGTGACCCTTGTCTGAGGAATCAAGAAACTTTTTGGTAAATTGATCCTCCAACCATGTTTCCGAAGAAACAACACTAGTTGATTTGTGTGAGATTCTGCAGTATGTAAAGACTGAGCTAGTACCAAGATATCGTCCAAATAAGGAAACACCACAATACCCTGTTCTCTGATTACAGATAGTAGGGCACCCAGAACCTTTGAAAAGATTCTTGGAGCTGTTGCTAGGCCAAATGGAAGAGCAACAAATTGGTAATGCTTTTCTAGAAAAGAGAATCTCAGAAACTGATAGTGTTCTGGATGAATCGGAATATGAAGGTATGCATCCTGCAAGTCTATTGTGGACATATAATGTCCTTGCTGAACAAAAGGCAGAATAGTCCTTATAGTCACCATCTTGAAATTTGGTATTCTTATATAACGAAACTTTTCAGATCCAGAACTGGTCTGAACAAATTTTCTTTCTTTGGTACAATGAATAGGTTTGAATAAAACCCCAAACCTTGTTCCTGAGGAGGAACTGGCATGATTACCCCTGAAGACTCCAGGTCTGAAACACACTTCAGAAAAGCCTGAGCTTTTACTGGATTTACAGGAATGTGTGAGAGAAAAAATCTTCTCACAGGAGGTCTTACTTTGAATCCTATTCGATACCCTTGAGAGACATTGCTCTGAATCCAATGATTTTGGACAGATTTTATCCAAAAATCCTTGAAAAACCTTAATCTGCCCCCTACCAGCTGAGCTGGAATGAGGGCCGCACCTTCATGCGGACTTAGGGGCAGACTTTGGTTTCCTAAATGGCTTGGATTTATTCCAATTTGAGGAAGGCTTCCAACTGGCAGCAGATTCCTTGGGAGGAGGATTGAGTTTTTGTTCCTTATTATGACGAAAGGAACGAAAACGGTTAGAAGCCTTAGATTTACCCTTAGGTTTTTATCCTGAGGCAAAAAAACTCATTTTCCTCCAGTGATAGTTGAAATAATAGAATCCAACTGAGAACCAAATAAATTATTACCTTGGAAAGAAAGAGATAGTAATCTAGATTTAGATATCATATCAGCATTCCAAGATTTAAGCCACAAAGCTCTTCTAGCTAATACAGCTAAAGACATGGATCTAACATCAATTTTGATAATATCAAAAATGGCATCACAAATAAAATGATTAGCATGTTGCAGTAGGTGAACAATGCTAGATATGTCAGAATCCAATTCATGTTGCGCTAAATTTTCCAACCAGAAAGTTGATGCAGCCGCAACATCACCCAAAGAAATAGCATGTCTGAGAAGATGACCTGAATATAAATAGGCCTTCCTTAGATAAGATTCAAGCTTCCTATCTAAAGGATCCTTAAAGGAAGTGCTATCTTCCATAGGAATAGTGGTACGTTTAGCAAGAGTAGAAATAGCCCCATCAACTTTGGGGATTTTTTCCCAAAACTCTATAGATTTTGCTGGTAAAGGATACAATCTCTTAAACCTTGAAGAAGGAATAAAGGAAGTACCTGGCTTATTCCATTCCCTAGAAATCATATCAGAAATAGCCTCAGGAATGGGAAAAACACCTGGAGAAACCACAGGAGGTTTAAAAACAGCATTTAAACGTTTATTAGACTGAACGTCAATAGGACTGGTTACCTCAATATCCAAAGTAATTAACACTTCTTTTAATAAAGAACGCATATACTCTATTTTAAATAAATAAGTAGATTTGTCAGTGTCAATATCTGAGGAAGGATCTTCTGTTTCAGATAGATCCTCATCAGAAGAGGATTAATTATTATGTTGTTGGTCATTTGAAATTTCATAAGCTAAATGAGAAGTTTTAAAAGACCTTTTATGTTTATTAGAAGGTGGAAATGCAGACAAAGCCTTCATAATAGATTCAGAAACAAATTCTTTAAAATTTACAGGTATATCATGCACATTAGAAGTTGAAGGAACTGTAACTGGCAATGTAATATTACTGATAGAAACACTATCTGCATGTAAAAGTTTATCATGACAACTATTACAAATGACATTCGGTGGAATAATTTCTACAATTTTACAACAAATGCACTTAACTTTGGTAGAACCGATGTCAGGCAGCAATGTTCCAGCAGAAACTTCAGAGACAGGATCAGATTGGGACATCTTGCTCAATGTAACAGAAAAAACAACATATAAAGCAAAATTATCTATTTCCTTAAATGACAGTTTCAGGAATGGGAAAAAATGCAAAAGCATAGGCCTCTTGATAGAGAAGAAAGCAGGAGGCAAACAACAATGGGGTATTGAAATAATGAAGAAAAATTGGCGCCAAGTATGACACACAACATAACGTAAACTTTTTTGGCGCCAAAAATGACCGGAAATGACACACTTGCGTCACTAATGACGCCGCCGTGTGAAAGGTCTCAACGTCACGTATGACGCCGGAAATGACGAAGTTGCGTCAAAAACGTAATTTCCCGCACCAAAAAAGTTTGCGCCAAAAATGACGCAATAAAGTCTAACATTTGACACACCCGCGGGCCTAATACCCGCAAATGCAAAAAATAGTCAAATTGAAAAAGACTAAACCCCAGGTAAGAAACAAATTTCTTAAAGTGTTTATATTCCCAAATATGAAACTGACAGTCTGCAGAAGGAAATACATGAACCTGACTCATGGCAAATATAAGTACAATTCATCGCTGAGAGTGTCTTAAGTAAATGAAAACATACTTACCAAAAGACACCCATCCACATATAGCAGATAGCCAAACCAGTACTAAAACAGTTCTTTAGTAGAGGTAATGGTAAATTTGAAAGTATATCGTCGATCTGAAAAGGGAGGTATGAGATGAATCTCTATGACCGATAACAGAGAACCCATGAAAAAGACCCCCGTTAGGGAAATCATCGTATTCAATAGGTGATACTCCCTTCACGTCCCTCTGACATTTGCTGTACTCTGAGAGGAATCGGGCTTCAACAATGCTGCGGAGCGCATATCAACGTAGAATCTAGCACAAACTTACTTCACCACCTCCATAGGAGGCAAAGTTTGTAAAACTGAATTGTGGGTGTGGTGAGGGGTGTATTTATAGGCATTTTGAGGTTTGGGAAACTTTGCCCCTCCTGGTAGGATTGTATATCCCATATGTCACTAGCTCATGGACTCTTGCCAATTACATGAAAGAAAGGGAGGCTTCGCAATATTCAATGTCAAAAACTTTAATTTAAATAATGTGGACACTGCACACTTAACTTCAAACTCTGGGTTTTAAATTATGGATTTAAGTTTGAATTGACCCTTTGACATCCTGTCAGTATTGTGTTATGCTCACTTATTGTCCCCCCCTGTTAATGAGCTGTATCTGAACACAATTTGTGAATCACAAGAGATGTAGAACACTACTTTACTCTTCTGCTTGGTGTCATCTGTTCTTAGGTTACCTCATGACCCTGCTCACTGCATCCTCCTGATTAACCTATATATCCTTCAATTGCTAGGAGGCATCAAGAGGGGTGCCTCCTATTGGTTCCAATTTTTGCTGCTAATATATTGACAGAACACAGGTGGCGCTGCAGCACAGCTTTTCCTTTGACCCATGTACTGCAATGGAGAGAAGCATTCCTGTACCTGCCTCTCCATAGCATTA
The DNA here is from genome assembly GCF_027579735.1 of Bombina bombina. Lineage (NCBI taxonomy): Eukaryota > Metazoa > Chordata > Amphibia > Anura > Bombinatoridae > Bombina > Bombina bombina. The sequence continues at coordinate 137,450,996 of NC_069503.1, forward strand.
CATGGGGGGAAAATATTTTTTTGGGGACTTTTTTTTTTTTTGTTTTAATTAAAATTTAATTAAGCACTGCCTCCCCTGCCTCCTATGAGTGCACGTCCCTGCTGGGTAGGATGTGCTGACTCTCAGCTGTGTAACTAACCAACTGTATTAGTGTATGTGTGTAACTGTTGCAACCCTCTGGCGGTGTGCATAACCCCCTGCATAACCCACTGTTGTAACACCCCTGGCGGTGCGCATAACCCCCTGTTGTCACCCCCTGGCGGTGCGCACAGCCCCCTGTTGTAACCCCATGGCAGTGCACATAGCCCCCTGTAGTAACCCTGTCTTTGTGTATAACCCCCTGTTGTAACCCCCCTGGTGGCGCTCATAATCCCCTTCCACTCTCTACTCCGGAGGAATAAGCAGGGAGGGCGGTACTGAGGGAGGGAGCACGTTAGTCAGTCTTTCCTATATTTGTAGCAATTACAGAGGGAGGGAAAGTGGTTAGAAGTAGGAGGGGAACCGGATCCGAGTTGCTGCTTTCCATACCCTGGATGCAGCATGATCAGTCCGTGGGACAGCACCCTGGAAAGGAGCAAATAGTTATTGTTGTGGTTCCTCTGCTGCTCTCAGCACAAACTGGCTTTGATGAGTCTTTGCTATCACTTTACTGGTACTGACAGAATGGCTGCGCTTTAATCATACCTGCCTGTGTATTACACATGGCACATGCTGCTCAGGCTTATTAAAGAGATGTATAAGGTATACTAGCATCATGGTAGAATTAACACCATACCTAATTTCCCCAATTTGATGCCAATTAGTCATGAGCTGATAAAGCAACAGTTTTAGAGGATTTAGTATCGCTTTAAATTACCAGATTAAAGGAACATGAAATTCAAAATTGAATTTTCACGGATCAGACAGGGCATGAAACTTAAAGGTATAATAAACACCAAACATGTTATTGTTTAAAAATATACGCCTAGATTTAGAGTTCTGCGGTAGCCGTCAAAAGCAGCGTTAAGGGGTCCTAACGCTGCTTTTGGCCGCCCGCTGGTATTTAGAGTCAGCCAGGAAAGGGTCTAACGCTCACTTTCCAGCCGCGACTTTTCCATACCGCAGATCCCCTTACGCCAATTGCGTATCCTATCTTTTCAATGGGATCTTCCTAACGCCGGTATTTAGAGTCTTGGCTGAAGTGAGCAGTAGAACCTCTACCGACAAGACTCCAGCTGCAGAAAAAAGTCAGTAGTTAAGAGCTTTATGGGCTAACGCCGGTTTATAAAGCTCTTATCTACTGTGCTCTAAAGTACACTAACACCAATAAACTACCTATGTACCCTAAACCGAGGTCCCCCCACATTGCCGCCACTATAATAAATATTTTTAACCCCTAATCTGCCGACCGCACACCGCCGCCACCTACATTATCCCTATGAACCCCTAATCTGCTGCCCCTAACATCGCCGACACCTACATAATATTTATTAACCCCTAATCTGCCGACCGGACCTCGCCGCTACTCTAATAAATGTATTAACCCCTAAAGCTAAATCTAACCCTAACCCTAACACCCCCCTAAATTAAATATAATTTTAATCTAACGAAATAAATTAAATATCATTAACTAAAGTATTCCTATTTAAAACTAAATACTTACCTGTAAAATAAACCCTAATATAGCTACAATATAACGAATAATTATATTGTAGCTATTTTAGCATTTATATTTATTTTACAGGCAACTTTGTATTTATTTAAACTAGGTACAATAGCTATTAAATAGTTATTTACTATTTAATAGCTACCTAGTTAAAATAATTAAAAATTACCTGTAAAATAAATCCTAACCTTAGTTACAATTAAACCTAACACTACACTATCAATAAATAAATTAAATCAATTAACTACAATTACCTACAATTAAATAAACTAAACTAAATTACAAAAAACAAACAAACACTAAATTACAAAAAATAAAAAAAGATTACAAGAATTTTAAGCTAATTACACATACTCTAAGCCCCCTAATAAAATAACAAAGCCCCCCAAAATAAAAAAATTTCCCTACCCTAATCTAAATTTAAAAAGTTAACAGCTCTATTACCTCACCAGTCCTTAAAGGGCTTTTTGCGGGGCATGCCCCAAAGAAATCAGCTCTTTTGCCTGTAAAAAAACCCACAATACCACCCCCCAACATTACAACCCACCACCCACATACCCCTACTCTAACCCAAACCCCCCTTAAATAAACCTAACACTACCCCCCTGAAGATCTCCCTACCTTGAGCCGTGTTCACCCAGCCGGGCACCGATGGACCAAAAGAGGGCATCCGGAGCGGCAGAAGTCTTCATCCTATCCGGGTAGAAGAGGACATCCGGACCGGAAGACATCTTCATCCAAGCGGCATCTTCTATCTTCATCCATCCGGAGTGGAGCCATCTTCTTCCAGCCGACGTGGATCCATCCTTCTTCCACGACGCCTACTCGCCGAATGAAGGTTCCTTTAAATGATGTCATCCAAGATGGCGTCCCTCGAATTCCGATTGGCTGATAGGATTCTATCAGCCAATCGGAATTAAGGTAGGAAAAATCTGATTGGCTGATTGAATCAGCCAATCAGATTCAAGTTCAATCTGATTGGCTGATCCAATCAGCCAATCAGATTGAGCTTGCATTCTATTGGCTGTTCCGACTCGGGGTTCATGTTAGGGTGTTAGGTGCAGACTTAGAAAGTGTTTCCCCATAGGAAACAATGGGGCTGCATTAGGAGCTGAACGCTGCTTTTTTGCAGGTGTTTTTTTTTTCAGCCCAAACTGCCCCATTGTTTCCTATGGGGGAATTGTGCACAAGCACGTTTTTCCAGCTAACCGCTACCATAAGCAACGCTGGTATTGAGAGTTGAAGTGGCGGTAAATATGCCTGTACGCTCCATTTTTGGAGCCTAACGCAGCCCTTCAGAGAACTCTAAATATCAGCGTTGTTTAGAAGCAGCGCTAGAAAAAAAACACGCGTAGCTAACGCACCCCTTTGGCCGCAAAACTCTAAATCTAGGTGATAGATAATCCCTTTATTTACTATTCCCCAGTTTTGCATAACCAACACTGTTATAGAAAAATATTTTTTACCTCTGTAATTACCTTGTATCTAAGATTCTTCTGACTGACTTGCATTTCAGGCAATTAGTGCTGACTCTTAAAGGGACACTCAGGTTAAATAAAATTTTCATGATTCAGATACAGCATTTAATTTTAAACAACTTTCCAATTTACTTCCATTAAAAAAAAATGTGCACAGTCTTCCATTAAAAAAAATGTGCAGAGTCTACTGAGCATGTGCAAGAACTCAGACTATACATATATGCATTTGTGATTGGCTGATTGCTATCACATGGTACAGAGGGAGTGGAAATATACATAACTTTGAAATGTGTTAGAAAATAATCTACTACTCATTTGAAATTCAGAGTAAATGCAGAGTATTGTCTTGTTATCTTGCATTTGTTGACTATGCAAATCTACTGTGTTTACTGGTCCTTTAAATAACTTCACGTGCATGAGCACAATGTTATCTATATGAAACACATGATCTAACGCTATCTAGCTGTGAAAAACTGTCAAATGCATTCAAATTAGAGGCGGCCTTCAAGGGCTTAGAAATTAGCATATACCTAGTGTTAGCCTTCAACTAAGAATACCAAGAGAAAAAAGCAAATTTAATGATAAAAGTAAATTAGAAAGTTGTTTAAAATGGCATTCCCAATCTGAATCATGAAAGTTAATTTGGACTTTACTATCCCTTTAACTTCAGTACCGGGAATTTTAGAGAAAACGCTGCTCAAAGTACCAAATCATTTTTAGAATTTTTGCTATTACTCCTTTTTATTTTATTTACCTATAAAACTATATGTCCTAGATTTGGAGTTTGGCGTTAGCCGTGAAAACCAGCGTTAGAGGCTCTTAACGCTGGTTTTAGGCTAACTCCGGTATTTGGAGTCACTCAAAATAGGGTCTAATGCTCACTTTTCAGCCGCGACTTTTCCATACCGCAGATCCCCTTACGTCAATTGCGTATCCTATCTTTTCAATGGGATCTTTCTAACTCCGGTATTTAGAGTCGTGGCTGAAGTGAGCGTTAGAACTCTAACGACAAAACTCCAGCCGCAGGAAAAAAGTCAGTAGTTAAGAGCTTTCTGGGCTAACGCCGGTTCATAAAGCTCTTAACTACTGTACTCTAAAGTACACTAACACCCATAAACTACCTATGTACCCCTAAACCGAGGCCCCCCCACATCGCCGCCACTCGATTAAATTTTTTTAACCCCTAATCTGCAGACCGCCACCTACGTTATACTTATGTACCCCTAATCTGCAGCCCCTAACACCGCCGACCCCTATATTATATTTATTAACCCCTAATCTGCCCACCACAACGTCGCCGCCAGCTACCTACAATAATTAACCCCTAATCTGCCGACCGCAAAGCGCCGCCACCTACATTATAGCTATGTACCCCTAATCTGCTGCCCCTAACACCGCCAACCCCTATATTATATTTATTAACCCCTAATCTGCCCCCCACAACGTCGCCTCCACCTGCCTACACTTATTAACCCCTAATCTGCCGAGCGGACCGCACCGCTACTATAATAAAGTTATTAACCCCTAATCCGCCTCACTAACCCTATAATAAATAGTATTAACCCCTAATCTGCCCTCCCTAACATCGCCAACACCTAACTTCAATTATTAACCCCTAATCTGCCGACCGGAGCTCACCGCTATTCTAATAAATGTATTAACCCCTAAAGCTAAGTCTAACCCTAACACTAACACCCCCCTAAGTTAAATATAATTTTAATCTAACGAAATTAATTAACTCTTATTAAATAAATTATTCCTATTTAAAGCTAAATACTTACCTGTAAAATAAATCCTAATATAGCTACAATATAAATTATATTTACATTGTAGCTATTTTAGGATTAATATTTATTTTACAGGCAACTTTGTAATTATTTTAACCAGGTACAATAGTTATTAAATAGTTAAGAACTATTTAATAGCTAAAATAGTTAAAATAATTACAAATTTACCTGTAAAATAAATCCTAACCTAAGTTACAATTAAACCTAACACTACACTATCAATAAATTAATTAAATAAAATACCTATAATTATCTACAATTAAACCTACCACTACACTATCAATAAATAAATTAAATACAATACCTACAAATAACTACAATGAAATAAACTAACTAAAGTACAAAAAATAAAAAAGAACTAAGTTACAAAAAATAAAAAAATATTTACAAACATAAGAAAAATATTACAACAATTTTAAACTAATTACACCTACTCTAAGCCCCCTAATAAAATAACAAAGACCCCCAAAATAACAAAATGCCCTACCCTATTCTAAATTACTACATTTCAAAGCTCTTTTACCTTACCAGCCCTGAACAGGGCCCTTTGCGGGGCATGCCCCAAGAAGTTCAGCTCTTTTGCCTGTAAAAAAAAAACATACAATACCCCCCCCCCCAACATTACAACCCACCACGCACATACCCCTAATCTAACCCAAACCCCCCTTAAATAAACCTAACACTAAGCCCCTGAAGATCTTCCTACCTTGTCTTCACCCTACCAGGTTCACCGATCCGTCCTGAAGAGCTCCTCCGATGTCCTGATCCAAGCCCAAGCGGGGGGCTGAAGAGGTCCATGATCCGGCTGAAGTCTTCATCCAAGCGGGAGCTGAAGAGGTCCATGATCCGGATGAAGTCTTCATCCAAGCGGGAGCTAAAGAGGTCCATGATCCGGATGAAGTCTTCTATCAACGGCATCTTCAATCTTCTTTCTTCCGGATCCATCTTGCAGACCTCCAACGCGGAACATCCTCTTCTCCCGATGCCTACTAGCCGAATGACGGTTCCTTTAAGGGACGTCATCCAAGATGGCGTCCCTCGAATTCCGATTGGCTGATAGGATTCTATCAGCCAATCGGAATTAAGGTAGGAATATACTGATTGGCTGATGGAATCAGCCAATCAGAATCAAGATCAATCCGATTGGCTGATCCAATCAGCCAATCAGATTGAGCTTGCATTCTATTGGCTGATCGGAACAGCCAATAGAATGCAAGCTCAATCTGATTGGCTGATCGAATCAGCCAATCGGATTGAACTTGATTCTGATTGGCTGATTCCATCAGCCAATCAGAATATTCCTACCTTAATTCCGATTGGCTGATAGAATCCTATCAGCCAATCGGAATTCGAGGGACGCCATCTTGGATGACGTCCCTTAAAGGAACCGTCATTCGGCTAGTAGGCGACGGGAGAAGAGGATGTTCCGCGTCGGAGGTCTGCAAGATGGATCCGGAAGAAAGAAGATTGAAGATGCCGTTGATAGAAGACTTCATCCGGATCATGGACCTCTTCAGCTCCCGCTTGGATGAAGACTTCATCCGGATCATGGACCTCTTCAGCTCCCGCTTGGATGAAGACTTCAGCCAGATCATGGATCTCTTCAGCCCCCCGCTTGGGCTTGGATCAGGACATCGGAGGAGCTCTTCAGGACGGATCGGTGAACCTGGTAGGGTGAAGACAAGGTAGGAAGATCTTCAGGGGCTTAGTGTTAGGTTTATTTAAGGGGGGTTTGGGTTAGATTAGGGGTATGTGCGTGGTGGGTTGTAATGTTGGGGGGGGGATATTGTATGTTTTTTTTTACAGGCAAAAGAGCTGAACTTCTTGGGGCATGCCCCGCAAAGGGCCCTGTTCAGGGCTGGTAAGGTAAAAGAGCTTTGAAATGTAGTAATTTAGAATAGGGTAGGGCATTTTGTTATTTTGGGGGTCTTTGTTATTTTATTAGGGGGCTTATTTTTTTATTTTTTGTAACTTAGTTCTTTTTTATTTTTTGTACTTTAGATAGTTTATTTCATTGTAGTTATTTGTAGGTATTGTATTTAATTAATGTATTGATAGTGTAGTGTTAGGTTTAATTGTAGGTAATTGTAGGTAGTTTATTTAATTAATTTAATGATAGTATAGTGTTAGGTTTAATTGTAACTTAGGTTAGGATTTATTTTACAGGTAATTTTGTTATTATTTTAACTAGGTAACTATTAAATAGTTCTTAACTATTTAATAGCTATTGTACCTGGTTAAAATAATTACAAAGTTGCCTGTAAAATAAATATTAATCCTAAAATAGCTACAATGTAATTATAATTTATATTGTAGCTATATTAGGGTTTATTTTATAGGTAAGTATTTAGCTTTAAATAGGAATAATTTATTTAATAAGAGTTAATTAATTTCGTTAGATTAAAATTATATTTAACTTAGGGGGGTGTTAGTGTTAGGGTTAGACATAGCTTTAGGGGTTAATACATTTATTAGAATAGCGGTGAGCTCCGGTCGGCAGATTAGGGGTTAATAATTGAAGTTAGGTGTTGGCGATGTTAGGGAGGGCAGATTAGGGGTTAATAACTTTATTATAATAGCGGTGCGGTCCGCTCGGCAGATTAGGGGTTAATAAGTGTAGGTAGGTGGAGGCGACGTTGTGGGGAGCAGATTAGGGGTTAATAAGTGTAAGGTTAGGGGTGTTTGGACTCGGGGTTCATGTTAGGGTGTTAGGTGCAGACGTAGGAAGTGTTTCCCCATAGCAAACAATGGGGCTGCGTTAGGAGCTGAACGCGGCTTTTTTGCAGGTGTTAGGTTTTTTTTCAGCTCAAACAGCCCCATTGTTTCCTATGGGGGAATCGTGCACGAGCACGTTTTTGAGGCTGGCCGCTTGCGTAAGCAACTCTGGCATTGAGAGTTGAAGCTGCGTTAAATATGCTCTACGTTCCTTTTTTGGAGCCTAACGCAGCCTTTCTGTGGACTCTCAATACCAGAGTTATTTTTATGGTGCGGCCAGAAAAACGCCGGCGTTAGCTACGCGGGTCGTTACAGACAAAACTCTAAATCTAGGCCTATGTCTTTTAAGTAGACAAACCAAGGTATTGATCTGGGCCTATTTTAATATATTTGATTTTGCTGCCAAATTTGATCATGTAATTTTTTTTTTTTAACTTTTTCACAAACTTTGGGTTTCTCACCGAAATGAGTTACTGCACATGTGCAAACAGGTCAGTACTGGAATGTAGTGAAAGCTAGATTTCAACATGGCAGCCGCGGCACCCATGACTAGAGGGAATGACCTCAATAATGTGCTTATAAACTGTAGTTAGTGTTTAATGTCCCTTTAACAACAGAAAACCCCAACATTTTATTTTGTGATTTGGATAGAACATACATTTTTTATCAACTTTCCAATTTACTTCCATTATCAAATTTCCTTCATTCTCTTGTTATCCTTTGCTGAAGGAATATTGACAGCTAGCTACACACAACTAGTTATCCAATCACAATAGACAAATGTGTGCAGGCACCAATCAGCATCTTGCTCCCACTGGTGTAGGATATGTGCATATTAATTTTCAACAAGGGATACCAAAAGAACAAAGCACATTTGAAAATAGAAGTGAATTTAAAAGTGTATTACAATTGCATGCTCTATTTGAATCATACAAGTTAAATTTTGACTTTCCTATCCCTTTAAGCACATAGTAAGTTTGAAATAAACAGTATAATAAAAAATGCTGTACGGCATTACAATGTCTTCCTTTTGCTCATACATTTAAATTTAATTGGCATCAAACACTTAGTAATCCTCCATAAGAATTCATTAGAAAGAACCTGCCCTTGTCACAGTGAACTCGTGAATGTATTTCTATATTCTGCCATAATTTTCAGCTTTCAACAAAACAATAACTGTTTCTTGTAGAAAGCTGTTGCCAGGAAATGAATTCCAGTGGTCATAATGCAAAAGCCAGAACAGAGTGGTCATTTGCATGAAATTACCACAAACCACATCAAACATGAATAATCGTTTATAAATTAATCGTAGATTGCAACCGCTTCACAAGCGAGCGCCAAAATGGACCACGCTTCCCCAACCCAACACTCTACGTACAGGAAATTATTCAAATATTTCACAAAAATTACAGGTTTCATCTATATAATTTATGAAAGTGGAGACTTAAATTTTTTGTTTTTTTGATAATTCAACAATGAAGGTAAGATTCTGTTCGTGTGTATGTATGTTATTGTACACCAACTCTTTCACCGGAAGTCATTTTTAAAGGGTCAGTCTACTCCAGAATTTGTATTGTTTAAAAAGATAATCCCTTTATTACCCATTCCCTAGTTTTGCATGACCAACACAGTTATATTAATACAGTTAGCCCTCAGTTTACGCCGGGGTTAGGTTCCAGAAGGAATGGTTGTAAATCGAAACCGTTGTAAACTTAAACCCAGTTTATAATGTAAGTCAATGGGAAGTGAGGGAGATAGGTTCCAGGCCCCTCTCAAAATTGTCTTAAGTAACACCTAATACATTATTTTTAAAGCTTTGAAATGAAGACTTTAAATGCTAAACAGCATTATAAACCTAATAAAATAATCACACAACACAGACTACACTTGCATTTTTCTGCAAACAGTTCTTTCTATGCATTCCAATCTGGACTGATTTATAGACAGGAAGATCTTGTTCCTTTGAAATCTGCTCAATAGCTCAGGTCTGGTTAAACTGATTAATTTCAGATTGCTTGGCTTTGCTGCAACACAAGCGGACAGCTCCACCTACTGACTATTTTAATAAATGCACTGCTTCTCAATGCTTTTCAATAGCAATAACATGACTGGAAAAAAAGGTTGTTATTCTGAAACGGTGTAAATTGAACCGTTGTAAAACGAGGGCCACCTGTATTCTTTTTACCTCTGTGAATACCTTGTATCTAAACCTCTGCTGACTGCCTTCTTGTTTCAGTTCTTATGACAGACTTGCATTTTAGCCAATCAGTGCTGACTCATAAATAACTCCACAGGAGCAAGCACAATGGTTATCTATATGGCACACATGAACTAGCTCTGTCTAGCTGTGGAAAACTGTCAAAATGCAATGAGATAAGAGGCAGCCTTCCAGGGCTTTGGAATTTGTATAAGATTTCAACAAAGAATACCAAGTGAACAAAATAAATTTGTTGATACAAATAAATGCCCTATCTGAATTATGAAAGTTTTATTTTGTCCCTTTAACAATTTGTGTTCTTTATAGTTTAAATCATAAAAGTGAACACTGTAATGAAGACAACACAATGTGACAAAAAAAATCCATAAAGGAACAAACCAACATTAATAAACAGTTTTTATAGAAACTGAAGTTTTTTTTATTTAATACATAAACCAACAGGCTTTCTACATTTAGGGGCCTATCTATCAAGCTCCATATGGATGCCCCGTGTTTCTGGCGAGCATTCAGACTCACCAGAAACACAAGTTATGGTGCAGCGGTCTGCAGGGGGCGGCTTTGCACCAGCAGTTCACAAGAGCTGCTGGTGAAATGCTGAATGTGGAGAGCGTAATGCTGTCCGCATTCAGCGATGTCTGTCGGACATGATCCGCTGATCGGATCATGTTGGACAGGCATTTAATAACTAATCTTATTTAAAGAATCACTAAATACTAAAAAAAAATTCGGGGCATAGATGGCTGTGGAGGCCATCAGAAGTCATACTGCACGCTGTAATGTCTGGTGCGCTCACAAACTTCTGCTTACTCTAGATTACAAGTGGCGCTACATATCGGTCCCACTATAGCATTAAATTTGCTAGAAGTAAGATTTTTGCGCATGTCGGGTAGCGTACATATTTCAAGTTGAAAGTAAAAAGCTTTTGCACAGGTGCTAACCCGACATGAGCAAAAAGCCAAACTCTGAAAATCACGACCGTGTTAACGTATTCTAGTATAGACTTACAATGGAAAAAACATAATTTATGTAAGAACTTACCTGATAAATTCATTTCTTTCATATTAGCAAGAGTCCATGAGCTAGTGACGTATGGGATATACATTCCTACCAGGAGGGGCAAAGTTTCCCAAACCTCAAAATGCCTATAAATACACCCCTCACCACACCCACAAATCAGTTTAACGTATAGCCAAGAAGTGGGGTGATAAGAAAAAAGTGTGAAAGCATAAAAAACAAGGACTTGGAATAATTGTGCTTTATACAAAAAAATCATAACCACCTCAAAAAGGGTGGGCCTCATGGACTCTTGCTAATATGAAAGAAATGAATTTATCAGGTAAGTTCTTACATAAATTATGTTTTCTTTCATGTAATTAGCAAGAGTCCATGAGCTAGTGACGTATGGGATAATGAATACCCAAGATGTGGATCTTCCACGCAAGAGTCACTAGAGAGGGAGGGATAAAATAAACACAGCCAATTCCGCTGAAAAATAATCCACACCCCAAAACAAAGTTTAAATCTTATAATGAAAAAAACTGAAATTATAAGCAGAAAAATCAAACTGAAACAGCTGCCTGAAGTACTTTTCTACCAAAGACTGCTTCAGAAGAAGAAAACACATCAAAATGGTAGAATTTAGTAAATGTATGCAAAGAAGACCAAGTTGCTGCTTTGCAAATCTGATCAACCGAAGCTTCATTCCTAAATGCCCAGGAAGTAGAGACTGACCTAGTCGAATGAGCTGTAATCCTTTGAGGCGGAGTTCTACCCGACTCAACATAAGCATGATGAATCAAAGACTTTAACCAAGATGCCAAAGAAATGGCAGAAGCCTTCTGACCTTTCCTAGAACCAGAAAAGATAACAAATAGACTAGAAGTCTTTCGGAAATCTTTAGTAGCTTCAACATAATATTTCAAAGCTCTAACTAAATCCAAAGAATGCAACGATCTTTCCTTAGAGTTCTTAGGATTAGGACACAATGAAGGAACCACAATTTCTCTACTAATGTTGTTAGAATTCACAACCTTAGGTAAAAATTTAAATGAAGTTCGCAACACCGCCTTATCCTGATGAAAAATCAGAAAAGGAGACTCACAAGAAAGAGCAGATAATTCAGAAACTCTTCTAGCAGAAGAGATGGCCAAAAGAAGCAAAACTTTCCAAGAAAGTAATTTAATATCCAGAGAATGCATAGGTTCAAACGGAGGAGCTTGAAGAGCCCCCAGAACCAAATTCAAACTCCAAGGAGGAGAAATTGACTTAATGACAGGTTTTATACGAACCAAAGCCTGTACAAAACAATGAATATCAGGAAGATTAGCAATCTTTCTGTGAAAAAGAACAGAAAGAGCAGAGATTTGTCCTTTCAAGGAACTTGCAGACAAACCTTTATCCAAACCATCCTGAAGAAACTGTAAAATTCTAGGAATTCTAAAAGAATGCCAAGAAAAATGATGAGAAGAACACCAAGAAATGTAAGCCTTCCAGACTCGATAATATATCTTCCTAGATACAGATTTACGAGCCTGTAACATAGTATTAATTACGGAGTCAGAGAAACCTCTATGACTGAGAATCAAGCGTTCAATCTCCATACCTTCAAATTTAAGGATTTGAGATCCTGATGCAAAAAAGGACCTTGCGATAGAAGGTCTGGTCTTAACGGAAGAGTCCATGGTTAGCAAGTAGCCATCTGGACAAGATCCGCATACCAAAACCTGTGAGGCCATGCTGGAGCCACCAGCAGAACAAACGAACGCTCCTTTAGAATCTTGGAAATCACTCTTGGAAGAAGAACTAGAGGCAGAAAGATATAGGCAGGATGATACTTCCAAGGAAGTGACAATGCATCCACTGCTTCCGCCTGAGGATCCCTGGATCTGGACAGATACCTGGGAAGCTTCTTGTTTAGATGGGAAGCCATCAGATCTATTTCTGGAAGTCCCCACATTTGAACAATCTGACGAAATACCTCTAGGTGAAGAGACCATTCGCCCAGATGTAATGTTTGACGACTGAGATAATCCGCTTCCCAATTGTCTATACCTGGGATATGAACCGCAGAAATTAGACAGGAGCTGGATTCCGCCCATACAAGTATTTGAGATACTTCTTTCATAGCCAGAGGACTGTGAGTCCCTCCTTGATGATTGACATATGCCACGGTTGTGACATTGTCCATCTGAAAACAAATGAATGACTCTCTCTTTAGAAGAGGCCACGACTGAAGAGCTCTGAAAATCGCACGGAGTTCCAAAATGTTGATTGGTAATCTCGCCTCCTGAGATTCCCAAACCCCTTGTGCTGTCAGAGACCCCCATACAGCTCCCCAACCTGTCAGACTTGCATCTGTTGAAATCACAGTCCAGGTCAGAAGAACAAAAGAAGCCCCCTGAACTAAACGAAGGTGGTCTGTCCACCACGTCAGAGAGTGTCGTACAATCGGTTTTAAAGATATTAATTGTGATATCTTTGTATAATCCCTGCACCACTGGTTCAGCATACAGAGCTGAAGAGGTCACATGTGAAAACGAGCAAAGGGGATCGCGTCCGATGCAGCAGTCATAAGACCTAGAATTTCCATGCATAAGGCTACCGAAGGGAATGATTGAGACTGAAGGTTTCAACAAGCTGAAACCAATTTCAGACGTCTCTTGTCCGTTAGCGATAGAGTCATGGACACTGAATCTATCTGGAAACCTAAAAAGGTTACCCTTGTCTGAGGAATCAACTAACTCTTTGGTAAATTGATCCTCCAACCATGTTCTCGAAGAAACGATACAAGTCGATTTGTATGAGATTCTGCTAAATGTGAAGACTGAGCAAGTACCAAGATATCGTCCAAATAAGGAAATACCACAATACCCTGTTCTCTGATTACAGATAGAAGGGCACCGAGAACCTTTGTAAAAATCCTTGGAGCTGTTGCTAGGCCAAACGGCAGAGCCACAAACTGGTAATGCTTGTCTAGAAAAGAGAATCTCAGAAACTGATAGTGATCTGGATGAATCGGAATATGCAGATATGCATCCTGTAAATCTATTGTGGACATATAATGCCCTTGCTGAACAAAAGGCAGAATAGTCCTTATAGTTACCATTTTGAATGTTGGAATCCTTACATAACGATTCAATATTTTTAAAACCAGAACTGGTCTGAAGGAATTCTCCTTCTTTGGTACAATGAAGAGATTTGAGTAAAACCCCAGCCCATGTTCCAAAACTGGAACTGGCACAATTACTCCAGCCAACTCTAGATCTGAAACACATTTCAGAAATGCTTGAGCCTTCACTGGATTTATTGGGACACAGGAAAGAAAAAATCTTTTTGCAGGAGGCCTTATCTTGAAGCCTATTCTGTACCCTTGTGAAACAATATTTTGAATCCAAAGATTGTGAATCGAATTGATCCAAATTTCTTTGAAAAATCGTAATCTGCCCCCTACCAGCTGGGCTGGAATGAGGACCGCACCTTCATGTGGACTTGGGAGCTGGCTTTGGCTTTCTAAAAGATACGACATGAGCAAAAAGCCAAACTCTGAAAATCACGACCGTGTTAACGTATTCTAGTATAGACTTACAATGGAAAAAACATAATTTATGTAAGAACTTACCTGATAAATTCATTTCTTTCATATTAGCAAGAGTCCATGAGCTAGTGACGTATGGGATATACATTCCTACCAGGAGGGGCAAAGTTTCCCAAACCTCAAAATGCCTATAAATACACCCCTCACCACACCCACAAATCAGTTTAACGTATAGCCAAGAAGTGGGGTGATAAGAAAAAAGTGTGAAAGCATAAAAAACAAGGACTTGGAATAATTGTGCTTTATACAAAAAAATCATAACCACCTCAAAAAGGGTGGGCCTCATGGACTCTTGCTAATATGAAAGAAATGAATTTATCAGGTAAGTTCTTACATAAATTATGTTTTCTTTCATGTAATTAGCAAGAGTCCATGAGCTAGTGACGTATGGGATAATGAATACCCAAGATGTGGATCTTCCACGCAAGAGTCACTAGAGAGGGAGGGATAAAATAAACACAGCCAATTCCGCTGAAAAATAATCCACACCCCAAAACAAAGTTTAAATCTTATAATGAAAAAAAACTGAAATTATAAGCAGAAAAATCAAACTGAAAAAGCTGCCTGAAGTACTTTTCTACCAAAGACTGCTTCAGAAGAAGAAAACACATCAAAATGGTAGAATTTAGTAAAAGTATGCAAAGAAGACCAAGTTGCTGCTTTGCAAATCTGATCAACCGAAGCTTCATTCCTAAATGCCCAGGAAGTAGAGACTGACCTAGTCAAATGAGCTGTAATCCTTTGAGGCGGAGTTCTACCCGACTCAACATAAGCATGATGAATCAAAGACTTTAACCAAGATGCCAAAGAAATGGCAGAAGCCTTCTGACCTTTCCTAGAACCAGAAAAGATAACAAATAGACTAGAAGTCTTTCGGAAATCTTTAGTAGCTTCAACATAATATTTCAAAGCTCTAACTACATCCAAAGAATGCAACGATCTTTCCTTGGAGTTCTTAGGATTAGGACACAATGAAGGAACCACAATTTCTCTACTAATGTTGTTAGAATTCACAACCTTAGGTAAAAATTTAAATGAAGTTCGCAACACCGCCTTATCCTGATGAAAAATCAGAAAAGGAGACTCACAAGAAAGAGCAGATAATTCAGAAACTCTTCTAGCTGAAGAGATGGCCAAAAGAAACAAAACTTTCCAAGAAAGTAATTTAATATCCAGAGAATGCATAGGTTCAAACGGAGGAGCTTGAAGAGCCCCCAGAACCAAATTCAAACTCCAAGGAGGAGAAATTGACTTAATGACAGGTTTTATACGAACCAAAGCCTGTACAAAACAATGAATATCAGGAAGATTAGCAATCTTTCTGTGAAAAAGAACAGAAAGAGCAGAGATTTGTCCTTTCAAGGAACTTGCAGACAAACCTTTATCCAAACCATCCTGAAGAAACTGTAAAATTCTAGGAATTCTAAAAGAATGCCAAGAAAAATGATGAGAAGAACACCAAGAAATGTAAGCCTTCCAGACTCGATAATATATCTTCCTAGATACAGATTTACGAGCCTGTAACATAGTATTAATTACGGAGTCAGAGAAACCTCTATGACTGAGAATCAAGCGTTCAATCTCCATACCTTCAAATTTAAGGATTTGAGATCCTGATGGAAAAAAGGACCTTGCGATAGAAGGTCTGGTCTTAACGGAAGAGTCCATGGTTGGCAAGTAGCCATCCGGACAAGATCCGCATACCAAAACCTGTGAGGCCATGCTGGAGCCACCAGCAGAACAAACGAACGCTCCTTTAGAATCTTGGAAATCACTCTTGGAAGAAGAACTAGAGGCGGAAAGATATAGGCAGGATGATACTTCCAAGGAAGTGACAATGCATCCACTGCTTCCGCCTGAGGATCCCTGGATCTGGACAGATACCTGGGAAGCGTCTTGTTTAGATGGGAAGCCATCAGATCTATTTCTGGAAGTCCCCACATTTGAACAATCTGACGAAATACCTCTGGGTGAAGAGACCATTCGCCCGGATGTAATGTTTGGCGACTGAGATAATCCGCTTCCCAATTGTCTATACCTGGGATATGAACCGCAGAAATTAGACAGGAGCTGGATTCCGCCCATACAAGTATTCGAGATACTTCTTTCATAGCCAGAGGACTGTGAGTCCCTCCTTGATGATTGACATATGCCACGGTTGTGACATTGTCCGTCTGAAAACAAATGAACGACTCTCTCTTTAGAAGAGGCCACGACTGAAGAGCTCTGAAAATCGCACGGAGTTCCAAAATGTTGATTGGTAATCTCGCCTCCTGAGATTCCCAAACCCCTTGTGCTGTCAGAGACCCCCATACAGCTCCCCAACCTGTCAGACTTGCATCTGTTGAAATCACAGTCCAGGTCAGAAGAACAAAAGAAGCCCCCTGAACTAAACGAAGGTGGTCTGTCCACCACGTCAGAGAGCGTCGTACAATCGGTTTTAAAGATATTAATTGTGATATCTTTGTATAATCCCTGCACCACTGGTTCAGCATACAGAGCTGAAGAGGTCGCATGTGAAAACGAGCAAAGGGGATCGCGTCCGATGCAACAGTCATAAGACCTAGAATTTCCATGCATAAGGCTACCGAAGGGAATGATTGAGACTGAAGGTTTCGACAAGCTGAAACCAATTTCAGACGTCTCTTGTCCGTTAGCGATAGAGTCATGGACACTGAATCTATCTGGAAACCTAAAAAGGTTACCCTTGTCTGAGGAATCAACTAACTCTTTGGTAAATTGATCCTCCAACCATGTTCTCGAAGAAACGATACAAGTCGATTTGTATGAGATTCTGCTAAATGTGAAGACTGAGCAAGTACCAAGATATCGTCCAAATAAGGAAATACCACAATACCCTGTTCTCTGATTACAGATAGAAGGGCACCGAGAACCTTTGTAAAAATCCTTGGAGCTGTTGCTAGGCCAAACGGCAGAGCCACAAACTGGTAATGCTTGTCTAGAAAAGAGAATCTCAGAAACTGATAGTGATCTGGATGAATCGGAATATGCAGATATGCATCCTGTAAATCTATTGTGGACATATAATGCCCTTGCTGAACAAAAGGCAGAATAGTCCTTATAGTTACCATTTTGAATGTTGGAATCCTTACATAACGATTCAATATTTTTAAAACCAGAACTGGTCTGAAGGAATTCTCCTTCTTTGGTACAATGAAGAGATTTGAGTAAAACCCCAGCCCATGTTCCAAAACTGGAACTGGCACAATTACTCCAGCCAACTCTAGATCTGAAACACATTTCAGAAATGCTTGAGCCTTCACTGGATTTATTGGGACACGGGAAAGAAAAAATCTTTTTGCAGGAGGCCTTATCTTGAAGCCTATTCTGTACCCTTGTGAAACAATATTTTGAATCCAAAGATTGTGAATCGAATTGATCCAAATTTCTTTGAAAAATCGTAATCTGCCCCCTACCAGCTGGGCTGGAATGAGGACCGCACCTTCATGTGGACTTGGGAGCTGGCTTTGGCTTTCTAAAAGGCTTGGATTTATTCCAGACTGGAGATGGTTTCCAAACTGATACCGCTCCTGTAGGGGAAGGATCAGGTTTTTGTTCCTTATTGTGACGAAAGGAACGAAAACGATTAGCAGACCTAAATTTACCCTTAGATCTTTTATCCTGTGGTAAAAAAGTTCCTTTCCCCCCAGTAACAGTTGAAATAATAGAATCCAACTGTGAACCAAACAATTTATTACCTTGGAAAGAAAGGGAAAGCAAAGTTGACTTAGAAGACATATCAGCATTCCAAGTTTTAAGCCATAAAGCTCTTCTAGCTAAAATAGCTAAAGACATATACCTGACATCAACCCTAATGATATCAAAGATGGCATCACAAATAAAGTTATTAGCATGTTGAAGAAGATTAACAATGCTATGAGTATTATGATCTGTTACTTGTTGTGCTAAAGCTTCCAACCAGAAAGTTGAAGCTGCAGCAACATCCGCCAAAGATATAGCAGGTCTAAGAAGATTACCTGAACATAAGTAAGCTTTTCTTAGAAAGGTTTCAATTTTCCTATCTAAAGGATCCTTAAAGGAAGTACTATCTGCCGTAGGAATAGTAGTACGTTTAGCAAGAGTAGAGATAGCCCCATCAACCTTAGGGATTTTGTCCCAAAACTCTAATCTGTCAGATGGCACAGGATATAATTGCTTAAACCGTTTAGGAGTAAATGAATTACCCAAATTATTCCATTCCCTGGAAATTACTTCAGAAATAGCATCAGGGACGGGAAAAACCTCCGGAATAACTACAGGAGGTTTAAAAACCGTATTCAAACGTTTAGATTTAGTATCAAGAGGACCAGATTCCTCTATTTCTAATGCAATTAAGACTTCTTTAAGTAAAGAGCGAATAAATTCCTTTTTAAATAAATATGAAGATTTATCAGTATCAACCTCTGAAACAGAATCCTCTGAACCAGAAAAATCATTATCAGAAACAGAATCAGAATGATGATGTTCATTTAAAAATTCATCTGAAAAATGAGAAGTTTTAAAAGACCTTTTACGTTTACTGGAAGGAGGAATAACATACATAGCCTTCTTAATAGATTTAGAAACAAAATCTCTTATGTTAACAGGAACACCCTGAATATTAGATGTTGATGGAACAGCAACAGGTAATGGAACATTACTAAAGGAAATATTATCTGCATTAACAAGTTTGTCATGACATTCATTACAAAAACAGCCGGAGGAACAGTTACCACAAGTTTACAACAAATACACTTAACTTTGGTAGATCCAGCATCAGGCAGCAATTTTCCAGAAGTATCTTCTGATTCAGGGTCAATCTGAGACATCTTGCAATATGTAATAGAAAAAACAACATATAAAGCAAAATTGATCAAATTCCTTAAATGACAGTTTCAGGAATGGGAAAAAATGCCAATGAACAAGCTTCTAGCAACCAGAAGCAAATAAACAATGAGACTTAAATAATGTGGAGACAATAATGACGCCCATATTTTTTAGCGCCAAAAAAGATGCCCACATTATTTGGCGCCTAAATGCTTTAAGCGCCAAAAATGACGCCACATCCGGTGACGCCGACATTTTTGGCGCAAAAAACGTCAAAAAAATTACGCAACTTCTGGCGACAAGTATGACGCCAGAAATGACAAAGAAAATGCGCCAAAAATGACGCAATAAAAAGAAGCATTTTCAGCCCCCGCGAGCTTAACAGCCCACAGGAAAAAAGTCAAATTTAAAGGTAAGAAAAAATGATTATTCATATGCATTATCCCAATAATGAAACTGACTGTCTGAAATAAGGAATGTTGAACATCCTGAATCAAGGCAAATAAATGTTTAAACACATATATTTAGAAATTTATATAAATGTGCCCAACCATAGCTTAGAGTGTCACAAAAATAAGACTTACTTACCCCAGGACACTCATCTACATGTAGTAGAAAGCCAAACCAGTACTGAAACGAGAATAAGTAGAGGTAATTGTATATATAAGAGTATATCGTCGATCTGAAAAGGGAGGTAAGAGATGAATCTCTACGACCGATAACAGAGAACCTATGAAATAGACCCCGTAGAAGGAGATCATTGAATTCAAATAGGCAATACTCTCTTCACATCCCTCTGACATTCACTGCACACTGAGAGGAAAACCGGGCTCCAGCCTGCTGCGAAGCGCATATCAACGAAGAATCTAGCACAAACTTACTTCACCACCTCCATGGGAGGCAAAGTTTGTAAAACTGATTTGTGGGTGTGGTGAGGGGTGTATTTATAGGCATTTTGAGGTTTGGGAAACTTTGCCCCTCCTGGTAGGAATGTATATCCCATACGTCACTAGCTCATGGACTCTTGCTAAGTACATGAAAGAAAACACCCTTAATCCAGATTGCGTTTATTCAAGTGCGCTAACCTGACATGAAATATTAATATTTCACATTCCAATGTTCTTCACATAGCAGAATATGTTCTGTTTATTCTTAAATACATAATTCGATATATATCTGATATTTTTTTAGTAAAATATATATTTATATATAGAGAGCTATATATATATCAGAAAGAATATGTTCTATTTATGTTTAAATAGATATTTCTATATATCTGATGGTTTGTTGGTTATGATTATATAAAGGTATAGATATATAATGGTTATTTATTGGCGCTCCACTTGTAATCTAGCCCTTAATAATTACAATCTTAGTTTCATGATCCTTTTAATTTAATACATGGATTTTATTAGACCAGCTGGTTACGTAGAGAAGTCTCTCAAGCACCACTGAAGGAAATTTCTATGGAAACATCACTGAGAGATCAAGAACAACCCAAAATAACATTTTAGATGGTGCAGCGCCAAAGCTGGACTGGTATGTGCACTAAATGATCTATTGCTAGCAAGGGGTTAGTGCTTCACATTTGATACTGTGGATCATGGAATGTTAATTGACTGGCTGATGGAATGTTGTGTGCTGCATTTGAAAGTCTTTAGCTGGTTCTAATGATTCATATCTGACAGATCCTAGAGAGCATCCTCCTCTGCACCTGCTCCCACATGAAGTGGGGTGGCCTCAGGACTCCATCGTGTCTACTTGGTCTTATACAGAGCACCTATATCCTGCAGGAAATACAAGGAAGCATGGTCTAATAGACACACAGTATCAACCATCTTCAATTGTATTGATAATCACAAGGGGGGCACAAGTCCTATCTATACATTACCCCCTGATGAACCTGGTCTGGTGGAGGCAAAACAAAGGACTAAAACAAACTGGACTAGAAAATATCAGATTACAGAACAAGTGTGATATCTGGATGCAATGCTTGTGAATATTTTCTATGGGGGCAGCTACAATCATAGCTTTACTTCTTTCTTCTGAGAAATATGATAACTGTTAAAGGGACAGAATTGTTACAGTTTAAAAAGATAATCCCTTCATTACCCATTCCCCAGTTTTGCAAAACCAACACAGTTATATTAATATACTTTTTACTTTTGTGATTACCTTGTATCTAAGCCTCTGCAGACTGTCCCCTTATCTCATATCTTTTGACAGACTTGCATTTTAGCCAATCAGCGCTGACTCCTAGGTAATTCCATGTGAGTGAGCACAATGTTATATATATGACACACACAAACTAATGCTGCCTAGCTGTAAAACACTGACAAAATGCACTTAGATAAGAGGCGGCCTTCAAGAGCTTAAAAATTTGCATAAGAGCCTACCTAGATTTAGAGAACAAAGCAAATTTAATGATAAAAGTAAATTGTATAGTTGTTTAAAATAGCATGCCCTATCTGAATCATGAAATTTTTACTAGACTGTCCCTTTAAGTAGTTGATTCTTACAAAGGATCGTCACCTTACTCATCCAAGTCTTTGTGACAGAACTAAAAGGGGCATGAAACCAATGTACTTCTATTACCAAATTTGCTTCATTCTTAGGTTATTCTTTGTTGAAAAGATATCTGGATAGGTAGCGTGTAAATTTCTGGAGCTAAACATGACAGGAAAGAGTGCTGCCATCTAGTGCTCTAGCTAATGTAGAACATTGTTGCAAAACTGCTGCCATATAGTGCTGCAGACACGTGCACACTCATGAACTTACCTGACAGGCTTGCATTTATTGTATTGTAGGAAGTATTACTGCCCATTACTTGAGGATCTCACTATCCCTCTAACCAGACTGAAGCGTTTCTGTTCTCTGCCCAGGGGGAACTTAGTATCTCCTGCAAAAATAGTGCGGTTCCCATGTGTTCCTGCTGGACTTGACCCCTGGCTTTACCCTTTGGATTGTGTTTGAAATATGTTGAATAACAAGTTGTTTATATGAGGAACACACATGCATCTGACCATACTGCCACACCTCTCTGCATCTCTATGCCAAGAATAGATTGTCCTCAGCTGACAGTGACCTCTCAGATTGTAAACTCTCTAGGAAACAGGACTCTCTAAGCTTTCTGTCTGCTTATTGTGTAGGTATTGTACAACCTGTACAGTGTGAGGTTCCTCCCCAGGGGGGCAGAAAAGCATATAAAGGGAATAGTGTGGTAGCAGCAAGAAGAAGCACTACACTATAGTAAACACAATACTGCAAACAGAAGTTGACTTTGGCAGAACCTATAAAGCATCATTGCCAACAGCACTAGCAGAGATTTTTAGATAAAATGTTTAGTTATACATAATGAAACTTTGCAATATACTTTCATTATTTATTTTGCCCCATATCATGTAATTTTAGCTCTGAAAATTGAGCAATTTCTTATTCAAAGAACTTAAAGGACCATTCAATGCAATAGAATTACATAATTAACAAGAGCAGAATAAAAAGACAATGATATAACATATACTCTGAATTTTAAATAAGCAGAAGATTTTTTATCTGACAAATTTATTTTTCTGCCATTTTCTGGCTCCCTGTATCATGTGACAGAAATCAGCAAATCACAGACTAGTATGCGTATACCCTGTGAGCTTCTGCACATGCTCAGTAGGATCTTGTTCCACAGAAAGTGTGTATATAAAAAGACTGCAAAATTTGATAATGGAAGTAAATTGGAAAGTGTCATAAAACTGCTGCTCTATCTGAATCATAAAAGTTTATTTTGACTCGAGTGCCCCTTTAAACCGCACCCTGCTGACTTCAAGGCTAACTCTGTTATAGATCTTTCCCTAATTCGCTTTATGAGAAAACAACTGCAAAACAATGCACTCTATACTAACATTATAGGCGTGGCTAGCCTTGTAGTGTGCTGACTAACGCCCAGAGTAGCTCCTCCAAATAAGGCAAATGGTGGGTGGAGTTTGGCCATTGATAAATAATTGCAGTAAAAGTGACGTGTTTAGAAAAAATTAAAGGCCCGATATTCAAAAGGCAGATTTTGCTTTACTTCTCAAGGGGCAATGTTGCATGCATTTCTGTATGTGAAGGAGAGACAAGCCCAGTGCAATATAGCACTATATGACATGACAGTTCTGCTGCATTTACACTTTGTGCTTTCTAATTTATACCCCTTTACACTTCAGATTATTTTTTACATATAATTTCACTTTCTATTTGGTATTTTATTTTGAACACAGCAGTGTTTTTAGGATTGTGATTTTACAAATTCTGATTATGCTTTCCTAGTTTCTGTGTAACTTTAACAAAATTTGTCTCATATGTTGTATATTTATGTGTTTCGCTTACAAATTACATTGCACTTTGCATTTCTTCTATTTAAATTAAAACAGAAAAAACATAATTTATGTAAGAACTTACCTGATAAATTCATTTCTTTCATATTAACAAGAGTCCATGAGCTAGTGACGTATGGGATATACATTCCTACCAGGAGGGGCAAAGTTTCCCAAACCTTAAAATGCCTATAAATACACCCCTCACCACACCCACAAATCAGTTTAACGAATAGCCAAGAAGTGGGGTGATAAGAAACAAAGTGCAAAGCATATAAAATAAGGAATTGGAATAATTGTGCTTTATACAAAAAAAAAAATCATAACCACCACAAAAAAGGGTGGGCCTCATGGACTCTTGTTAATATGAAAGAAATGAATTTATCAGGTAAGTTCTTACATAAATTATGTTTTCTTTCATGTAATTAACAAGAGTCCATGAGCTAGTGACGTATGGGATAATGACTACCCAAGATGTGGATCTTTCCACACAAGAGTCACTAGAGAGGGAGGGATAAAATAAAGACAGCCAATTCCTGCTGAAAATAATCCACACCCAAAATAAAGTTTAACGAAAAACATAAGCAGAAGATTCAAACTGAAACCGCTGCCTGAAGTACTTTTCTACCAAAAACTGCTTCAGAAGAAGAAAATACATCAAAATGGTAGAATTTAGTAAAAGTATGCAAAGAGGACCAAGTTGCTGCTTTGCAGATCTGGTCAACCGAAGCTTCATTCCTAAACGCCCAGGAAGTAGATACTGACCTAGTAGAATGAGCTGTAATTCTCTGAGGCGGAATTTTACCCGACTCAACATAGGCAAGATGAATTAAAGATTTCAACCAAGATGCCAAAGAAATGGCAGAAGCTTTCTGGCCTTTCCTAGAACCGGAAAAGATAACAAATAGACTAGAAGTCTTACGGAAAGATTTCGTAGCTTCAACATAATATTTCAAAGCTCTAACAACATCCAAAGAATGCAACGATTTCTCCTTAGAATTCTTAGGATTAGGACATAATGAAGGAACCACAATTTCTCTACTAATGTTGTTGGAATTCACAACTTTAGGTAAAAATTCAAAAGAAGTTCGCAACACCGCCTTATCCTGATGAAAAATCAGAAAAGGAGACTCACAAGAAAGAGCAGATAATTCAGAAACTCTTCTAGCAGAAGAGATGGCCAAAAGGAACAAAACTTTCCAAGAAAGTAATTTAATGTCCAATGAATGCATAGGTTCAAACGGAGGAGCTTGAAGAGCTCCCAGAACCAAATTCAAACTCCAAGGAGGAGAAATTGACTTAATGACAGGTTTTATACGAACCAAAGCTTGTACAAAACAATGAATATCAGGAAGAATAGCAATCTTTCTGTGAAAAAGAACAGAAAGAGCGGAGATTTGTCCTTTCAAAGAACTTGCGGACAAACCCTTATCTAAACCATCCTGAAGAAACTGTAAAATTCTCGGTATTCTAAAAGAATGCCAAGAAAAATGATGAGAAAGACACCAATAAATATAAGTCTTCCAGACTCTATAATATATCTCTCGAGATACAGATTTACGAGCCTGTAACATAGTATTAATCACGGAGTCAGAGAAACCTCTTTGACCAAGAATCAAGCGTTCAATCTCCATACCTTTAAATTTAAGGATTTCAGATCCGGATGGAAAAAAGGACCTTGCGACAGAAGGTCTGGTCTTAACGGAAGAGTCCATGGTTGGCAAGATGCCATCCGGACAAGATCCGCATACCAAAACCTGTGAGGCCATGCCGGAGCTATTAGCAGAACAAACGAGCATTCCCTCAGAATCTTGGAGATTACTCTTGGAAGAAGAACTAGAGGCGGAAAGATATAGGCAGGATGATACTTCCAAGGAAGTGATAATGCATCCACTGCCTCCGCCTGAGGATCCCGGGATCTGGACAGATACCTGGGAAGTTTCTTGTTTAGATGAGAGGCCATCAGATCTATCTCTGGGAGCCCCCACATTTGAACAATCTGAAGAAATACCTCTGGGTGAAGAGACCATTCGCCCGGATGCAACGTTTGGCGACTGAGATAATCCGCTTCCCAATTGTCTACACCTGGGATATGAACCGCAGAGATTAGACAGGAGCTGGATTCCGCCCAAACCAAAATTCGAGATACTTCTTTCATAGCCAGAGGACTGTGAGTCCCTCCTTGATGATTGATGTATGCCACAGTTGTGACATTGTCTGTCTGAAAACAAATGAACGATTCTCTCTTCAGAAGAGGCCAAAACTGAAGAGCTCTGAAAATTGCACGGAGTTCCAAAATATTGATCGGTAATCTCACCTCCTGAGATTCCCAAACTCCTTGTGCCGTCAGAGATCCCCACACAGCTCCCCAACCTGTGAGACTTGCATCTGTTGAAATTACAGTCCAGGTCGGAAGAACAAAAGAAGCCCCCTGAATTAAACGATGGTGATCTGTCCACCACGTTAGAGAGTGTCGAACAATCGGTTTTAAAGATATTAATTGATATATCTTCGTGTAATCCCTGCACCATTGGTTCAGCATACAGAGCTGAAGAGGTCGCATGTGAAAACGAGCAAAGGGGATCGCGTCCGATGCAGCAGTCATAAGACCTAGAATTTCCATGCATAAGGCTACCGAAGGGAATGATTGAGACTGAAGGTTTCGACAAGCTGTAATCAATTTTAGACGTCTCTTGTCTGTTAAAGACAGAGTCATGGACACTGAATCTATCTGGAAACCCAGAAAGGTTACCCTTGTTTGAGGAATCAAAGAACTTTTTGGTAAATTGATCCTCCAACCATGATCTTGAAGAAACAACACAAGTCGATTCGTATGAGACTCTGCTAAATGTAAAGACTGAGCAAGTACCAAGATATCGTCCAAATAAGGAAATACCACAATACCCTGTTCTCTGATTACAGACAGAAGGGCACCGAGAATCTTTGTGAAAATTCTTGGAGCTGTAGCAAGGCCAAACGGTAGAGCCACAAATTGGTAATGCTTGTCTAGAAAAGAGAATCTCAGGAACTGATAATGATCTGGATGAATCGGAATATGCAGATATGCATCCTGTAAATCTATTGTGGACATATAATTCCCTTGCTGAACAAAAGGCAATATAGTCCTTACAGTTACCATCTTGAACGTTGGTATCCTTACATAACGATTCAATAATTTTAGATCCAGAACTGGTCTGAAGGAATTCTCCTTCTTTGGTACAATGAAGAGATTTGAATAAAACCCCATCCCCTGTTCCGGAACTGGAACTGGCATAATTACTCCAGCCAACTCTAGATCTGAAACACAATTCAGAAATGCTTGAGCTTTCACTGGATTTACTGGGACACGGGAAAGAAAAAATCTCTTTGCAGGAGGTCTCATCTTGAAACCAATTCTGTACCCTTCTGAAACAATGTTCTGAATCCAAAGATTGTGAACAGAATTGATCCAAATTTCTTTGAAAAAACGTAACCTGCCCCCTACCAGCTGAACTGGAATGAGGGCCGTACCTTCATGTGAACTTAGAAGCAGGCTTTGCCTTTCTAGCAGGCTTGGATTTATTCCAGACTGGAGATGGTTTCCAAACTGAAACTGCTCCTGAGGACGAAGGATCAGGCTTTTGTTCTTTGTTGAAACGAAAGGAACGAAAACGATTGTTAGCCCTGTTTTTACCTTTAGATTTTTTATCCTGTGGTAAAAAAGTTCCTTTCCCACCAGTAACAGTTGAAATAATAGAATCCAACTGAGAACCAAATAATTTGTTTCCCTGGAAAGAAATGGAAAGTAGAGTTGATTTAGAAGCCATATCAGCATTCCAAGTCTTAAGCCATAAAGCTCTTCTGGCTAAGATAGCCAGAGACATAAACCTAACATCAACTCTAATAATATCAAAAATGGCATCACAGATAAAATTATTAGCATGCTGGAGAAGAATAATAATATCATGAGAATCACGATTTGTTACTTGTTGCGCTAGAGTTTCCAACCAAAAAGTTGAAGCTGCAGCAACATCAGCCAATGATATAGCAGGTCTAAGAAGATTACCTGAACACAGATAAGCTTTTCTTAGAAAAGATTCAATTTTTCTATCTAAAGGATCCTTAAACGAGGTACCATCTGACGTAGGAATGGTAGTACGTTTAGCAAGGGTAGAAATAGCCCCATCAACTTTAGGGATTTTGTCCCAAAATTCTAACCTGTCAGGCGGAACAGGATATAATTGCTTAAAACGTTTAGAAGGAGTAAATGAATTACCCAATTTATCCCATTCTTTGGAAATTACTGCAGAAATAGCATTAGGAACAGGAAAAACTTCTGGAATAACCGCAGGAGCTTTAAAAACCTTATCCAAACGTATAGAATTAGTATCAAGAGGACTAGAATCCTCTATTTCTAAAGCAATTAGTACTTCTTTAAGTAAAGAGCGAATAAATTCCATCTTAAATAAATATGAAGATTTATCAGCATCAATCTCTGAGATAGAATCCTCTGAACCAGAAGAGTCCAAAGAATCAGAATGATGGTGTTCATTTAAAAATTCATCTGTAGAGAGAGAAGATTTAAAAGACTTTTTACGTTTACTAGAAGGAGAAATAACAGACAAAGCCTTCTTTATGGATTCAGAAACAAAATCTCTTATGTTATCAGGAACATTCTGCACCTTAGATGTTGAGGGAACTGCAACAGGCAACGGTACATTACTAAAGGAAATATTATCTGCTTTAACAAGTTTGTCACGACAATTATTACAAACAACAGCTGGAGGAATAGCTACCAAAAGTTTACAGCAGATACACTTAGCTTTGGTAGATCCAGCAGGCAGTGATTTTCCTGTAGTATCTTCTGGCTCAGATGCAACGTGAGACATCTTGCAATATGTAAGAGAAAAAACAACATATAAAGCAAAATAGATCAAATTCCTTATAAGACAGTTTCAGGAATGGGAAAGAATGCCAAATATCAAGCTTCTAGCAACCAGAAGCAAATGAAAAATGAGACTGAAATAATGTGGAGACAAAAGCGACGCCCATATTTTTTAGCGCCAAATAAGACGCCCACATTATTTGGCGCCTAAATGCTTTTGGCGCCAAAAATGACGCCACATCCGGAACGCCGACATTTTTGGCGCAAAATAACGTCAAAAAATGACGCAACTTCCGGCGACACGTATGACGCCGGAAACGGAAAAGAATTTTTGCGCCAAAAAAGTCCGCGCCAAGAATGACGCAATAAAATGAAGCATTTTCAGCCCCCGCGAGCCTAACAGCCCACAGGGAAAAAAGTCAAATTTTTGAGGTAAGAAAAATATGATAATTCAATGCATTATCCCAAATATGAAACTGACTGTCTGAAAATAAGGAAAGTTGAACATTCTGAGTCAAGGCAAATAAATGTTTGAATACATATATTTAGAACTTTATAAATAAAGTGCCCAACCATAGCTTAGAGTGTCACAGAAATAAGACTTACTTACCCCAGGACACTCATCTACATGTTTGTAGAAAGCCAAACCAGTACTGAAACGAGAATCAGTAGAGGTAATGGTAAATATAAGAGTATATCGTCGATCTGAAAAGGGAGGTAAGAGATGAATCTCTACGACCGATAACAGAGAACCTTATGAAATAGACCCCGTAGAAGGAGATCACTGCATTCAATAGGCAATACTCTCTTCACATCCCTCTGACATTCACTGCACGCTGAGAGGAAAACCGGGCTCCAACTTGCTGCGGAGCGCATATCAACGTAGAATCTAGCACAAACTTACTTCACCACCTCCCTTGGAGGCAAAGTTTGTAAAACTGATTTGTGGGTGTGGTGAGGGGTGTATTTATAGGCATTTTAAGGTTTGGGAAACTTTGCCCCTCCTGGTAGGAATGTATATCCCATACGTCACTAGCTCATGGACTCTTGTTAATTACATGAAAGAAACTGTCAGTTTCCCAGAGAGCTTCATTACTTTCTATGGGCCAGATAATAAAACATTCTCTAGTTTGGAGAAATATTATAGAGCAGATTTCAAAGGGGCTGAACTCACTGAATTTTCTTTGAAAGAGGGAGGAACCTGGAAGACCCAGAGAGATGCCTTCCATAGAAAGTAATGAATCTCTCTGGGATCCAAAATTTGACATGGAAGAGAGAAGGTAACCGTAGAACACCTGGGGCTGATATAAAGGCTAAGTTTCCATGAATTGCAAATCAAACTAATGTTTTCACAAGAAGTTAAACTTGTTTTTGTGTATAATTTTAGTATATATTACTTTTTTTACTTGTGTAAGGAACTCAGCATCAACTATGACGCTGGAATGACGAACTTGCGTCAACGGACGTACTTCCGCGCCAAAAAAATTCTCGCGCCAAGAATAACGCAATAAAGTCTAGCATTTGGTGCACCCGCGGGCCTAATCCTGCCCGCAATTTGCAAAGAAAAATGAAGTCAATTTTAAACCCCAGGTAAGAAAAATATTTCTTAATATGTTTATTTTCCCCAAATATGAAACTTACAGTCTGCAAAAAGGAAATACATGAACCTGACTCATGGCAAATATAAGTACAATACATATATTTAGAACTTTATATTAATGCATAAAGTGCCAAACCATAGCTGACGTGTCTTAAGTAATAAAAACATACTTACCGAAAGACACCCATCCACATATAGCAGATAGCCAAACCAGTACTGAAACAGTTATCAGTAGAGGTAATGGTATATGAGAGTATATCGTCGATATGAAAAAGGAGGTAGGAGATGAATCTCTACGACCGATAACAGAGAACCTATGAAATAGATCTCCCGTGAGGAAAACCATTGCATTCAATAGGTGAAACTCCCTTCACATCCCTCTGACATTTGCTGTACTCTGAGAGGAATCGGGCTTCAAAATGCTGAGAAGCGCATGTAAACGTAGAAATCTTAGCACAAACTTACTTCACCACCTCCATAGGAGGCAAAGTTTGTAAAACTGAATTGTGGGTGTGGTGAGGGGTGTATTCATAGGCATTTTGAGGTTTGGAAAACTTTGTCCCTCCTGGTAGGATTGTATATCCCATACGTCACTAGCTCATGGACTCTTGCCAATTACATGAAGGAAATATAATCAGTGAGACCAGCTTGTGTAAACTGCTTACATTTGTGTTATGGGGTAGTATACCTAGCACTAGTGGGTGCACCTATTGCTCGCTTCTGTGAGTCTCCTAGTAGACCTAGTGGGTATAAAACTGAAGTGTCGAAGAAGTGAGCGCCTAAAATCAAAGCTAAGTCTTGATAAAGGCCTGTTAACAGGCTGAAATGCGTTGACATACTACTGGTAAGCTCCTTTCTAATACTTTAATCAGGTGTTTAAACAGTTTTGCACTATTGTACTTTTTGTTTCCAACAGGATCACTCAGGACACATATTTTACCTACAGATGGGACTTTTTTCACTAATACAATACACAGGAGGTCCACCTTGACATTTCTGGATATCCAACCAACGCCACCAGGTTCTTTTTCACAATATTGTTTTACCTTTTTCAAGAATCCTCTTAGGGGTTTTTTTCCCCCACATTTTTTCAATATTTTTTTCATTAGTTTTTGAACCTTTGTCTTTTTTCTCTTTTATCACTTTTTACATAGTTTTTTTCATCACTTTTTTCCATCACTTTTTTTTCCTTATTGTTCCCTATTGGACACTGGATATTATCACATCATATTGTGTACCGGATTCCCATAACAATATATATAGACATTTTTTCATTTAGCACACATCGGACATATCACTTGGGACACGCAATTTTTTTCAAGCAAGATATACACACTATATGTCATCATCATTAAGGGGTAATCCTTTAACACCTGTATAAAGTGTTTAATCTTCTACCACCTTTACGTTTATCGTATATTTAAATGCCAATTTTGCTTTTAACTGTATGCTAATTTATGCTTATTCATGGATCCATAATTTTATTGCCCTAATCATAATTGTTTTAAAGTGTATTTTTGAGATTTTAATGATCACAGAATAAACGGTAACTTATGTATATTATCATCCCATCTATACATAACTATTTCACCTTAGCCTTGCTTTTAGGCGCTCACTTCTTCGACACTTTAACCTGCTTAAATCATTTCACAAGACTTGTGAAAGAGTTTCAGACATACCCTGGGAACTCTCTTGTTCAGCCCAGGTAACTGCCCTGCCCCTCCCACTTTCTGAAGCTCTAAGTTCTAGTCTGCAATGCAGCAAATTTAAGGTGCAATGCAATTTGTAAAAGCTACACAGAAATATACAAAGTATGATCCTAAGTTATTAAAGTAACAGACACTTTCAAAACATAATCAGAATTTGTAAAATCACTGCTAGAGCTAAATCTAAATGTATTCAAATATAAATGAGAAAGTGCGAAGCTTAAAGGGACAGTCAAGTCACAATTAAACTTTCACAATTCAGATAGGGCATGCAATTTTAAGCAATTTAACAATTTACTTTTAATCATCAAATTTGGTTTATCTTGGTTGAAAGCTAAACCTAGGTTGGCTCATATGCTAATTTCTAAGCCTTTGAAGGCTGCCACTTGCATACAAAGAGAGAAGCGCTCTACTAGGAATGAACAACAGCTCATCAGCTAGTTCTATGGCGATTTACAACCTAGGAGTATCCTCTTTAATACCAGTGTGTTTATCACACACAAATGAAAACGTTTCTGAAGTATATCAATCTGATCCTGCCGTGTAAGGTCAGTCTAGCCCCAAATACCAGGCAATCTTACCTTGAACAAGGAACATGACAACCCCAGACAATCGTTTCGGGCTTCTATGGGCCTCGTCAGTGAGATGCAGCCACATTCCTTGCACACTGGGCAAAGAGTATACGTCTGGTTTCCAACATCACACTTAGGGAGACCTCCCCAGTGTCATAATACATATGCAAACAAAGAGAGAAACGCTCTATCAGGAACTAGCAACAACTCAGTAGCTAGTTCTATTGCAAATTACCACCTAGGAGACATAAACCTAACATCAACTCTAATAATATCAAAAATGGCATCACAGATAAAATTATTAGCATGCTGGAGAAGAATAATAATATCATGAGAATCACGATTTGTTACTTGTTGCGCTAGAGTTTCCAACCAAAAAGTTGAAGCTGCAGCAACATCAGCCAATGATATAGCAGGTCTAAGAAGATTACCTGAACACAGATAAGCTTTTCTTAGAAAAGATTCAATTTTTCTATCTAAAGGATCCTTAAACGAGGTACCATCTGACGTAGGAATGGTAGTACGTTTAGCAAGGGTAGAAATAGCCCCATCAACTTTAGGGATTTTGTCCCAAAATTCTAACCTGTCAGGCGGAACAGGATATAATTGCTTAAAACGTTTAGAAGGAGTAAATGAATTACCCAATTTATCCCATTCTTTGGAAATTACTGCAGAAATAGCATTAGGAACAGGAAAAACTTCTGGAATAACCGCAGGAGCTTTAAAAACCTTATCCAAACGTATAGAATTAGTATCAAGAGGACTAGAATCCTCTATTTCTAAAGCAATTAGTACTTCTTTAAGTAAAGAGCGAATAAATTCCATCTTAAATAAATATGAAGATTTATCAGCATCAATCTCTGAGATAGAATCCTCTGAACCAGAAGAGTCCAAAGAATCAGAATGATGGTGTTCATTTAAAAATTCATCTGTAGAGAGAGAAGATTTAAAAGACTTTTTACGTTTACTAGAAGGAGAAATAACAGACAAAGCCTTCTTTATGGATTCAGAAACAAAATCTCTTATGTTATCAGGAACATTCTGCACCTTAGATGTTGAGGGAACTGCAACAGGCAACGGTACATTACTAAAGGAAATATTATCTGCTTTAACAAGTTTGTCACGACAATTATTACAAACAACAGCTGGAGGAATAGCTACCAAAAGTTTACAGCAGATACACTTAGCTTTGGTAGATCCAGCAGGCAGTGATTTTCCTGTAGTATCTTCTGGCTCAGATGCAACGTGAGACATCTTGCAATATGTAAGAGAAAAAACAACATATAAAGCAAAATAGATCAAATTCCTTATAAGACAGTTTCAGGAATGGGAAAGAATGCCAAATATCAAGCTTCTAGCAACCAGAAGCAAATGAAAAATGAGACTGAAATAATGTGGAGACAAAAGCGACGCCCATATTTTTTAGCGCCAAATAAGACGCCCACATTATTTGGCGCCTAAATGCTTTTGGCGCCAAAAATGACGCCACATCCGGAACGCCGACATTTTTGGCGCAAAATAACGTCAAAAAATGACGCAACTTCCGGCGACACGTATGACGCCGGAAACGGAAAAGAATTTTTGCGCCAAAAAAGTCCGCGCCAAGAATGACGCAATAAAATGAAGCATTTTCAGCCCCCGCGAGCCTAACAGCCCACAGGGAAAAAAGTCAAATTTTTGAGGTAAGAAAAATATGATAATTCAATGCATTATCCCAAATATGAAACTGACTGTCTGAAAATAAGGAAAGTTGAACATTCTGAGTCAAGGCAAATAAATGTTTGAATACATATATTTAGAACTTTATAAATAAAGTGCCCAACCATAGCTTAGAGTGTCACAGAAATAAGACTTACTTACCCCAGGACACTCATCTACATGTTTGTAGAAAGCCAAACCAGTACTGAAACGAGAATCAGTAGAGGTAATGGTAAATATAAGAGTATATCGTCGATCTGAAAAGGGAGGTAAGAGATGAATCTCTACGACCGATAACAGAGAACCTTATGAAATAGACCCCGTAGAAGGAGATCACTGCATTCAATAGGCAATACTCTCTTCACATCCCTCTGACATTCACTGCACGCTGAGAGGAAAACCGGGCTCCAACTTGCTGCGGAGCGCATATCAACGTAGAATCTAGCACAAACTTACTTCACCACCTCCCTTGGAGGCAAAGTTTGTAAAACTGATTTGTGGGTGTGGTGAGGGGTGTATTTATAGGCATTTTAAGGTTTGGGAAACTTTGCCCCTCCTGGTAGGAATGTATATCCCATACGTCACTAGCTCATGGACTCTTGTTAATTACATGAAAGAAACTGTCAGTTTCCCAGAGAGCTTCATTACTTTCTATGGGCCAGATAATAAAACATTCTCTAGTTTGGAGAAATATTATAGAGCAGATTTCAAAGGGGCTGAACTCACTGAATTTTCTTTGAAAGAGGGAGGAACCTGGAAGACCCAGAGAGATGCCTTCCATAGAAAGTAATGAATCTCTCTGGGATCCAAAATTTGACATGGAAGAGAGAAGGTAACCGTAGAACACCTGGGGCTGATATAAAGGCTAAGTTTCCATGAATTGCAAATCAAACTAATGTTTTCACAAGAAGTTAAACTTGTTTTTGTGTATAATTTTAGTATATATTACTTTTTTTACTTGTGTAAGGAACTCAGCATCAACTATGACGCTGGAATGACGAACTTGCGTCAACGGACGTACTTCCGCGCCAAAAAAATTCTCGCGCCAAGAATAACGCAATAAAGTCTAGCATTTGGTGCACCCGCGGGCCTAATCCTGCCCGCAATTTGCAAAGAAAAATGAAGTCAATTTTAAACCCCAGGTAAGAAAAATATTTCTTAATATGTTTATTTTCCCCAAATATGAAACTTACAGTCTGCAAAAAGGAAATACATGAACCTGACTCATGGCAAATATAAGTACAATACATATATTTAGAACTTTATATTAATGCATAAAGTGCCAAACCATAGCTGACGTGTCTTAAGTAATAAAAACTTACTTACCGAAAGACACCCATCCACATATAGCAGATAGCCAAACCAGTACTGAAACAGTTATCAGTAGAGGTAATGGTATATGAGAGTATATCGTCGGTATGAAAAAGGAGGTAGGAGATGAATCTCTACGACCGATAACAGAGAACCTATGAAATAGATCTCCCGTGAGGAAAACCATTGCATTCAATAGGTGAAACTCCCTTCACATCCCTCTGACATTTGCTGTACTCTGAGAGGAATCGGGCTTCAAAATGCTGAGAAGCGCATGTAAACGTAGAAATCTTAGCACAAACTTACTTCACCACCTCCATAGGAGGCAAAGTTTGTAAAACTGAATTGTGGGTGTGGTGAGGGGTGTATTCATAGGCATTTTGAGGTTTGGAAAACTTTGTCCCTCCTGGTAGGATTGTATATCCCATACGTCACTAGCTCATGGACTCTTGCCAATTACATGAAGGAAATATAATCAGTGAGACCAGCTTGTGTAAACTGCTTACATTTGTGTTATGGGGTAGTATACCTAGCACTAGTGGGTGCACCTATTGCTCGCTTCTGTGAGTCTCCTAGTAGACCTAGTGGGTATAAAACTGAAGTGTCGAAGAAGTGAGCGCCTAAAATCAAAGCTAAGTCTTGATAAAGGCCTGTTAACAGGCTGAAATGCGTTGACATACTACTGGTAAGCTCCTTTCTAATACTTTAATCAGGTGTTTAAACAGTTTTGCACTATTGTACTTTTTGTTTCCAACAGGATCACTCAGGACACATATTTTACCTACAGATGGGACTTTTTTCACTAATACAATACACAGGAGGTCCACCTTGACATTTCTGGATATCCAACCAACGCCACCAGGTTCTTTTTCACAATATTGTTTTACCTTTTTCAAGAATCCTCTTAGGGGTTTTTTTCCCCCACATTTTTTCAATATTTTTTTCATTAGTTTTTGAACCTTTGTCTTTTTTCTCTTTTATCACTTTTTACATAGTTTTTTTCATCACTTTTTTCCATCACTTTTTTTTCCTTATTGTTCCCTATTGGACACTGGATATTATCACATCATATTGTGTACCGGATTCCCATAACAATATATATAGACATTTTTTCATTTAGCACACATCGGACATATCACTTGGGACACGCAATTTTTTTCAAGCAAGATATACACACTATATGTCATCATCATTAAGGGGTAATCCTTTAACACCTGTATAAAGTGTTTAATCTTCTACCACCTTTACGTTTATCGTATATTTAAATGCCAATTTTGCTTTTAACTGTATGCTAATTTATGCTTATTCATGGATCCATAATTTTATTGCCCTAATCATAATTGTTTTAAAGTGTATTTTTGAGATTTTAATGATCACAGAATAAACGGTAACTTATGTATATTATCATCCCATCTATACATAACTATTTCACCTTAGCCTTGCTTTTAGGCGCTCACTTCTTCGACACTTTAACCTGCTTAAATCATTTCACAAGACTTGTGAAAGAGTTTCAGACATACCCTGGGAACTCTCTTGTTCAGCCCAGGTAACTGCCCTGCCCCTCCCACTTTCTGAAGCTCTAAGTTCTAGTCTGCAATGCAGCAAATTTAAGGTGCAATGCAATTTGTAAAAGCTACACAGAAATATACAAAGTATGATCCTAAGTTATTAAAGTAACAGACACTTTCAAAACATAATCAGAATTTGTAAAATCACTGCTAGAGCTAAATCTAAATGTATTCAAATATAAATGAGAAAGTGTGAAGCTTAAAGGGACAGTCAAGTCACAATTAAACTTTCACAATTCAGATAGGGCATGCAATTTTAAGCAATTTAACAATTTACTTTTAATCATCAAATTTGGTTTATCTTGGTTGAAAGCTAAACCTAGGTTGGCTCATATGCTAATTTCTAAGCCTTTGAAGGCTGCCACTTGCATACAAAGAGAGAAGCGCTCTACTAGGAATGAACAACAGCTCATCAGCTAGTTCTATGGCGATTTACAACCTAGGAGTATCCTCTTTAATACCAGTGTGTTTATCACACACAAATGAAAACGTTTCTGAAGTATATCAATCTGATCCTGCCGTGTAAGGTCAGTCTAGCCCCAAATACCAGGCAATCTTACCTTGAACAAGGAACATGACAACCCCAGACAATCGTTTCGGGCTTCTATGGGCCTCGTCAGTGAGATGCAGCCACATTCCTTGCACACTGGGCAAAGAGTATACGTCTGGTTTCCAACATCACACTTAGGGAGACCTCCCCAGTGTCATAATACATATGCAAACAAAGAGAGAAACGCTCTATCAGGAACTAGCAACAACTCAGTAGCTAGTTCTATTGCAAATTACCACCTAGGAGTAGCCTCTTTTAGCCGCCTCTTATCCCAGTGCATTTTGAGAGTTTTTCACAGCTAGACAGTGCTTGTTTATGTGTGTCATCTAGATAACATTGTGCTCACTCCTGGGGAGTTACCTATGAGTCAGCATGGATTGGCTAAAATGCAAGTCTGTTAAATGAACTAAAATTATGGGGTGCAGTCTGCAGAGACATAGATACAATGTAATCACAAAGGTAAAAAACATAATTTATGTAAGAATTTACCTGATAAATTAATTTCTTTCATATTGGCAAGAGTCCATGAGATAGTGATGTATGGGATATACAATCCTACCAGGAGGGGCAAAGTTTCCCAAACCTCAAAATGTCTATAAATACACCCCTCACCACACCTACAATTCAGTTTAACGAATAGTTAAGTAGTAGGGTGATAGAAAAAGGAGTAAAAAGCATCAAAAAAAGAACTGGAAATATAATTATGCTTTATACAAAAAAACATAACCACCATAAAAGGGGTGGGTCTCATGGACTCTTGCCAATATGAAAGAAATTAATTTATCAGGTAAGTTCTTACATAAATTATGTTTTCTTTTATGTAATTGGCAAGAATCCATGAGCTAGTGACGTATGGGATAGTAATACCCAAGATGTGGAACTCCACAGAAGAGTCACTAGAGAGGGAGGGATAAAATAAAAACAGTCCTTTTCCGCTGGAAAAAAAAAATCCACAACCAAAAAAAAATAAGTTTTTCTCATAATTGAAAAGAAAAAACTTAAAACATAAGCAGAGGAATCAAACTGAAACAGCTGCCTGAAGAACTTTTCTACCAAAAACTGCTTCCGAAGAGGCAAATACATAAAAACAGTAGAATTAAGTAAATGTATGGAAAGAAGACCAAGTCGCTGCTTTGCAAATCTGATCAACTGAAGCTTCATTCTTAAAAGCCCACGAAGTGGAGACTGATCTAGTAGAATGAGCTGTAATTCTCTGAGGCGGGGCTTGACCCAACTCCAAATAAGCCTTATGAATTAAAAGCTTTAACCAGGATGAAAGGAAACGGCAGAAGCCTTCTGACCTTTCCTAGAACCGGAAAAGACAACAAATAGACTAGAAGTCTTCCTGAAATCTTTAGTAGCTTTAACAAAATATTCCAAAGCTCTTACAACATCAAGAGAATGTAAGGATCTCTCCAAAGAATTCTTAGGATTAGGACACAAAGAGGGGACAACAATTTCCTTATTAATGTTGTTAGAATTCACAACTTTAGGTAAAAATTAAAATGAAGTCGGCAAAACTTCCTTATCTTGAGGAAAAATCAGAAAAGGTGACTCACAAGAAAGAGCAGATAATTCAGAAACTCTTCTAGCAGAAGAGATAGCCAAAAGGAACAACACTTTCCAATAAAGTAGTTTAATATCCAAAGAATGCATAGGCTCAAAAGGAGGAGCCTGTAAAGCTTTCAAAACCAAATTAAGGAGAGATTGATTTAATGACAGGCTTGATACGGACCAAAGCCTGCACAAAACAGTGAATATCAGGAAGCTTAGCAATCTTTCTGTGAAATAAAACAGAAAGAGCAGAGATTTGTCCCTTCAAGGAACATGCAGACAAACCTTTATTCAAACCGTCCTGAAGAAACTGTAAAATTCTAGGAATTCTAAAAGAATGCCAGGAGAATTTATGAGAAGAACACCATGAAATATAAGTCTTCTAAACTCGATAATAAACGTTCCTAAAAACAGATTTACGAGCCTGAAACATAGTATCAATCACTGAGTCAGAGAAACCTCTATAACTAAGCACTAAGCGTTCAATTTCCATACCTTCAAATTCAATGATTTGAGATCCTGATGGAAAAACGGTCCTTGAGACAGAAGGTCTGGTTTTAAAGGAAGTGGCCAAGGTTGACAACTGGACACCAGGACAAGTTCCGCATACCAGAACCTGTGAGGCAATGCTGGTGCTACCAGAAACACAAATGAATGTTCCATAATGATCTTGGAGATCACTCTTGGAAGAAGAACTAGAGGAGGGAAGATATAAGCAGGTTGGTAAAACCAAGGAACAGATAACGCATCCACTGACTCCGCCTGAGGATACCTGGACCTGGACAAGTACCTGGGAAGTTTCTTGTTTAGATGGGAAGCCATAAGATCTATATCTGGAAGACCCCACATCTGAACAATCTGAAAAAACACATCTGGCTGGAGAGACCACTTCCCCAAATTTAAAGTCTGACGGCTGAGATAATCCGCTTCCCAATTGTCTACACCTATGATATGTACCACAGAAATTAGACAAGAGCTGGATTCTGCCCAAGAAAGTATCCGAGATACTTCTTTCATAGCTAGGGGACTGCGAGTCCCACCCCGATGATTGACATATGCCACAGTTGTTATATTGTCTGTCTGAAAACAAATGAATGGTTCTCTCTTCAACAGAGGCCAACCCTGAAGAGCCCTGAAAATAGCACAGAGTTCTAAAATATTGATTGGTAACCTCGCCTCTTGAGATTTCCAAACCCCTTTGTGCTGTCAGAGATCCCCAGACAGCTACCCAACCTGAAAGACTTGCATCTGTTGTGATTACAGTCCTGGTTGGATGAACTAGAGGCCCCTTGAATTATACGGAGGTGATTTAACCACCAAATCAGAGAAAGTTGAACATTGGGATTTAAGGATATTAATTGTGATATCTTTGTATAATCCCTGCACCATTGATTCAGCATATAAAGCTGGAGAGGTCTCATATGAAAATGAGCAAAGGGGATCGCGTCCGATGCTGCAGTCATGAGAGCTAAAACCTCCATGCACATAGCCACTGAAGGGAATGATTGAGACTGAAGGTTCTGACAGGCTGAAACCAATTTCATACATCTCTTTCCTGTAAGAGAGAGAGTTATGGACACTGAATCTATCTGGAAACCTAAAAAGGTGACCTATGTTCGAGGAATCAAGGAACTTTTTGGTAAATTGATCCTCCAACCATGTCTTTGAAGAAACAACACTAGTTAATTTGTGTGAGATTCGGCAAAATGTAAAGACTGAGCTAGTACCAAGATATCGTCCAAATAAGTAAACACAGCAATACCCTGTTCTCTGATTACAGAGAGTAGGGCACCGAGAACTTTTGAAAAAATTCTTGGAGCTGTCGCTAGGCCAAATGGAAGAGCGACAAATTGGTAATGCTTGTCTAGAAAAGAGAATCTCAGAAACCGATAGTGGTCCTGATGATTCCAAATATGAAGATATGCATCCTGTAAGTCTATGGTGGACATATAATGACCTTGCTGAACAAAAGGCAGAATAGTCGTTATAGTCACCATTTTGAAAGTTGGCAGTCTTACAAAACGGTTCAAAATTTTCAGATCCAGAACTGGCCTAAATGAATTTTCTTTCTTTGGTACAATGAATAGATTTGAATAAAACCCCAGACCCTGTTCCTGAAACGGAACTGGTATAATTACCCCTGAAAGCTCTAGATCTGAAACACACTTGAGCCTGAGCCTTCACTGGATTTGCTGGAACGCGTGAGAGAAAAAAATCTTCTCACAGGAGGTCTTACTCTGAATCCTATTCGATACCCTTGAGAGACAATGCTCTGAATCCATTGATTTTGGACAGAAACTGACCAAATGTTTTGGAAAAAGTTTAATCTGCCCCCCACAATCTGAGCTGGAATGAGGGCCGCACCTTCATGCAGACTTGGGGGCTGGCTTTGGTTTCTTAAAAGGCTTGGATTTATTCCAACTTGAAGAAGGTTTCCAATTGGAACCAGATTCTTTGGGGGAATGATTGGCTTTCTGTCCCTTATTCTGTCAAAAGGAACGAAAACGATTAGAAGCTTTAGATTTACCCTTAGATCTTTTATCCTGGGGTAAAAAAAACTCCCGTCCCCCCCAGTAACAGTTAAAATAATTGAATCCAACTGAGAACCAAATAAATTGTTACCTTGGAAAAAAGAAATAGTAATCTAGACTTAGATACCATGTCAGCATTACAATATTTGAGCCACAACGCTCTTCTAGCTAAAATAGCTACAGACATAGAGGCCTTTTTAACAAAGGTCTGGCGGACCTGATCCGACGATTACGGATCAGGTCCGACAGACCTCGCTGAATGTGTAGAGCAATACGCTCTCCGTATTCAGCAAGTGGTTGTCAATCAATCCGATCATACTTGATTGGGTTGAATTGTGGCGATCTCTGTCCGCCTCCTCAGAGCAGACGGACAGGTTATGGACGGGCCCTCAAGCTCCATACGGAGCTTGATAGATAGGCCCCATACATTTAACATCAATTTTGATGATATCAAAAATAGCATCACAGATAAAATTATTAGCATGTTGAAGCAAGCGAACAATGCTAGACAAATCAGGATGTTTCCTGTTGCGCTAAACTTTCCAACCAAAAAGTTGATGCAGCTGCAAAGATAGCCAGAATATAAATAAGCTTTCCTTAGATAAGATTCAAGTTTACTATCTAAAGAGTCCTTAAAGGAAGTACTATCTTCCATAGGGATAGTAGTACATTTGGAAAGAGTAGAGCTAGCCCCATCCAGGGCCGTAACTATTGGTGATGCAACAGGCACAACTGCGACCGGGCCTAGGACGTCTCTCCCATAGGGGGGCCCAACATCAGGTTGTGTGGTGTGTTTATTGTTATGTTTTTTTTTTTTAACTTTTTTGTTGCTGTTGGAAACAAAGTCTGACCCTGCCCGCTGCCGCCCAGAACTTCCTATTTTGGCAATTGGCGCACACTGCTGCGCAGATAGACTAGAGAGTATTCAGCAAGTGGTTGATAGACTAGAGAGCATTCAGCAAGTGGTTGTCAATCAACCCGATCATACTTGATCGGGTTGAATTGTGGCGATCTCTGTCCGCCTCCTCAGAGCAGACGGACAGGTTATGGACGGGCCCTCAAGCTCCATTCTGAGCTTGATAGATAGGCCCCATAGATTTAACATCAATTTTGATGATATCAAAAATAGCATCACAGATAAAATGATTAGCATGTTGAAGCAAGCGAACAATGCTAGACAAATCAGGATGTTTCCTGTTGCGCTAAACTTTCCAACCAAAAAGTTGATGCAGCTGAGAAGATAGCCAGAATATAAATAAGCTTTCCTTAGATAAGATTCAAGTTTACTATCTAAAGAGTCCTTAAAGGAAGTACTATCTTCCATAGGGATAGTAGTATGTTTGGCAAGAGTAGAGCTAGCCCCATCCTGGGCCGTAACTATCGGTGATGCGACAGGCGCAACTGCGACCGGGCCTAGGAGGTCTCTCCCATAAGGGGGCCCAACTTCAGGTTGTGTGGTGTGTTTTGTAATGTTTTTTTTTTTTTTTTTTTTTTTAAGTTTTTTGTTGTTGTTGGAAACAAAGTCTGACCCTGCCTGCTGCCGCCCAGAACTTCCTATTTTGGCAATTGGCGCATACTGCTGCGCAGATAGACTAGAGAGTCTTGGCCTCCTCCTGACTGACTGCACGTGTAGTCACTATCTCCTTAATCGGCTTGTGACTGCATGTGCACTCAGTCCTGAGTCTAGTGTCAGTACAGTAGGAGTCTGGGACTGGGAGGAGTCTGCAGCTGACACTGATGTTGGTACTCAGCCGGTAAGCAGCAGTAGAGATTTCAGGCTTCTCTAAGTAGGTTGTGCACAGACTGGTGGAAACTTAATCCTGGGCTGTACAACTGCTGCTGAGAGGTGGGCTGCTGGCACTGTCCATTGTCACATACATTTAATTTGTCAAATTTATTTTATGCAACAGAACCAGGCAAAGAAAGCTACCAGGTATAGTTCCTTGCCACGCTTTACAAAATCTCGACAGGGGGGGGTTTAGCTAGTTAAGTTTTTCTCCCCTAGCCCCAGTTCATATGCGTGTAAACACTGCCCCCATTATTGTGACTAGAGCCCCAGGACAGCGCAAGCTCCCCCATCCTGTTCCTATCCCAGTGTGCGTCACAGTGTCTGTTAAACAGCAGATGGGCAGTCGCAGTCGGCATTGTTGTGGCTCGCATAGCTAATAGAAGTATAATGCAGGCTCCTGCATTATACTCCAATTAGCTATGTGAATCACAATAATGCCTGATTTGGACTTTGAATGCTGAGTATGAAAGGGCCCCCCAGGTCCTGCACTTTAAGGTGACCTGTGCTGCGGGATACACCAAGACTCCTCTGGCTTTCTGTTCCCATCCCTCTGCCTTGTGTGTCTGTCATGCTGCTCCCAGATCAAAAAGTTTCCAGAATTTTGGAAGACTTCAGAGTGAGTAAGGAGCAGCAAGTGAGGCCCACACTTTGGGGGCCCTGAGCTCTTTTACCAGACAAGGTTTAAAACTTGGCATTTTAAGTCCAAATCAGGAGATGCCGCTGCCCAATAGGTTGGCATAGTAGAGATGACCTCTAGAGGTGTCTGTGGTTCACACTACTGTGAAGAATGAAGGTACTCTGTGAAGGGTAAGTGACACCTACCACGGATGTGGTTATTGAGGTTAGTGACATCAAAGTCCATGTATGTTCCTGGGGGAGGGTAATATTTACACAATGAGAGCCCTGCAACAAATAGTGTGATGCCCACCTATATATATATATATATATATATATATATATATATATATATATATAGTAGCAGAGATGTGCACTCTCACTTTCGGGTCAGCTGCCAGGGTGCTAGTGGGCATCAATATTGGTAAAGAAAAAACTTGCACTCACTGGAACTTTTCAATCAATCTTTACTGTGATCGTGACCGTAACGTTTCGGGGATACATTATCCCCGAAACGTTACGGTCACGA
The DNA here is from genome assembly GCF_027579735.1 of Bombina bombina. NCBI lineage: Eukaryota > Metazoa > Chordata > Amphibia > Anura > Bombinatoridae > Bombina > Bombina bombina. The sequence continues at coordinate 137,495,493 of NC_069503.1, forward strand.
TCACAGTAAAGATTGTAACTTGTAAAGTGCAAGTTTTTTCTTTACCTATATATATATATATATATATATATATATATATATATATATATATATATATATTGCCCTGTGCATATTTGTCCCTTGCTGGATATATGCCATTAGTTAGGGTATGGCACATATTGTGTGTGTGGTCCATGTAACTGTCATACACATGTAAACACATGTAATATATGTTTTATATATATATATATATATATATATATATATATATACTCTTGTTTTGTATCCAAAAGTGCCTATGAGGGGTCTCATTTGTGAGGAAGTGGCAGGTTATGCGAGGTCTCATGCAGGGGAATGAATCTATCTTTATTTACACTCTTGTTTTGTATCCAAGAGTGCCTACGGCTATGAGGGGTCTCATTTGTGAGGATGTGGTAGTTATGAACACGGTCACTTTGCATGGGTGATCCATGCACACTGTATAGTATTTTGAGACTCGGGGGGGGGGGGAGAGGATTTGTGCAGCCTCTTCCTCTTGTGCTATGTGCTCCTGAACAAGTCAGGGCTAGTAATCTGTGGATCTGTTTTTTTTTGTTTTTTTTTTTTAACTGTGTTAAATGTTGAAAGAAAAAAAAAGTGTCAAATTCACATTTTTTTGAGGGAGGGGTGGGGAGTGGCCCTACTTAGATTCTTGCATCTGGGCCCTGTGGTTTCTAGTTACGCCTCTGGCCCCATCAACTTTGGGGATTTTTTCCCAAAACTCCAATCTAATTGCTGGCAAAGGATACAACTTTTTAAACCTAGCAGAAGGAATAAAAGAAGTACCAGGCCTATTCCATTCCTTAGAAATCATATCAGAAATAGCATCCGGAACTTGAAAAACCTCTGGAGTAACCACAGGAGGTTTATAAACAGAATTTAAACGTTTACTAGTTTTAATATCAAGAGGACTAGTTTCCTCAATATCCAATGTAATCAACACCTCTTTTAACAAGGAACAAATATACTCCATCTTAAAGAGATAAGTAGATTTGTCAGTGTCAGTATCTGAGGTAGGATCTTCTGAATTAAATAGATCCTCATCAGAGGAGGATAAATCAGTATGTTGTCGGTCATTTGAAATTTTATCAACTTTATGAGAAGTTTTAAAAGACCTTTTACGTTTATTAGAAGGTGGAATAGCAGACAAAGCCTTCTGAATTGTACTAGTACTGATGGATACATTCTCTGCATGTAAAAGCTTATCATAAAAACTGTTACATACTACCGCTGGAGATATAATCTCCACTAACTTACAACAGATATACTTAGCTTTGGTAGAACTTTTATCAGGCAGCAGGAATCCAACAGTGGTTTCTGAGACAGGATCAGATTGAGACATCTTGCAAATGTAAGAGAAAAAACAACATACTGTATAAAGTAAAATGATCAATTTCCTTATATGGCAGTTTCAAGAATGGAAAAAAAATGCGAACAGCATAGCCCTCTGGACATAGAAAAAGGCAAGAGGCACATAGGAAGTGGGGTTTAAATAATAAAATTATTTGGTGACAAGTATGACGCGCAACACAAAATGAAATTTTTTGGCGCTAACAACATCCGGAAATGACGCAACTTGCATCATGGCAGACGCAACCTTGTCAAGGAACCTGGCGTCAACTAAGATGCCGGAAATGGCGAATTTGCATTACCGAACGTACCTTTGCACCAAAAAAATCTTGCACCAAGAATGACGCAATAGATATTAGCATTTTGCGGCCTCGCGAGGCTAATTTTGCCCGCAAAATTAATGAAAACAGTCAATTTTGAAGAAAAGACTATACCCCAGGTAAGAAAAAATAACTTCCTAAATATGTTTTCCCATTTTTAAACTGCTAGTCTGCAAAAGGAAATATACATAAACCTGACTCATGGCAAATATAAGTACAATACATATATTTAGAACTTTACATTAATACATAAAGTGCCAAACCATAGCTGAGAGTGTCTTAAGTAATGAAAACATACTTACTGAAAGACACCGATCCACATATAGCAGATAGCCAAACCAGTACTGAAACAGTTATCAGTAGAGGTAATGGAATATGAGAGTATATCGTCGATCTGAAAAGGGAGGTAGGAGATGAATCTCTGCGACCAATAACAGAGAACCTATGAAAAGATTTCCCGCGAGGAAAACCATAGAATTCAATAGGAGATACTCTCTTCACATCCCTCTGACATTCATTGTACTCTGAGAGGAATTGGGCTTCAAAATGCTGAGAAGCGCATATCACAGAAGAAAATCAAGCACAAACTTACTTCACCAACTCCATAGGGAGGCAAAGTTTGTAAAACTGAATTGTGGATGTGGTGATGGGTGTATTTATAGGCATTTTGAGGTTTGACAAACTTTGCCCCTCCTGGTAGGATTGTATATCCCATACGTCACTAGCTCATGGACTCTTGCCAATTACATGAAAGAAATGTATATTAATATAGCTGTGCTGGTTATGCAAAATTGGGGAATGGGTAATAAAGGGATTATCTATATTTTAATAGAATAAATATTCTGGAGTAGACTGTCCCTTTAAATGCAATATTACTGAAAGGACCCGATCTGAAATGTAAAAGTCATATCAAATAAAAAGCACAAAGTGTAAGTGTAACAAAACTCTCATATCATGGCAGTGCTGTATTGCACTGGGCTTGTCTCTGCTTCACATAAATGAGAGATCTTTCACCGTGTTGGAGAGTTCAGAGAATATTTATTTAGTTCAGCCCCTGTGAAGTCTGAAATACAATTTCTCTCCAAGCTGGAGACTCTTTGAATATCAGGGCCTAAGACTTGGCTGATATGTTGTTCTTTAGCAACACAATGTAAATGTATTGCAACTACAAGGTGTTTTTTTAATTTAAAGAGACAGTCTATTTAAAAAATATTATTGTTTAAAAAGATTGATACTCCCTTTATTATCAATTTCCCAGTTTTTCATAACCCACATAGTTATATTAATATACTTTTCACCTCTGTGATTACCTTGTATAAGCCTCTGTAAACAGCACTGAGATTAGGGGCAGTCTGCTAACTTGCACTTTAGCCAATTAGTGCTGGTTCATGCATAACTCCACGGGGTGAGCACAATGTTATCTATATGGCACACATGGACTAGCAGTGCCTGGCTGTGAAAAGCTAATAAATGACTTAGATAAGAGGCGGCCTGCAGAGACTTAGAAACAGGCAGACATTTAGAGATTTAGAGGATATAAAAGAAAATTTATGCTTACCTGATAAATTTCTCTCTTTCCGGACATGGAGATTCCACAATGTCATTCCAATTACTAGTGGGAATATCACTCCTGGCCAGCAGGAGAAGGCAAAGAGCACCACAGTAAAGCTGTTAAGTGTCACTTCCCTTACCCATAACCACCAGTCATTCAGTCATAGGGAAATGGAAAAAGAAGATAACACAAAGGTCTAGAGGTGTCTGAGGTTAAACAAAAAAAAAAACTGTCTTAAAGGGACAGTCTAGGCCAAAATAAACTTTCATGATTCAGATAGAGCATGTAATTTTAAACAATTTTCCAATTTACTTTTATGACCAATTTTGCTTTGTTCTCTTGGTATTCTTAGTTGAAAGCTTAACCTAGGAGGTTCATATGCTGATTTCTTAGACCTTGAAGGCCACCTCTTTTCAGAATGCATTTTAACAGTTTTTCACCACTAGAAGGTGTTAGTTCACGTATTTCATATAGATAACACTGTGCCCGTGCACGTGAAGTTATCTGGGACCAGGCACTGATTGGCTAGACTGCAAGTCTGTCAAAAGAACTGAAATAAAGGGGCAGTTTGCAGAGGCTTAGATACAAGATAATCACAGAGGTTAAAAGTATATTATTATAACTGTGTTGGTTATGCAAAACTGGGTAATGGGTAATAAAGGGATTATCTATCTTTTAAAACAATAAAAATTCTGGTGTAGACTGTCCCTTTAATTAAGAGTAGGGTCGTGGACTCTCCATGTCCGGAAAGAAATTTATCAGGTAAGCATAAATTTTGTTTTCTTTCCCAAGACATGGAGGGTCCACAACGTCATTCCAATTACTAGTGGGGACCAATACTCAAGCTAGAGGACATGGAATGAACAGGGAGGGAGAACAAGACAGCAGGCATAAATCAAAGGCACCACCGCTTGAAGAACCTTTCTCCCAAAAGAAGCCTCAGCCGAGGCAAAAGTATCAAATTTGTAGAATTTGGAAAAAGTATACAGAGAGGACCAAGTTGCAGCCTTGCAAATCTGTTCCACAGAAGCTTCATTCTTAAAAGCCCAAGAAGAGGAGACCGCACTAGTGGAATGAGCCGTAATTCTCTCAAGGAGGCTGCTGTCCAGCAGTCTCATAAGCAAAATGAATAATACTTCTCAACTAGAGGGAAAGAGAAGTAGAAGTTGCCTTCTGACCCCTACACTTTCCTGAGAAACAAACAAACAGGGCAGAAAACTGGCAAAATTCCTTAGTAGCCTGTAGGTAGAATTTTAGAGCATCCAAGTTATGCAACAGACGTTCCTTTTGAGAAGAAGGATTAGGACAGAGAGCAGGAACAACAATGTCCTGATTAATATTCCTATCCAAAACCACCTTAGGGAGAAACCCCAATTTAGTACGAAGAACCGCCTTATCTGCATGAAAAACAAGGTAAGGGGAATCACACTGTAAAGCCGAGAATTCAGAAACTCTGTGAGCAGATGAAATAGCAATAAAGAACAAAACTTTCCAAGATAATAACTTAATATCTACAGAATGCATTGGCTCAAACAGAGCCTGCTGCAAAACTTTAAGAACAAGGTTCAAGCTCCAAGGAGGAGCAACAGATTTAAACACAGGCCTTATTCTGACCAGGGCCTGACAAAAAGATTGAACATCTGGCACATTCGCTAGATGTTTGTGTAAAAGAATAGACAATGCAGAAATCTGACCCTTCAGAGAACTGACTGACAACCCTTTCTCCAGACCTTTCTGGAGAAAAGACAAAATTCTAGGAATCCTGACCCTACTCCAAGAGAAACCTTTCGATTCACACCAATAGAGGTATTTACACCATACCTTATGGTAAATTTTATGAGTAACAGGCTTGCAAGCCTGAAGCATGATATCAATGACTGTTAGCCAGAACTAAGCATTCAATCTCCATGCAGTCAGCTTCAGAGAAACGAGATTTGGATGGAGGAAAGGACCCTGAGTCAGAAGGCCCTTCCTCAGAGGTAGCCTCCAAGGAGGAAGAGATGACATCTTCACCTAGGTCTGCAAACCAGATCCGGCATGGCCATACAGTAGCTATTAGAATTACAGGCACACTCTCCTGCTTGATACGAGCAATGACTCGTGGAAGAAGAGCAAACGGAGGAAACAGGTATGCTAGACCAAAATCCCAAGGAACCGCCAGAGCATTTATCATGGCGGCCTGAGGATCTCTTGACCTTGAACCGTACCTTGGAAGCTTGGCATTCTGACGAGACGCCATGAGATCAAACTCTGGCATCCCCCACTTGAGGGTTATGCTGGAGAACACCTCCGGAAGGAGAGCCCACTCCCTGGAACGAAAGGTCTATCTGCTCAGAAAATCCGCCTCCCAGTTGTCCACTTCTGGAATATGGATGGCAGATAGAAGACAATTGTGAGTTTCCACCCACTGACTAATCCGACTCACCTTCTTCATGGCCAAGAAACTCTGAGTTCCTCCCTGGTGGTTGATGTAAGGCCACTGAGGTGATGTTGTCGACTGGAATCTCATAAACCGAGAGAAAGACAACTGAGGCCAGGCCACTAGAGCATTGAAAATCGCTCTCAACTCCAAGATATTTATCAGAAGAGATGATTCCTTTCGAGTCCATGAGCCCTGAGCCTTAGCAAGTCCAAGACTGCTCCCCAGCCTAGCAGGCTGATGTCCGTGGTCACAATCACCCAGGAGGGTCTCCGGAAGCATGTTTCCTGAGACAGAGGATCCTGAGAAATCCACCACAAAAGAGAGTCTATTGTCAACTGGTCCAGATCTGTCCTCTGGGACAGATCCGAATGGTCTCTGTTCCATTGTCTAAGCATGCATAATTGCAGAGCTCTCAAATGGAATCAAGCAAAGGGAATGATGTCCATGAAAGCGACCATCAGACCAATTACCTCCATGCATTGAGCTACTGACGGCCAGACCGTAGACTGTAGAGAGAGGCAAGAAGTGATCATTTTTGTTTTTCTGACCTCCATCAGAAATATCTTCATAGACAGGGAATCTATGATCGTCCCTAAGAAAACCACCCTTGTAGCTGGAACAAGGGAACTCTTTTCCAGATTCACTTTCCATCCGTGGGAACGAAGAAAAAAAGACAACAAGATCTCTGTATGACATTTTGCTAGTTGAAAAGATGGCGCCTGAACCAAGATGTCATCCAGATAAAGCTTCACCACGATTCATTGAGACCTGACAACTGCCAAGAGAGCCCCCAGAACCTTTGAAAAAATTCTGGGAGCTGTGGCAAGGACAAACGGAAGAGCTACAAACTAAAAGTGCTTGTCCAGGAAAGCGAATCTCAGGAATTTGTGATGATCCCTGTAGATGGGAACATGAAGATATGCATCCTTCAGCTCTATGGTCATCATTAACTGACCCTCTTGGACTAAAGGAAAAATGGAACAAATGGTTTCCATTTTGAAGGACGGTACCCTGAGAAATTTGTTGAGACACTTCAGATCTAAAATGGGTTGAAAAGTTCCCTCTTTTTTGGGACAACAGATTTGAATAAAATCCTAGACCCTGTTCCCTTAGAGGAACTAGAACAATCACTCCCAGGGAAAAAAGATCCTGAAAGCAGTTCAAGAACGCCTCTCTTTTTACCTGGTCTGCAGATAACCTTGAGAGGTGGAATCTGCCCCTGGGAGGACAAGTTTTGAAGTCTATTTTGAAACCTGGAGATACTTTGTCCACAGCTTAAACTTGGAGGTAACATCAGCTGACCAAGATTTTAGCCACAAAGCCCTGCGGGCTAGAACAGTGAAGCCAGATATCTTGGCTCCCAGTCTAATGACTTGCAAGTTAGCATCAGAAATAAAGGAATTAGCTAGTTTGAGGGCCTTAATCCTATATTGGATCTCCTCCAAAGGAGTTTCCTCTAAAATCAACTCAGAAAAAGCATTGCACCAATAAGATGCTGCACTTGCCACTGTGGCAATACAGACTGCAGGCTGCCATTGTAGACCCTGATGAACATACATCTTCTTTAAATAAGCCTCCAGCTTTTTGTCCATGAAATCCTTAAAAGAACAGCTATCCCCAATAGGAATCGTAGTTCTCTTAACCAGAGTAGAAATAACCCCTTCTACTTTAGGCACTGTGCGCCATGAATCTGGAATGTAGTCAGCAACATAAAACATCTTTTTAAAAACAGTAGACGGGGAGAAGGGTATCCCTGGCTTATCCCACTCCTGTGCAATGATCTCCAACACATGGTCTGGAACAGGAAACACTTCCACAGAGGAAGGGACATCATAGTATTTGTTAAGTTTACTACAGTTCTTATGGTTGACAGCGACAAAAGAATCGGAGTCATCCAAAGTAGCCAGTACCTCCTTTAACAGTACACGGAGGTGTTGAAGCTTAAATCTGAAGGATACCTCTTCAGAGTCAGTTAAAGGAATTATACTGTCCGAATCTGAGATTTCACCATCAGAAGCTACCGAGGTATCATCATCATCATCATGACCAGGATGGAGGTCAACCTTCCCAGCAGCAGAGGCGACAAGACACCTTACTTTAAGAAAAATGTTTAGATTTCCTCTTGCCCTTCCCCAACATGGGAAAAGCAGATAATGCCACAGATACCGCAGAAGATATCTGTGCAGCAAAATCTACAGGCAAATATACGCCTTCAGGAGGCTGAGAGGAACCGCAGGGCACTGTATGTGACGCCAATGAGACTTGGGACGTTTGAAGAGAAAGCTGCGGCATAACGTGAACAGCATTATCCTGGGAGACAATAGGCTCAGAGGGCGATAATTTATCTTTATACTCTAGCATTCAAGCTAAACATGTAGCACAAAATTGCATAGGCAAAACAATTTGGACCTCTAGACATAAGCATTTATCAAAAGAAAGGCACAAACCCCTCTAAGTGAAGTACATTAAAACGATTGTGGTTTTATTAAAACACAAATGCAGACTCACACTATAATCCCTCAAACATATGAGGTATGATAAAAGCACATCAAAATTAGTGATCAATTTGCAGCTGTCTCAATTTGGTCTGATGTAATGTTTGGACCCAGTCTCCTCCAATCAATAGCGATTGTCCCATATAAATAAGGATATAGAGTCACTGAGTGTCCCCAACAATAATGTCACCAATAATATCAGCTATTACAATATATTTATGCTCTCAAGACATTATTTGCTGATACTATTGGTGACATTGTTGCGGACACTCAGTGACTCTATATCCTTTTTTATATGGGACAATAGCTATTGATTGGAGGAGAACAGGTCCAAACATTACATCAGATCAGATTGATCTGATGTAAACGTTCCGTATGAGAAAAAAGATTAGGACATAACGAAGGAACAACAATTTCTCGATTAATATTTGAATCGGAAACCACTTTAGGAAGAAAACCCAACTTAGTACGAAGAACCACCTTATCAGCATGAAAGATAAGATAAGGCGAATCACACTGCAAAGCTGAGATTTCCGAAACTCTCCGAGCAGAAAAGATAGCAAAAAGAAACAAAACCTGCTGCAAAACTTTAAGAGCAAGGTAAAGGTTCCAAGGAGGAGCAACAGACTTAAACACAGGGCTGATTCTGACCAGAGCCTGACAAAAAGATTGAACATCTGGCACAAAATGTGTAACAAAATAGATAATGCAGAAATCTGACCTTTCAGAGTACTGACTGACAATACCTTCTCCAACCCTTCCTGGAGAAAGGACAAAATCCTAGGAATCCTGACCTTACCCCAAGAGTAGCCCTTGGATTCACACCAATAAAGGTATTTACACCATACCTTTATTATTTATTACGTTCAATCTTCAAGCAGTCAGCTTCAATGAAACAAGGTTTGGATGAAGGAATGGACCCTGTGTTAGAAGGTCCTTCTTCAGAGGCAACCTCCAAGGTGGAAGAGACATCTTCACTAGGTCTGCAAACCAGGTCCTGCGAGGCCACACAAAAGCATTTAAAATTACAGATGCTCTCTCCTGTTTGATACGAGCAATGACTCGTGGAAGGAGAGCAAACGGAGGAAAAAGGTATGCTAGATTGAAATCCCAAGGAACCGCCAGAGCATCTATCAGGGCGGCCTGCGGATCTCTTGACATTGAACCGTACCTTGGAGGCTTGGTGTTCTGCCGAGACGCCATCAGATCCAACTCTGGCACCCCCCATTTGAGAGTTAACCTGGATGGAGAGCCCACTCCCCGGGATGAAATGTTTGTCTACTCAGGAGGTCCGCTACCCAGGTGTCCACTCCTGGAATATGGATGGCAGATAGACAGCAATTGTGTGCTTCTGCCCACTAAACAATCTGAGCCACCTCCTTCATGGCTAAGGAACTCCGAGTTCCTCGCTGGTGGTTGATGTTAGCCACTGAGGTGATATTGTCCGACTGGAACCTGATAAACCGGGCTAAGGACAACTGAGCAATGTTGCACAACACCTACTGCTGCAGATACAAACATGTAGGCATTTACTGCAAAATTCCCCTCAAACACTCAATGCAACCATCCAGGATTCCAGGGGACTGTACTTACGGACCAACGAAACTCCTGTTACACTTGTGGCTCTTTTCTTCCTCCTCTGTCCCTATGGATTATCCTGGACGGTTCATCTGGAAGGATTTTGTTTCAGCCTCAAGCCGATTCGTCTCCGTGTCTCAGTCCCCAATCACTCGGAGTGTGACGTCATGTGGCTCCGGTCACATATGAATTGAGAAGCCTTACTGGTCAGGATCCGTGATTGGCTGAAGCGGTGCTCACTCCCATCCAGTAACGGAACTCACAGAAACACAGTTCATAAGGAGCACTCAGCAGCCTTATGATAAAACTTAGCTATGATTACTGCAAGCAAGCCAAAATGCGTCAGAAGGGTCAGGGGAACCCCTGTCACTAATCCACCTTTGTTGCAATACATGGAGATGATGTGTGTTTTTACTATGAAATATTCAAATAAATGCTAAGTTTTATCATAAGGCTGTTGAGTGCTCCTTATGAACTGTGTTTCTGTGAGTAAGGACAATTGAGGCCAAGCCATCAGAGCACTGTTAATGGAGAGAGCAGACTCCTCTGAATGGTCCCCGTTCCATTGTCTGAGCATGCATAACTGCAGAGCTCTCAAATGGAATGATATCCATGGAAGCGATCATCAGACCAATTACCTCCATACATTGAGTCACTGATGGCTGAACAGTAGACTGTAGAGAGAGGCAAGAGGGAAGGATCTTGGATTTTCTGATGTCTGTCAAAAATATTTTCATAGATAGAGAATCTATGATGGTCTCTAAGAAAACCACCCTTGTAGATGGAACAAGGGAACTCTTTCTCAGATTCACTGTCCATCCGTGGGAACGTAGAAAAAAACAACAAGATCTCTGTATGAGAGTTTGCTTGTTAAAAAGATGGCGCCTGAACCAATATTGTCCAGGTAAGGTGCTACAGCAATTCCCCGAGACCTAATCACTGCAAAGAGAGCCCCCAGAACCTTTGAGAAAATTCTGGGAGCTGTGGCAAGGCCAAATGGAAGAGCCATAAACTGAAAGTATTTGTCTAGAAAGGCGAATCTCAGGAACTTGTGATGATCCCTGTTGATGGGAACATGAAGATACGCATCCTTCAGGTCTATGGTCGTCATGAACTGACCCTCTTGGACCAAAGGAAGAATGGAACGAATAGTTTCTATTTTGAAGGATGGAACTTTGAGAAACTTGTTTAGACACTTCAAGTCTAGAATAGGTCGGAAAGTTCATTCTATTTTGGGAACCACAAACAGATTTGAATATAAACTTAGGCCCTGTTCCTCTACAGGAACTGGAACTATCATTCCCAGGGAGGAAAGATCCTGAACACATTTCAAGAACGCCTCTCTTTTTATCTGGTCTGCAGTTAATCTTGAGAGGTGGAACCTGCCCCTGGAAGGAAAGGTCTTGAATTCTAATTTGTAACCCTGGGATACCTCTTATCCATGCTTGATAGAACTGAGAAAGTCTGCCCCCCACTTGATCCAATCCCGGATCGGGGGCAAACCCTTCATGCTGATTTAGACTCAACTGCGGGATTCTTTGAATGCTTCCCCTTGTTCCAAGACTGATTGAGTTTCCAAGAAGACTTGGACTGTTCCAGCTTGGAAGAGGAAGACCTTCCTTTGAAGTTACGAAAGGAACGAAAATTACTCTGACGTCCTTTAGGTCTATTCTTCTTGTGGTAGAAAAGACCCTTTTCCACCCGTAATATTAGAAATTATTTCTGCCAGATCAGGTGCAAACAAGGTTTTACCCTTGTAAGGAATCGCCAGAAGCTTGGACTTAGCGGTAACATCATCTGACCAAGATTTCAGCCACAATGCCCTGCGGGATAGCACAGTGATGTCAGATATCTTGGCGCCCAGTTTAATAACCTGCATGGTAGCATCAGAAATAAAGGAATTGGCTAGTTTAAGAGCCTTAATCCTGTCTTGGATCTCCTCCAAGGGAGTCTCTACATAAAGTCAATCAGACAAGGTGTCGAACCAATAGGATACTGCACTTGTCACAGTGGCAATACACACTGCAAGTTGCCATTGGAGTCCTTGATGAACATACATCTTCAAATAAGCCTCCAGCTTTTTGTCCATTGGATCCTTAACGGAACAGCTATCCTCAATAGGAATAGTAGTTCTCTTAGCCAGAGTAGAAATGGCACCTTCTACCTTAGGTACCATGTGCCATGACTATTTAATGGAGTCAGCGACAGCTTCTCCCATTCCTGTGCTATAACCTCCGTAGCACGGTCTGGAACCAGAAACACTTCCACAGAGGAAGGAACATCAAAGTATTTATTAAGTTTACTAGGTTTCTTAGGGTTGACAACGACAGGAGTATTGGAGTCATCCAAAGTAGTCAATACCTCCTTTAACAGTACACAAAGGTGTTCAAGGGTAAATCTGAAGGTTACAACTTCAGCATCAGATGAAGGAATTATACTGTCCGAATCTGAGATTTCACCCTCAGAGGCTACCGACGTATCTTCCTCATCAGACTTATGAAGATGGACAATTTGGGAAGCAGAAGCAGGAGCAGAAACCTTACTATGGGATTCTCTAATTTTCCTCTTGTGTTTTCCCTGTAGCATGGGAATGGCAGCTAATGCCGCAGATACCGCAGAAGATACCTGGGCAGCAATTTCTGCTTGCAAAAAAACTCCTCCAGGAGGTTGAGAGAAACTGCACGGCACTGCATTTGACGCCATAGAGGCTAGGGACGTTTGAGAACAAAGCTGTGGTGTTGCCTGAACAGCATCATCCTGAGAGACTGTTGGCTCAGAAACAAAGAGTTTATCTTTATGTTTTTAAGTCCTCCCTATACATGAGGAACAAAACTGCAAGGGTGATGCAATTTGATTCTCTGAGCAAAGGAGACACCTGTCCATAGTATTAGAAACCTGCTCTATGATTTACATTAAATTGTTTGACAACATTTTTTATAAAGGTACTGCCGTTTTAAAAAAACTACAAAGCCGATTTAGACTTAAGTTATAGCACCATACTGCGTCTCACTGATTACAGTAATTGACCCCAATATTCTGCCCCTTCAAAAGCAAACGAGTGCTGAGGAAAACGGACCCCACCTAATGCAGCCACAGGCAACCACTCCGATCAGATCTGGAACATCTCTCTCTATGAGCGGAGTTAGAGACACGTGACTGGCAATTGAAGCAGCGCCAGAAATGAGCGCGTGCATCAAGCAGGAAGAGCCAAAACGGAAAAGCCGCTGCCTGACAGAGACATATGTCAGAGCTGGCAAGAGACCGCAGACATTTTGCGCAATAGTGTAGGCAAAAAACTAAATTGCTCACCTCTCCTGGTCTCCGTTCCATTTACTTCTGTAAATTATGTGAACACAGAAAAAAGACACAACAGACACCTGTCCATTGAATAAACAATAAACTCATGAGCCGAATTAGAGTTAACTCCTTATTGCCCATAAAGGAAATTAACCCCAGTCTCCATTGTCACAACAATTGTGCCTGCCCACTGCCAAAAATTAATCCTGTACCCAGGATTCTAGTCCCATATTGATGCAGAGAGATTGGGCAGCAGTTTCAGCTTAACCCCTTCAGTGCCAGCCTCCTAGCCCCAGAAGACAAAAGGCACTTACCTGCAAATCCAGCTGTCTGGCAGGAGGACAGCACACACTGTGTGAAAGGAAGCCACTCCTTACAGAGACCTGTGGAACAAGAGAAAGAACTGAGTAAACCTACTCTGGCTTTCTAAACTAGGGCAGCAACCTGTTAGGAAAATACAATGAGGCCCACCTCACAAGTTCCTAACTGCTTTAAAGCCACCACTACTCTACTGAAGAGATTGAAATTGGACTAACTCTAGACCCAAAAATCTTGCTTGTAGCGAAAGAATTCCAATTTTCTTCAGACACCAAAACTTCACCTCCTTCATTGACAAGGCAAAGAGAATGACTGGGGTTTGAGGGAAGGGGAGTGATACTTAACAGCTTTTCTGTGGTGCTCTTTGCCTCCTCCTGCTGGCCAGGAGTGATATTCCCACTCTATCATCGTGGACTCACCATATCTTAGGAAAGAAAGGAAGATTTAACCCCCAGCCTCCACAAACATATGTGCCTGCCCACTGCCTCAGCAAATCCTATGCATAAACGATTATCCTGTCCCAATATTCTGCAGAGTTAACTATTTTCCTGAAGTGCAAGTCTCCAAACACCTAGAAGACAAAAGCACTTACCTGCAATCTAGCTGTCTGGCAGGAAGACAGCTCACCAGGCGTGAAAGGACACATACTCCTTACAGAGACTTGTGGAAAAAAAAAAAAACAGAGTAACCAACTCTGGCTTTCTGTGACTAGGGCAGCAAATATGTTAGGAAAACAAAGTAAGTACAACCTCACCACTTCCTAACTGCTTAAAAGCCACCACTACTCTTACTCAAGAGATTGACGTGGACACAGCTAAACCCAAAAAAGGAAAAAAAATCTTCAGACACCGAGCTTCACCGCCTCCATTGACAGAGGCAAAGAGAATGACTGGAGGTTATGGGTAAGGGAAGTGACACTTAACAGCTTTGCTGTGGTGCTCTTTGCCTTCTCCTGCTGGCCAGGAGTGAATATCCTACTAGTAATTGGAATGAAGTTGTGGACTGTCCATGGCTTATGAAAGAAAGTATATTTATGTAACAATGTTGGCTGTGCATAGCTCCGGAATGGGTAGTAAAAGGTGTTATCTATCTTTTTAAACAATAAAAAAACAAGTAGACTGCCCCTTTAATTGGATTCACAAATTACCTGGCAGGAAGTAAATGAGTGATACCTGGTGTAAACTATTGAGATTTTCAGCTGATAAACAAATTCTCATCTCCACTGTAAATGTATCTGATATGCTATTGGGCCAGGATAACAGCAGGATTAATGTGTTTTTTTTATATAAATATTACAATACTCATCAAAATATTAGGCGCCATCATTTGGGGAGGCCCAATGTCTAAGGCTTTATGAAACCACTAGAGCATTCAGTAGCCTTTTGAAAAAAAAACAAATTATGCTTACCTGATAATTTTCTTTTCTTTTGACAGGAAGAGTCCACAGCTGCATTCATTACTTTTGTGAATTCAGAATCTGGCCAGCAGGAGGAGGCAAAGACACCCTAGCCAAAGGCTTCAAACACCTCCCCCACTTCTCTCATCCCACAGGGAACAAGGAACAGTAGGAGAAATATCAGGGGGAAAAAAAGGTGCCAGAAGAACAAAAATGTACTGCCGACCCACAGCCTGAAATTACCCGACACCCTATAAAAACTATAGACGACAAGGGAAAAACCGGAAGCCCAGGTAACTGCACATCAGCTACACAACCTGCAAAGCCATGCTAGAGACCTCTCAGACCCAAAGTCTACTGAGCACAAGAGCCTCTGAAAAGCCAGCCCTGTGGCTCTCGACTCCCATGGGACCCTATAAGAGATCCAAAAGACCATCCAACATGGGCTCAAATCAAACTTAGAGCAACCCAATATCACTGCCCAGGGAGACGAACACCCGAAAAGGACAAGGACCAGAAGTCCATAATCAGAAAAAAACTTCACTAAGATGACCAGAGGGCCACCCTCATATTCCTGACACGGCACCATAACACATATGGTGCTCCATAAAACCGCATCATGGGGGCGTGTCTCTGGGCAGCACCTTGAATGGATGCAATATCGGTTGCTCTGAGTGGAACACTGATAATCTGCCTTATATCGGTGTCTAAGAGGGTCATCCATCCACCTTAACCTGATAACTAGAATTTACACACTAAGCTGAATTGAATGATATAATAATATTGGGTATTCCACCTTTGATAACTGATCCGGAGCGTTGAGGCCTAGGGCAGACTCCTCAGTGAGAGGCTCTCAACACCCCCCCCGGGATACTTCAGGCCGGGTAAGCAGTGTACTGTCACTGAAAAACAGAGCTACTAATATACAAGCAATGGAGCATAAGAAAATTGTGGATATGATAAGCTCCATTCTGGAGTCTTATAGAGTACAACTCTGCAATGACATAGACATGGCATTTAGTTCTGTTTTATACAGCCACGTGAAAACAGGGGAGCAGCCATTAGAAGCTAACTCATTCAAACATATCCAGGAGCCTAGCGTAGCAGAGGAGGAGAGTATGGTGACTACCGCTCAGAGTATAATCAGCGAACATACTGCTGGACATAACAGAGGGCTTAAACATCTAGGGGCTAAAACCGCAACTAAAGATACTGCTTCATACACCCCTGCAATAAAGCACATGAAACAACGGCACCGGAAAAGACAGGCCCGCAAAGCTCTGCACCTACTACGCCTGCGGAGAGATTTGGACTGCAGCTTCCACAGACAAGAGGTGAAGTACATGGGTGTGGATGGGATGCACACACTATTTTTACAGAAGTCCTACTCACCACAAAAACATAATTTATGTAAGAACTTACCTGATAAATTCATTTCTTTCATATTAACAAGAGTCCATGAGCTAGTGACGTATGGGATATACATTCCTACCAGGAGGGGCAAAGTTTCCCAAACCTTAAAATGCCTATAAATACACCCCTCACCACACCCACAAATCAGTTTAACGAATAGCCAAGAAGTGGGGTGATAAGAAAAAAAGTGCGAAGCATATAAAATAAGGAATTGGAATAATTGTGCTTTATACAAAAAAATCATAACCACCACAAAAAAGGGTGGGCCTCATGGACTCTTGTTAATATGAAAGAAATGAATTTATCAGGTAAGTTCTTACATAAATTATGTTTTCTTTCATGTAATTAACAAGAGTCCATGAGCTAGTGACGTATGGGATAATGACTACCCAAGATGTGGATCTTTCCACACAAGAGTCACTAGAGAGGGAGGGATAAAATAAAGACAGCCAATTCCTGCTGAAAATAATCCACACCCAAAATAAAGTTTAACAAAAAACATAAGCAGAAGATTCAAACTGAAACCGCTGCCTGAAGAACTTTTCTACCAAAAACTGCTTCAGAAGAAGAAAATACATCAAAATGGTAGAATTTAGTAAAAGTATGCAAAGAGGACCAAGTTGCTGCTTTGCAGATCTGGTCAACCGAAGCTTCATTCCTAAACGCCCAGGAAGTAGATACTGACCTAGTAGAATGAGCTGTAATTCTTTGAGGCGGAATTTTACCCGACTCAACATAGGCAAGATGAATTAAAGATTTCAACCAAGATGCCAAAGAAATGGCAGAAGCTTTCTGGCCTTTCCTAGAACCGGAAAAGATAACAAATAGACTAGAAGTCTTACGGAAAGATTTCGTAGCTTCAACATAATATTTCAAAGCTCTAACAACATCCAAAGAATGCAATGATTTCTCCTTAGAATTCTTAGGATTAGGACATAATGAAGGAACCACAATTTCTCTACTAATGTTGTTGGAATTCACAACTTTAGGTAAAAATTCAAAAGAAGTTCGCAACACCGCCTTATCCTGATGAAAAATCAGAAAAGGAGACTCACACGAAAGAGCAGATAATTCAGAAACTCTTCTAGCAGAAGAGATGGCCAAAAGGAACAAGACTTTCCAAGAAAGTAATTTAATGTCCAATGAATGCATAGGTTCAAACGGAGGAGCTTGAAGAGCTCCCAGAACCAAATTCAAACTCCAAGGAGGAGAAATTGACTTAATGACAGGTTTTATACGAACCAAAGCTTGTACAAAACAATGAATATCAGGAAGAATAGCAATCTTTCTGTGAAAAAGAACAGAAAGAGCGGAGATTTGTCCTTTCAAAGAACTTGCGGACAAACCCTTATCTAAACCATCCTGAAGAAACTGTAAAATTCTCGGTATCCTAAAAGAATGCCAAGAAAAATGATGAGAAAGACACCAAGAAATATAAGTCTTCCAGACTCTATAATATATCTCTCGAGATACAGATTTACGAGCCTGTAACATAGTATTAATCACGGAGTCAGAGAAACCTCTATGACCAAGAATCAAGCGTTCAATCTCCATACCTTTAAATTTAAGGATTTCAGATCCGGATGGAAAAAAGGACCTTGTGACAGAAGGTCTGGTCTTAACGGAAGAGTCCATGGCTGGCAAGATGCCATCCGGACAAGATCCGCATACCAAAACCTGTGAGGCCATGCCGGAGCTATTAGCAGGACAAACGAGCATTCCCTCAGAATCTTGGAGATTACTCTTGGAAGAAGAACTAGAGGCGGAAAGATATAGGCAGGATGATACTTCCAAGGAAGTGATAATGCATCCACTGCCTCCGCCTGAGGATCCCGGGATCTGGACAGATACCTGGGAAGTTTCTTGTTTAGATGAGAGGCCATCAGATCTATCTCTGGGAGCCCCCACAATTGAACAATCTGAAGAAATACCTCTGGGTGAAGAGACCATTCGCCCGGATGCAATGTTTGGCGACTGAGATAATCCGCTTCCCAATTGTCTACACCTGGGATATGAACCGCAGAGATTAGACAGGAGCTGGATTCCGCCCAAACCAAAATTCGAGATACTTCTTTCATAGCCAGAGGACTGTGAGTCCCTCCTTGATGATTGATGTATGCCACAGTTGTGACATTGTCTGTCTGAAAACAAATGAACGATTCTCTCTTCAGAAGAGGCCAAAACTGAAGAGCTCTGAAAACTGCACGGAGTTCCAAGATATTGATCGGTAATCTCACCTCCTGAGATTCCCAAACTCCTTGTGCCGTCAGAGATCCCCACACAGCTCCCCAACCTGTGAGACTTGCATCTGTTGAAATTACAGTCCAGGTCGGAAGAACAAAAGAAGCCCCCTGAATTAAACGATGGTGATCTGTCCACCACGTTAGAGAGTGCCGAACAATCGGTTTTAAAGATATTAATTGATATATCTTCGTGTAATCCCTGCACCATTGGTTCAGCATACAGAGCTGAAGAGGTCGCATGTGAAAACGAGCAAAGGGGATCGCGTCCGATGCAGCAGTCATAAGACCTAGAATTTCCATGCATAAGGCTACCGAAGGGAATGATTGAGACTGAAGGTTTCGACAGGCTGTAATCAATTTTAGACGTCTCTTGTCTGTTAAAGACAAAGTCATGGACACTGAATCTATCTGGAAACCCAGAAAGGTTACCCTTGTTTGAGGAATCAAAGAACTTTTTGGTAAATTGATCCTCCAACCATGATCTTGAAGAAACAACACAAGTCGATTCGTATGAGACTCTGCTAAATGTAAAGACGGAGCAAGTACCAAGATATCGTCCAAATAAGGAAATACCACAATACCCTGTTCTCTGATTACAGACAGAAGGGCACCGAGAATCTTTGTGAAAATTCTTGGAGCTGTAGCAAGGCCAAACGGTAGAGCCACAAATTGGTAATGCTTGTCTAGAAAAGAGAATCTCAGGAACTGATAATGATCTGGATGAATCGGAATATGCAGATATGCATCCTGTAAATCTATTGTGGACATATAATTCCCTTGCTGAACAAAAGGCAATATAGTCCTTACAGTTACCATCTTGAACGTTGGTATCCTTACATAACGATTCAATAATTTTAGATCCAGAACTGGTCTGAAGGAATTCTCCTTCTTTGGTACAATGAAGAGATTTGAATAAAACCCCATCCCCTGTTCCGGAACTGGAACTGGCATAATTACTCCAGCCAACTCTAGATCTGAAACACAATTCAGAAATGCTTGAGCTTTCACTGGATTTACTGGGACATGGGAAAGAAAAAATCTCTTTGCAGGAGGTCTCATCTTGAAACCAATTCTGTACCCTTCTGAAACAATGTTCTGAATCCAAAGATTGTGAACAGAATTGATCCAAATTTCTTTGAAAAAACGTAACCTGCCCCCTACCAGCTGAACTGGAATGAGGGCCGTACCTTCATGTGAACTTAGAAGCAGGCTTTGCCTTTCTAGCAGGCTTGGATTTATTCCAGACTGGAGATGGTTTCCAAACTGAAACTGCTCCTGAGGACGAAGGATCAGGCTTTTGTTCTTTGTTGAAACGAAAGGAACGAAAACGATTGTTAGCCCTGTTTTTACCTTTAGACTTTTTATCCTGTGGTAAAAAAGTTCCTTTCCCACCAGTAACAGTTGAAATAATAGAATCCAACTGAGAACCAAATAATTTGTTTCCCTGGAAAGAAATGGAAAGTAGAGTTGATTTAGAAGCCATATCAGCATTCCAAGTCTTAAGCCATAAAGCTCTTCTGGCTAAGATAGCCAGAGACATAAATCTAACATCAACTCTAATAATATCAAAAATGGCATCACAGATGAAATTATTAGCATGCTGGAGAAGAAGAATAATATCATGAGAATCACGATTTGTTACTTGTTGCGCTAGAGTTTCCAACCAAAAAGTTGAAGCTGCAGCAACATCAGCCAATGATATAGCAGGTCTAAGAAGATTACCTGAACATAGATAAGCTTTTCTTAGAAAAGATTCAATTTTTCTATCTAAAGGATCCTTAAACGAGGTACCATCTGACGTAGGAATGGTAGTACGTTTAGCAAGGGTAGAAATAGCCCCATCAACTTTAGGGATTTTGTCCCAAAATTCTAACCTGTCAGGCGGAACAGGATATAATTGCTTAAAACGTTTAGAAGGAGTAAATGAATTACCCAATTTATCCCATTCCTTAGCAATTACTGCAGAAATAGCATTAGGAACAGGAAAGACTTCTGGAATAACCGCAGGAGCTTTAAAAACCTTATCCAAACGTATAGAATTAGTATCAAGAGGACTAGAATCCTCTATTTCTAAAGCAATTAGTACTTCTTTAAGTAAAGAGCGAATAAATTCCATCTTAAATAAATATGAAGATTTATCAGCATCAATCTCTGAGACAGAATCCTCTGAACCAGAAGAGTCCAAAGAATCAGAATGATGGTGTACATTTAAAAATTCATCTGTAGAGAGAGAAGATTTAAAAGACTTTTTACGTTTACTAGAAGGAGAAATAACAGACAAAGCCTTCTTTATGGATTCAGAAACAAAATCTCTTATGTTATCAGGAACATTCTGCACCTTAGATGTTGAGGGAACTGCAACAGGCAATGGTACATCACTAAAGGAAATATTATCTGCTTTAACAAGTTTGTCATGACAATTATTACAAACAACAGCTGGAGGAATAGCTACCAAAAGTTTACAGCAGATACACTTAGCTTTGGTAGATCCAGCAGGCAGTGGTTTTCCTGTAGTATCTTCTGGCTCAGATGCAACGTGAGACATCTTGCAATATGTAAGAGAAAAAACAACATATAAAGCAAAATAGATCAAATTCCTTATAAGACAGTTTCAGGAATGGGAAAAAAATGCCAAACATCAAGCTTCTAGTAACCAGAAGCAAATGAAAAATGAGACTGAAATAATGTGGAGACAAAAGCGACGCCCATATTTTTTGGCGCCAAATAAGACGCCCACATTATTTGGCGCCTAAATGCTTTTGGCGCCAAAAATGACGCCACATCCGGAACGCCGACATTTTTGGCGCAAAATAACGTCAAAAATGACGCAACTTCCGGCGACACGTATGACGCCGGAAACGGAAAAGAATTTTTGCGCCAAAAAAGTCCGCGCCAAGAATGACGCAATAAAATGAAGCATTTTCAGCCCCCGCGAGCCTAACAGCCCACAGGGAAAAAAGTCAAATTTTTGAGGTAAGAAAAAATATGATAATTTAAAGCATAATCCCAAATATGAAACTGACTGTCTGGAAATAAGGAAAGTTGAACATTCTGAGTCAAGGCAAATAAATGTTTGAATACATATATTTAGAACTTTATAAATAAAGTGCCCAACCATAGCTTAGAGTGTCACAGAAAATAAGACTTACTTACCCCAGGACACTCATCTACATGTTTGTAGAAAGCCAAACCAGTACTGAAACGAGAATCAGTAGAGGAAATGGTAAATATAAGAGTATATCGTCGATCTGAAAAGGGAGGTAAGAGATGAATCTCTACGACCGATAACAGAGAACCTTATGAAATAGACCCCGTAGAAGGAGATCACTGCATTCAATAGGCAATACTCTCCTCACATCCCTCTGACATTCACTGCACGTTGAGAGGAAAACCGGGCTCCAACTTGCTGCGGAGCGCATATCAACGTAGAATCTAGCACAAACTTACTTCACCACCTCCCTTGGAGGCAAAGTTTGTAAAACTGATTTGTGGGTGTGGTGAGGGGTGTATTTATAGGCATTTTAAGGTTTGGGAAACTTTGCCCCTCCTGGTAGGAATGTATATCCCATACGTCACTAGCTCATGGACTCTTGTTAATTACATGAAAGAAAAGCTGCGCGCCCAGTGGTCTCAGTCTCACACAAGAACTTTAAAAGCCGGCAAGCCCGGGGTGCTGCAGAGCCTACGGCGGTATGGCTAAACCCGGAGGCTTCTTACCTAGAGCCCACAGGGTGTGGACGACACAGAGAGCGATCATTCAAGAGTCCTTTATGGTGGCAAGCAGTGAGGTTCCACGGGAGACTTGACCGCACCTATGTAAGCTTGAAAATAGGAGTCGGCTGAAAATGTGACTTTAGACCTGTATGGACTGGCGATCAGATGTATATGTGTTTTGTTGCATCTAGACCGCAAAGCCAGGACTCTCTCTTATAAAAATTCAATTGGTCTGCTCACTGTATATTTCCCTGTATTTTGCTCCTGAATGTGCCTGCTTAGCTCAAATGTAACTGTAGTTGGCCCCATGCTTTCACATATTTCACTAATATGGGTATGATGTTATCTATCTGTATGTTCTACCGTGACTATGCTCTTATTAAGTATTGCATTCAGGAAATGATGGTTAATTTTAGTATCCTACCTCCCGCTATCCTTAGTACTTATCCAGACAGTAAGAGATATTTGCATGGGTATATACATCTGTTGGCTGGTTTGATTCAGTCCTCTACCCCTCAATCTATTTAATAGTTAATAATAGCTGGTCAATATTCTGATTTTATGCTATCAAGAGCCATGGTAACATAACTCTGTATAGAGGGATATATTTGAGTTAGGTTTCCACTAGAGACGTTGACCAATGGAATTACCGGTCATTAACCCTGGATATCCTATACAGGCTTGATAGTTCTCCAGTTTGACAATACGCTTGACGCGCTATATGGGACCCCCAGTAAAAATATGCCCCCAGATTCCCCAGGCCCCTACAACCCTGTAAAGACAAGGGGGTTAATACTTATATACTCCCCTACACTTGCTTATTCTGATAGGGGAACATTTTAATATATTCTATGTAACATCGCTCCCTTTATGATGCCACATACACCAGAGAGAATCAACAACTGTTATCCCACAGTCTTTATATTTTATTCACTACTGCATATCATTGCTTGTCTGCAACTATAGTTTTAGGGTCCAAGAGTGGCCCCAATTGTAATTTTTTTTTTTACTTTACTTTGCTTCTTTATTATATACTACGGTCCAAAAGTGGCTGTACCTATCATTAAGGTCCTCCTATTTAGTCTTACATTTTCATGGGTCCAAGAGTGGCCTTTTGTAGAGTCGGGGGCACATTTCTACTTATTAAAACTATAAATGAGGTTCATTGCTAGTGCTCAACAGTTTTATACAGGAGACTATTTGTTTGACTCTTAATTTTCTTCATTATTAACTGCTATACATACCCTTGTCATGTTTGTATAATATTCTGTATACGTTGTCTTTACTGATGTACATTTACTTTGAGCTGTGCTTTTTCTTCTTTTTATTGTATAACCTCAATAAAAATTATTATAAATAAAACTGTATACAGCACCAGTAAAAAAAACCCAAAAAAAACCAAAAAAAAAAACCGCATCATAGTCAAGTCTAAAACCGTCAGGCTAGACAAACAGACAAGCAGAGACAGGATAACTGTCCTAGTAGCTGAAAAGAGCTCTTCAAGAGAACACAGAGCCACCTGCAAAGAAGAACTAACTATGTCCAATCTCCAGACAGCAAAGCTGACCCTAAGCCAACGTGGGACACCGAGTAGAGCTGAAAAATCTCGAAGGCAGCTCCCGACCAGAAAATACCGGGCTCCAAGGAGCGACCCATCCCAGCAGCAGACGCCACCAGTAGAGAGATGGCATCTATAGTCCTTCCACCGAAGAGGAGGACAGACTCAATAAAAGTTAAAGGTCAACACTGCATAGAGCAGACCGATCCCCGACCTTCCCTCCAGGGTAACGGACCTAGCCCAAAGGCTAATTAAGACCAAAGACAAGAGTCCCAGACCTCGGAAAGAAAAGGATGGATCTACGAGGAAGCAAAACCCCTTAGTGGAACTCTGACCACTACTAAAACTGGCATGCTACCATGAGTCATGACAGGAACTTTGTGCTCGGGTCCGAAAACCCCTAAACTGCTGCCTTCCATAAGAAGGAACACTCCCCAAAGGAAGAAAGTACTCTGACCCTCAGCATCCTAATACCAGAATTCAGCTTATAGCAGGAGCCTTACCTGGGTTCAAACCCACAACCTCCTGCTTCAGGAACGGTGGAGCTAATCACTACTCCACATTTCACTTTCTGAGATTCCGAGGATGCAAGGAAGGGAAAAAAAAACCTACGAGGCAAGAAAAAAAACATAAAATTATGCTTACCTGAAAATTTCATTCCCATCGAGGGGAGGAGAGTCCACGGCTTCATACATTACTATTGAGAACTAAGAAGCTGGCCACCAGGAGGAGGCAAAGACATCCCAGCCAAAGGCTTGAATACCTCCCCCACTTCCCTTACCCCCCAATCATTCTGTGAAGGGAACCAGGAACATTAGGAGAAATATCAGGGTAAAAAAGGTGCCAGAAGATGAACAAATTTAGGGCCGTCCAACGGAGATACGGGCGGGAGCCGTGGAGTCTCCTCCCCTCAATGGAATTTAAATTATCAGGTAAGCACAATTTATGTTTTCCACGGCTTCATTCATTATTATTGGGAACATATAACCAAGCTGTAGAGGATACTGAATGAAACCGGGAGGGTAAAAGGCAGAACCTAGTCTGAGAGCACCACAGGCTGCAAAATCTTTCTCCCAAAAACAGCTTCCGCAGAAGCAAAAACGTCAAATTTGTAAAACTTTGTAAAAGTGTGTAAGGAGGACCAGGTAGCCGCCTTACAAATTTGCTACATTCTTGAAGGCCCAAGACAAAGCTACAGCTCTAGTTGAATGTGCTGTGATCCTCTGAGAAGGCTTATGTCCGCTGTCTCATAAGCCAAGTGAATCAAGCTCCTCAACCAAAAAGACAAAGAAGTAGCAGAGGCCCTTTGCCCCTTGCGCTTCCCAGAATACACCACAAAAAGAGATGTAGACTGTCTGAAATCCTTTGTAGCCTGAAGATAGAACTTCAAGACACAAACCACATCCAGGTTATGAAGTAACCTCTACTTTGAAGAAGAAGGGTTAGGACACAAAGAAGGAACAATTATTTCCTGATTGATGTTATGGTTAGACACCACCTTGGGAAGAAACCCCAATCCAGTGCGAAGTAAAGCCTTATCCGCATGAAACACCAGATAAGGAGGATCACATGGCAAGGCAGCTAATTCATACTCTGTGTACCGATGCAATAGCCAACAGGAAGTGAACCTTCCAAGACAGAATCTTAATGTCTATGGAATCAAACGGAACCCTCTGCAAAACCTTAAGGACCAAGTTTAGGCTCCAATGCAGAGCCGACTGTCTAAAAACAGGCCTGATTCTAGACAAAGCCTGAACAAAAGATTGAATGTCAGGGAGCTCAGCGAGTCTCAAATGCAACAAAACTGATAAAGTCGAAATCTGTCCCTTTAAGGAACTAGCAGCAAGACCCTTCTCCAAACCATCTTGAAGAAAAGACAGAATCCTGGATACCTTCACCTTATGCCAAGCATATCCATGCTTCTCACACCAGGACAAGTAAGTCCTCCACACCTTATGGTAGATGCGACGAGTGACTGGCTACCTTGCCTGAATTAGAGTATCAATCACACTTTCAGAAAGCCTCTCTTGGCTAAGACTAGGCCTTCAATCTGCATGCAGTCAGCCTCAGAGAATCTAGATTTTGATGCTGAAAGGGGCCCTGTGACAGCAGATCCCTGCGACATGGTAACCTCCACGGCGGAGAGGATGACATACCCACCAGATCCGCAAACCACGTCGTCCGCTGCCATGAAGGAACAATCAGAATGGTCCAGGCCCGCTCCTGTTTGATATGTGCCACTATGCAAGGTAGAAGTGGTAATGGAGGAAAAATGTAAGCTAGGCTGAATCCCCAAGGAACCACTAAGGCATCTATCAACTCTGCCTGGGGATCCCTGGACCTGGACCCATATCGGGGTAGTTTGCAATTGAGTCTGGATGCCATGAGATCTATCTCTGGCGTTCCCCATCTGTGACAAATCTCCGCAAACACTTCGTGCTGAAGAGACCATTCCCCTGGATGTCTCTGTGCTGAGAAAGTCCGCTTCCCAGTTGTCAACATTCGGAATGTGAATTGCTGAGAGCGAGCAGTCGTGGGACTCCGCCCACTCCAGAATCCAAGACACCTCTCTTATTATGAGGGAGCTCCTCGTATCCCCCTGATGGTTGATGTAAGCCACAGAGGTAATGTTGTTGGTCTGGAATCTGATTAAACTGACCATCCCCAGAGAAGGCCAAGCCTTCAGAGCATTGTAGATTAGTGATGTCGCGAACATAAAAATTTGGGTTCACGAACGGCGAACGCAAACTTCCCCAACTGTTCGCGAACAGGCGAACCGGGCGAACCGCCATAGACTTCAATAGGCAGGCGAATTTTAAAACCCACAGGGACTCTTTCTGGCCACAATAGTGATGGAAAAGTTGTTTCAAGGGGACTAACACCTGGACTGTAGCATGCCGGAGGGGGATCCATGGCAAAATTCCCATGGAAAATTACATAGTTGATCCATAAAGGGCATAAATCACCTAACATTCCTAAATTGTTTGGAATAACGTGCTTTAAAACATCAGGTATGATGTTGTATCGATCAGGTAGTGGAAGGGTTACGCCCGCTTCACAGTGACAGACCAAACTCCCCGTTTAAAGGGACAGGCTACACCAGAATTTTTATTGTTTTAAAAGATAGATAATCCCTTTATTACCCATTTCCCAGTTTTGCATAACTAACACATTTATAATAATATACTTTTAACCTCTGTGATTATCTTGTATCTAAGCCTCTGCAAACTGCCCCTTTTTTCAGTTCTTTTGACAGACTTGCAGTCTAGCCAATCAGTGCCTGCTCCCAGATAACTTCTCGTACACGAGCACAGTGTTATCTATATGAAATACGTGAACTAACACCCTCTAGTGGTGAAAAACTGTTAAAATGCAATCTGAAAGAGGTGGGCTTCAAGGTCTAAGAAATTAGCATATGAACCTCCTAGGTTAAGCTTTAAACTAAGAATACCAAGAGAACAAAGCAAAATTGGTGGTAAAAGTAAATTGGAAAATTGTTTAAAATTACATGCTCTATCTGAATCATGAAAGTTTATTTTGGCCTAGACTGTCCCTTTAACGCACCGCAAACAACCGCAAAGATTGGATACCAAGCTAGCCATGTCCCGTTCCTTGTCCTCACTGATGTCATTGAAGGTATCTTCCTCCACCCAGCCACGTACAACACCAAGGGTCCCCGAAAGGTGACAACAAGCCCCCTGGGACGCCTGCTGTGTTTGGTCTTCCACCTCCTCAAAGCCACCTTCCTCCTCTGACTCCTCTTCTTCAGACTCCTCTCTCTGCGTTGCCTCTCTCTGCATTATTATAAGGTGTGTTAAGTAGTACTATTCCTATCAGTTTAATCCCTTTAACGTCCCCTATCAGGGGACGTGTATATGGCATGGATTTTAGGAACCGGGAGATGGAAAAAGATGCTTGGTCGGACCTCCTACTTCAAATTTGGGGCACTGCGCGTGCAATCTAATGTGCCACCAGATAGGAGTGGTGTGTTAAGTAGTACTATTCTTATCAGTTTAATCCCTGTTACGTCCCCTATCAGGGGACGTGTATATGACATCGATTTTAGGAACCGGGAGATGGAAAAAGATTCTTGGTCGGTCCTCCTACTTCAAATTTGGGGCACTGTGCGTGCAATCTAATGTGCCACCAGATAGGAGTGGTGTGTTAAGTAGTACTATTCTTATCAGTTTAATCCCTGTTACGTCCCCTATCAGGGGACGTGTATATGGCATCGATTTTAGGAACCGGGAGATGGAAAAAGATGCTTGGTCGGTCCTCCTACTTCAAATTTGGGGCACTGCGCGTGCAATCTAATGTGCCACCAGATAGGAGTGGTGTGTTAAGTAGTACTATTCTTATCAGTTTAATCCCTGTTACGTCCCCTATCAGGGGACGTGTATATGGCATCGATTTTAGGAACCGGGAGATGGAAAAAGATGCTTGGTCGGTCCTCCTACTTCAAATTTGGGGCACTGCGCGTGCAATCTAATGTGCCATCAGATAGGAGTGGTGTGTTAAGTAGTACTATTCTTATCAGTTTAATAATCCCTGTTACGTCCCCTATCAGGGGACGTGTATATGGCATCGATTTTAGGAACCGGGAGATGGAAAAAGATTCTTGGTCGGTCCTCCTACTTCAAATTTGGGGCACTGCGCGTGCAATCTAATGTGCCACCAGATAGGAGTGGTGTGTTAAGTAGTACTATTCTTATCAGTTTAATAATCCCTGTTACGTCCCCTATCAGGGGACGTGTATATGGCATCGATTTTAGGAACCGGGAGATGGAAAAAGATGCTTGGTCGGTCCTCCTACTTCAAATTTGGGGCACTGCGCGTGCAATCTAATGTGCCATCAGATAGGAGTGGTGTGTTAAGTAGTACTATTCTTATCAGTTTAATCCCTGTTACGTCCCCTATCAGGGGACGTGTATATGGCATCGATTTTAGGAACCGGGAGATGGAAAAAGATGCTTGGTCGGTCCTCCTACTTCAAATTTGGGGCACT
Organism: Bombina bombina; assembly: GCF_027579735.1. Classification (NCBI taxonomy): domain Eukaryota; kingdom Metazoa; phylum Chordata; class Amphibia; order Anura; family Bombinatoridae; genus Bombina; species Bombina bombina. The sequence goes on from NC_069503.1 coordinate 137,524,172, forward strand.
GCGCGTGCAATCTAATGTGTCACCAGATAGGAGTGGTGTGTTAAGTAGTACTATTCCTATCAGTTTAATCCCTGTTATGTGCCTTTTTTTGGGTTTGGTTTTTTAAGCCACATTGCAGCACCAGAGGCCAGAAAAATTAGGCATGTACACATGCCTGAAAAATTAGGTATTGTTTCCCAGGCAGAAAGTGCCCTAAAACATTGCGGCTTGAACCCTAGTTGGTGGCGGATAAGTCACGCAAGTCATCCGGCTTACAGAGATAAAATACAGCAGCGTGTGGACCATTTTTAGCCCAAGGCAGCTCATTTCATCAGGCCTTTTTTAGTCGAATTTATCGCCCACTGTCAGTCCCTTCGGGATCCATCCCTCATTCATCTTAATAAAGGTGAGGTAATCTAGACTTTTTTGACCTAGGCGACTTCTCTTCTCAATGACAATACCTCCTGCTGCACTGAAGGTCCTTTCTGACAGGACACTTGAAGCGGGGCAGGCCAGAAATTCTATCGCAAATTGGGATAGCTCAGGCCACAGGTCAAGCCTGCACACCCAGTAGTCAAGGGGTTCATCGCTCCTCAGAGTGTCGATATCTGCAGTTGAGGCGAGGTAGTCTGCTACCTATCTGTCGAGTCGTTCTTTGAAGGTGAACCCCGAAGGGCTGTGGTGATGCGTAGGTCTTAAAAAGCTCTGCATGTCCTCCATCAACAACACGTCTGTAAAGCGTCCTGTCCTTGCCAGCGTGGTCGTGGGAGGAGGAGGATTACTTTCACCTCTTCCCCTGTTAGATTCCCGTTGTGCTGTGACATCACCCTTATACGCTGTGTAAAGCATACTTTTTAATTTATTTTGGAACTGCTGCATCCTTTCCGACTTGCGGGAATTCGGTAACATTTCAGGCACTTTATGCTTATACCGGGGGGTCTAGTAGCGTGGACACCCAGACAGGTCGTTCTCCTTCAGCCTTTTTATACGAGGGTCCCTCAACAGGCACGACAGCATGAAAGACCCCATTTGCACAAGGTTGGATGCCGAGCTACTCATATCCCGTTCCTCGTCCTCAGTGATCTCACTGAAGGTATGTTCTTCCCCCCCAGCCACGTACAACACCACGGGTACCAGATAGGTGACAACGAGCACCCTGGGATGCCTGTTGTGGTTGGTCTTCCTCTTCCTCCTAAAAGCCACATTCCTCCTCTAACTCCTCTTCCTCACAATCCTCTTCCAGCGTTGCCGCAGGTCCAGCAAGCGATGCTGATAAGGCTGTTTCTGGTGGTGATGGTGACCACAACTCTTCCTCTTCACGCTCATCTACGGCCTGATCCAGCACTCTTCGCAGGGCACGCTCCAGAAAGAAAACAAATGGTATGATGTCGCTGATGGTGCCTTCGGTGCGACTGACTAGGTTTGTCACCTCCTCAAAAGGACACGCATGAGCCTACAGGCATTGCGCATGAGCGTCCAGTAATGTGGAAAAAAATTCCCAGCTCCGCAGAGGCTGTCCTAGCACCCCGGTCATACAAATAGTCGTTACCGGATTTTTCTTGTTGGATCAGGCGGTCGAACATTAGGAGTGTTGAGTTCCAATGTGTCGGGCTGTCGCAAATCAAGCGCCTCACTGGCATGTTGTTTCGCCGCTGGATATCTGAAAAGTGTGCCATGGCTGTGTAGGAATGCCTGAAATGGCCACACACCTTCCTGGCCTGCTTCAGGATGTCCTGTAAGCCTGGGTACTTATGCACAAAGCGTTGTACGATCAGATTACACACATGTGCCATGCACGGCACATGTGTCAACTTGCCCAAATTCAATGCCGCCACCAAATTTCTTCCATTGTCACAAACAACTTTGCCGATCTCCAGTTGGTGCGGAGTCAGCCACTGATCCACCTGTGCGTTCAGGGCGGACAGGAGTGCTGGTCCGGTGTGACTCTCTGCTTTCAGGCAAGTCAACCCCAAGACGACGTGACACTGCCTTATCCGAGATGTGGAATAGTACCTGGGGAGCTGGGGGGGTGCCGTTGATTTGGAGCAAGACGCAGTAGCAGAAGAGGACTCAGCTGAGGAGGTTATGGAAGAGGATGGAGTAGGAGGAGTAGAGGAGGCGGCAGCAGGCCTGCCTGCAAGTCGTGGCGGTGTCACCAACTCCATGCTTGGCAGCCATCAGCAGGTTTACCCAATGCGCAGTGTAGGTGATATACCTGCCCTGGCCATGCTTTGCAGACCAGGTATCAGTGGTCAGATGGACCCTTGCCCCAACACTGTGTGCCAGACATGCCATTACTTCCTTTCGCACAATCGAGTACAGGTTGGGGATTGCCTTTTGTGCAAAGGAATTTCGGCCGGGTACCTTCCACTGCGGTGTCCCAATAGCTACAAATTTTTTGAACGCCTCAGACTCCACCAGCTTGTATGGTAAAAGCTGGCGGGCTAAGAGTTCAGTCAAGCCAGCTGTCAGATGCCGGGCAAGGGGGTGACTTTGTGACATTGGCTTCTTATGCTCAAACATGTCCTTGACAGACACCTGACTGTGGGCAGATGAGCAGGAACTGATCAAGGCGAGACACGGAGTGGCGGATGGTTGAGAGGGGGCAAGGAGGACAGCAGTGGTTGACGTGGCTGAAGATGCTGGACAAGGAGGAGGATGGCGGCTTTGAGTTTGTGTGCTGCTTGTACTCATGTGTTGATCCCATAGGCGTTTGTGATGTGCGATCATGTGCCTTCGTAAAGCAGTTGTACCTAGGTGGGTGTTGGACTTCCCACGACTCAGTTTCTTTTGGCACAGGTTGCAAATGGCATTGCTGTTGTCAGAGGCAGACACACAAAAAAAATGCCACACTGCTGAGCTCTGCAATGACGGCATTCTGGTGGTGGCAACAGCATGCGTTGATTGGCGTGCTGTCTGGCTGACCCCGGGTGCCGATGCATGCTGTCTGACTGTGCCACTACCTCCTTGCGACGACCTCCCCCTCCTTCCAACTCGTCTCCTCCTCCTCTCTGTCTCCCCATCTGAACTTTCCCCCTCTTCTTCTTCTCTTCTAGCGGGCACCCACGTGACATCCACGGACACATCGTCATCATCAACCGCTTCACTTGTATCTGACAACTCAACAAAGGAAGCAGCAGCGGGTACAACATCATCATCATCATCACACCGTATGTCCATGTGTGTAATGCTGCCTGACTGAGACATATCCCTGTTATCTACATCCTCTGGCAATAATGGTTGCGCATCACTATCACTCATTTCTTCCAACTGATGTGTAAATAACTCCTCTGACATATCAAGTGAAGCGGCTGTGGTGCTAGTGTTGGTGGTGGGGGCAGGCGGGCGAGTGGTAACTTGAGAGGTACCCGAAGCTAAGCTGGAGGAGGATGGTGTGTCAAGGTTCCAAGCGGAAGCTGTAGAAGATTGGGTGTCCTGTGTTAGCCAGTCAACTATGTCCTCAGAACTGTTCGGGGTACGTGACCTCTGAACACTAGGCATTATTCTAGGGCCAAAGGGAATCACAGCACCACGAACGCGACGGCCCCTGCCTGTCATTTTTTTTTTTATTAGTGATACTATGCGTGCAGGCTACTGTGACAACAGATATGAGTGGCATTGTGCACTGGCAGAAGTTGGCAGAGTAGACGCTGTAGGCCTGACACACACGCTTGCAGACAACTAACTGCTATTCAATCTATTACAGTCAAAATTTTACACTACTGTTACACCAGATATGAGTTGTTGATAATGGTGTGACACTGTGCCCTGGCAGGCACTGAAACGCACACGTGTGAAGGAAACTGACTGCTATTATTTAACACAGTCAAAAAAGTGTTGTTTTTTTAAATGTACATTGCTGTTACACCAGATATGAGTGGTGGCACTGGGCAAGTGGGCACAGTATACGCTGTGCCCTGGCAGGCACTGAAACGCACACGTGTGAAGGAAACTGACTGCTATTATTTCACAGTCAAAAAAGTGTTTTTTTTTTTTAAATGTACACTACTGTTACACCAGATATGAGTTGCACTGGGGTGACACTGTGCCCCGGCAGACAGGCACTGAAACGCACACGTGTGAAGGAAACTGACTGCTATTATTTCACAGTCAAAAAAGTGTTGTTTTTTTTTAAATGTACACTACTGTTACACCAGATATGAGTTGCACTGGGGTGACACTGTGCCCTGGCAGGCAGGCAGGCACTGAAACGCAAACGTGTGAAGGAAACTGACTGCTATTATTTAACACAGTCAAAAAAGTGTTGTTTTTTTAAATGTACACTACTGTTACACCAGATATGAGTGGTGGCACTGGGCAAGTGGGCACAGTATAAGCTGTGAGCCTGACACACACGCTGGCAGGCAGGCATCTGCAATTAGATTACACAGGAAAAGCAGACTGATGTTCTAGCCCTAAAAAGGGCTTTTTGGAGTGCTGTCCTTACAGCAGAGATCAGATGAGTCCTTCAGGACTGTAGTGGACACTGAATATACTAGTCTAGCTATCGATTTCCCTATTAAATCAGCAGCAGCTACACTGTCCTTCCTCTCACTAAGAAAGCAGCTTCCAAATGAATCTAAAATGGATGCTGTCCAGGAGGTAGGAGGGTCTGGGAGGGAGGGTGTGCTGCTGATTGGCTTGAATGTGTCTGCTGACTGTGCGGTACAGGGTCAAAGTATTACTCAATGATGACAAATAGGGGGCGGATCGAACATCGCAAATGTTCGCCCACCGCGGCGAACGCGACCAAGTTATGTTCGCCGGCATCACTATTGTAGATTTCTCATAATACTAGGATGTTGATCGGAAGGAGAGACTCTTTCCTGGACCACTTTCCTTGTGCCATCCTGGCACCCTAAACAGCACCCTAAACAGCTCCCCATCCTGACAGACTGGCGTCCATGGTCACAATCTCCCAGGACGGTCGTCCCCATGGACAGTTGCTCCGGACGAATCCACCAAGAGAGGGAGTTCCGAGTCCGAGCATCCAGGGATATCAGATGTGATATATCTGAATGATCGCCGTTCCACTGTCTCAACATGCGCAATTGAAGAGATCAGAGGTGGAATCTGGCGAATGGGATGTCATCTATGCTTGACACCATGAGACCTATCACCTACATACATTGAGCCACCGATGGGCTTGTGGAGGACTGAAGGGCAAGACAGGTGGACGCAAGCTTCCTGCGCCGCTGATCTGTTAGAAATATCTTCATGGCCATAGAGTCTATTATTGTGCCCAGGAACTCCACCCTGTTGCTGGGAACCAGGGAACTCTTTCCTGAGTTGATCTTTCAACCGTGAGATTGGAGCAGAAGAATAAGAGCCCTCGAATGAGTGATGGCGTCTGAACCAGGATGTCGCCACCGCAGCGCCCCCAGAACCTTTGTGAAGACTCCCGGGTCCATCGCCAGACCAAAGGGAAGGGCCACAAACTGAAAGTGTTGGTCCAGAAATACAAATCTTAGGAACCTGAAGTGGTCCCTGTGGATTGGCACATGAAGGTAAGCTTCTTCAAGTCTATTGTCTTCATGAACTGTCCCCTTTGAACTAGGGGTAGAATAGATCTGATTGTTTCCATTTTGAACGAAGGAACACTCAGAAACTTGTTTAAACACTTTAGGTCCAGAATTGGTCAGAAAGTGCCCTCCTTCTTTGGAACCACAAAAAGGTTGGAATAGTACCCTAGACCCCTCTCTGCTAGGGGTACTGGTACAATAACCCCCTAAAGAGGCGAGATCTCTCACACACTCTAGAAAGGTCTCTCTCTTCTCTGGTCTTGAACACAGGAGGAATCTGCCCTCGGGTGGATGGGATCTGAATCCTATCCTGTAACCACTTCTAGAACCCAAGGGTCCTGAACGTCCTGCAACCATGCGTCTGAGAATAGAGATAATCTGCCCCCTATGTGATCCGGAGACTGGTCGGGGGCCGCCCCTTCATGCCGATTTCATCTCAGCGGGCTTCTTGCTCTGCTTAGACTTGTTCCAAGATTGAGCCAGCTTCCAAGATCCCTTGGACTGGTCCGCTTTAGCGGTGGGCTGCTGGCGCTGGGCCGAAAGGGACTAAAAGTAGATCCTTTAGGCTTAGCCTTTTTATCCTGCGGTAGGAAAGTTCCCTTGCCTCCCGTAACCGTGGATATAATCGAATCCAATCCTGAACTGAACAGGATCTTTCCTTGAAAAGGCAAAGACAACAGCCTCGCCTTAGAGGTCATGTCCGCAGACCAGGATTTTAGCCACAGAGCCCTGCGCGCTAAAACCGAAAATCCTGACACCTTAGCATTCAAGCGAATAATTTGCATATTGGCATCACAGATGAAAGAATTGGCGATCTTCAGAGCCTTAATCTTCTCCTGTTTCACATCGATGGATGTTTCCCCCTCGACCATTTCACACAAAAAAATTCACAACAATTTGTTGCAGTTCCTGCGACCACCACAACAGCCGCTGCTGGCTGAAAAACAAACCCTGTGTGCTGAAACATCTTTCTAAACATGTTTTCCAGCTTTTTATCCATGGGCTCTTTAAACGACGAACTATCCTCGAGGGGAATAGTCGTCTGCTTCGCAAGCATAGAGATAGCACAATCCACCTTAGGGATGGTCCCCCACAGCTCAAGCTGAGAGTCCGGAAAGGGGAACAGTTTTTTAAAGGAAGAAGGGGAAGAACCTAATCGCTCCCATTCGTTCTTAATAATATTAGCCATCTTAACGGGAACCGGGAAAGACTGAGGTACTACTCTGTCCTCGTATACCTTGTCAAGCTTAGGAATCGAAGGTTCCTCCGGTATCTTAGGTTCCGGAAACTCCAGAGTAGCAAGCACCTGCCGTAGCAGAATGCGCTAATTCTCCATCCTAAACCTATAACCAGGCTCCTCTGCCGCCGGAGGTTTAGATGACACAGACTCCGACCCAGAAGGGGCCTCCTCCGAAGAGTAGGAGTGGGCCTCGTCCTCGTATAGAGCCTCTGGATCTTCCAGCAGCGAGGAAGAACCCTGGGCCGGGCCTCTATGATAAACCCTATGCTTGCACTTAGCAGAACGTGGTAAGGCATGGAGCACTTTAGAAACCGACAATTCTAGTTGGTCTGCAAAGTCTGACGGCCAACGAATCTCTCCCAAACGGGTAACGGTTGGACCCCGGGGTGCTGCATGTGCAGTCGGAGATGAATGTAGGGAACGCACCTCCCGGGACGAAGAACCCTCAGAGGTGGACGGCTCAGTAGTACTAGACATCCGTTTACCTTTAGATGTTGTAACTTTATCAAGGCATGTGGAACATAGTTGAGCAGGCTGATCTACCAGAACCTCCTCACAATAAACATAGGAATGAGACTTTATTAAGGAAGGAATGACTTCCAACGTGTCAGAGTCCTCCATCGCTTGCATGCTTGGTTATACTAACTTTACTTATTAAAAAGGCACCTTTATACCACCAATGGCCGGGGCACTAACCACCTCCTAGGACCCAGACTACAGAAACTGCTATGTCTCCTGCGCCACAGATCAACAGGAAGGATAGATAGCCACACCCAGTTGCATGGAATGCCTGGCAGGACCGCCCCTGCACTAGGAAAAAACGTGCCAAAAAATGGACGGGCAAGTTTCCGCAAGTAACCTGAAAGTTCCACACATTGCCAGAGCCTCATCTCACACATAATTCAGCAATGACACAAACAATATCATGTATAAACCCCCCTGTTCAATCATCCCACCCCTTCCAGGAATATTAACCCTTGATTCTGTAAAGAAAAAAAAGGTGCCACACTGTGACCCTGTCTTCTATGTTATTATGAATAAAAAATGAAACAATCTTACCAGAATCTACGCCGTGGAAAAGGAAGACGGCCCTTCAAGTCTTACAGGTTAGTAGCCTCGCTCGTGACATGGTCTTGAGTGAAGAAAGCAGGCAGCGAAACTCGTCAACGCTGATTGCTTATAGAGCTGTTACAATGAGTTGGGACGGTTTTGTAGAAAGACTCTCCCTGCATCTCCGGACTCTAACTTTCACCCAGGCTCTCACTGAGAGGCTGACAGGGCTACTTAAAACTCCAGTCCCACTGCAAAGAGTACTACCCTCCATAAGAGACTACTCCGTAACTCCTCTGCCATCCTCCTGTGACAAAAGGCAAAGAATGACTGGGGGATGAGGGAAGTGGGGGGAGGCATTTAAGCCTTTGGCTGGGGTGTCTTTGCCTCCTCCTGGTGCCAGGTTCTTAATTCCCAATAGTAATGAATGAAGCCGTGGACTTTTCCTCCCCTTTAGATAGAAACAAGGACCCACAGGCCTTCACCGGTACTGAGGTATCTCAAAATCAAGGAGAAAATGCAAGAACCCATCCCCCACCCTAGGTGAGAAGAACAGGAACTAAAGCAACAGTAACCATATCGCCAGCCCAGTTGATACGACAACTGGAGTCCACAAGGAAGCATCAGCAAACCAGTAGGGACCCCTCAGAAAGACCTCAAATTTAAGCCTCAGGCAGATATGAGTTTCCCATGAGACACAAAATCCCACCCCCTTCAAAGGGACACGTGGGAGAACCAAACCCTAGGGTTAAGCAGAAAAGTCCATGCCCATTCCAGGCAAGAGACATGGTCCCAAGCCAGAGTCCTAGAAAACTGAACTGATCAAAAGATCTAACCTCCTGAGGAACCCCTAAGCTGCCTCCTATGGTTTGGAGCGCACCCAAGACAGAGCTTTCCACCATCTAAAGTCATTAGACTTAAAGTACCTAGCAACAGCCTCAAACCCAAGAGTCTGAAAAAACTCCTGACCAGTTTAAGAAATTGGCAACCAGTAGCCCTGGATCACAAGGTAGACAGGCTTAACCACTTGATCCACAGCGAAGATAAATGGTCTTTTTCCTGAACCCAGAAAGGCGAAAGTCTGTAGCTGACCTCGGACCTCCTACCCTCAAGCCCGAAGGCTAGATCTGCAATAAGGTCGAAGGATAGCACACGAGTGTCTAAATGACCATGGATGACAAAAGGGTAGTTCTTATATTGAGAAGACAACAGTCTCCAGAGATCCTTGAAGGATCGGTCTCCGAAATCCTTGTACCAGGAATAACGCTGGGAGCCTCGCAGCTCCTGGCAGAAAAGGCAGGTTGACCCCTGCACTCCATTTACTAGAGAAAATGAAATGCTGAGCAAAGGAAGGACATGCCCGCACTTCCAGAACAGATGAAGATCTAACCTTCCCAAGACAGGAAGGAAAGAGACTCTGCCACCGCAAAAGTAATGCGACTAGGCTAAAAGAGTTAACATCCGGAAAAAAACACAAGTGAAGACGCAAAACGTCCACCCTCCGGAATACTAGACCACCGGAGGACAGTCACATCTTCAAAGAAATGGAAAAACTACGGTTCCGACTTTACATCCTTCCTTCCAGAAGTGTTGGATCTACGCACTAGGATCCGAGCCCGGAGTCCATATCAATAGGCCAAAGTGACAATCAGAATACGACAGGATAATCAGCACCACGAGGGTGACATGAACCCAAGTAAAAGCAGAAGGCGCCCTACCAGTACCTGCCATACAAGGAAACCCCAGAACTGTCTAAGGTCCAAGAAAAATCGACCCAAAGGTTCGATAATATGAACTAGAACCATAACTTCGTTCTTATCAAAAGTGTGCAACTTCCGAGGAAGTGCCCATGCGACCACAAAATCGCAAGTATTGGTTCCAGAGAAAGAACGTTCCCAAAACGGAAATTATATCAGGTGTGAGCTTATTAAAAACAAATCAAACACATCCTAGTCCGGATCAAAATAAAAGTAAGGCAGCACCCGCGGGTGAACGCCCAAGGTGAATGGATATGTCAACAGTACCAGCCGAACAGAGGCCCCATTCACCCAAGCTCAGAACTGGAACCGAAACATAAAATAAAGAAAACGGAGACGTCAAGGAGATTAGCTTCATCCCCAAACGTCTAATCCATCTTGCCATCCAGCATCTAAGGCCTCGGATCCCATGGCCCACTAAGACTGGAATCCTCCAGCACAGCCAAAACATGCCTTAACGGAAGGCAAAATTATCCCTCACCGGATCGATAAACGACCCCAGCTCCGAGGTTGGGGCCCCTGAAGCCTCAGAGGCCAAGACTTCCCCAGGAGGCCAAACTGAATCAGGTGATCCCACGCCCGACGGCCCTGGTTGACAGAACACTGACAGTATCTTAAAAATATTTCACTTGGGAGATTTGAGCCAGCGCCATAGATATGGCCATGCAGAACCGTGCCATAACCTCTGGAGGAAACATGCCACCTTCCGGAACAGGAGTAAATGCCATAGGGACACCTGCTTGAGTAGCAAAGGTAGGATCTGCGGCACACGCCTCACAGGACATGGGATCGTCGGGTGGATGGTTCAACGCACTCTAAGGTCCCTGATTTGGGAGAAGAGAGTACTCTAGAATGGCAATCGGAACATAACTGATGGGCATGGATAACCCGGGCCATCTCATATTCATCACAAGACGCATTCTCCGTAGAAATCAGAATCCTCCATCATCTTGGGATTAGAAAAATGACAAACACTAACTGGCACCCTTTTTACACCCCCAAAGGCTGGGGCACTCACCACCTCCTGTGAACCAGACTCTGTCGCCACACCATCAGCATACGAAAGTGGAAAACAACGTAACCGCACCCGGTCACGAGGTGCACCGCGCCAGTCACAAAAAAGCGTGCAAATCTCAAGAGATTGCGCCAATTGATAAGGCTGTTATGTTCCAAAAAGCCTAAGTATTACTACACATTAGCAGATAGAACCACATAAACATGATTAAAGTCCCCCCTGTTCAATAACCCCCCTAAGGAGATATTAACCCATGATTTCTATTTTAAGATAAAAGGAGTCCCACTGGTACCCTACCTTCTCTCGTTAACAGAATGAAATATAATGAAACAATCTTACCGGAATCTACGCCGTGGAACAGGAACACGGCCCTTCAAGTGTGACATATATTAGCCTCATTTCTGACATGTGCAATATAAATAATTAAAGCAGCACCAGGATCCAATTGCTTGTAAAACTGCTTTATTTTCAGTAGTGTGCAATCTTCAAATAAAGCAGGAAAACTTTTGTGACAAAAAGTGCCTAGACAAACTCACATGAATGACAACTTGCTGACATGTTTCGGCCCTTATGGCCGTAATCTTAGCTAAAGTGTCTATCCTTCCTTTACCTTTTAAACACCTGTGCTCCTTGTGATTGGTTTAAAATTTAATTCAGTGGGTTGATCTACAGGGAATGCAGAATTATTAGGCAAGTTGTATTTTTGAGGATTAATTTTATTATTGAACAACAACCATGTTCTCAATGAACCCAAAAAACTCATTAATATCAAAGCTGAATAGTTTTGGAAGTAGTTTTTAGTTTGTTTTTAGTTATAGCTATTTTAGGGGGATATCTGTGTGTGCAGGTTACTATTACTGTGCATAATTATTAGGCAACTTAACAGAAAACAAATATATACCCATTTCAATTATTTTTTTTTACCAGTGAAACCAATATAACATCTCAACATTCACAAATATACATTTCTGACATTCAAAAACAAAACAAAAACAAATCAGTGACCAATATAGCCACCTTTCTTTGCAAGGACACTCAAAAGCCTGCCATCCATGGATTCTGTCAGTGTTTTGATCTGTTCACCATCAACATTGCGTGCAGCAGCAACCACAGCCTCCCAGACACTGTTCAGAGAGGTGTACTGTTTTCCCTCCTTGTAAATCTCACATTTGATGATGGACCACAGGTTCTCAATGGGGTTCAGATCAGGTGAACAAGGAGGCCATGTCATTATTTTTTCTTCTTTTATACCCTTTCTTGCCAGCCACGCTGTGGAGTACTTGGACGCGTGTGATGGAGCTTTGTCCTGCATGAAAATCATGTTTTTCTTGAAGGATGCAGACTTCTTCCTGTACCACTGCTTGAAGAAGGTGTCTTCCAGAAACTGGCAGTAGGACTGGGAGTTGAGCTTGACTCCATCCTCAACCCGAAAAGGCCCCACAAGCTCATCTTTGATGATACCAGCCCAAACCAGTACTCCACCTCCACCTTGCTGGCGTCTGAGTCGGACTGGAGCTCTCTGCCCTTTACCAATGCAGCCACAGGCCCATCCATCTGGCCCATCAAGACTCACTCTCATTTCATCAGTCCATAAAACCTTAGAAAAATCAGTCTTGAGATATTTCTTGGCCCAGTCTTGACGTTTCAGCTTGTGTGTCTTGTTCAGTGGTGGTCGTCTTTCAGCCTTTCTTACCTTGGCCATGTCTCTGAGTATTGCACACCTTGTGCTTTTGGGCACTCCAGTGATGTTGCAGCTCTGAAATATGGCCAAACTGGTGGCAAGTGGCATCTTGGCAGCTGCACGCTTGACTTTAGTTCATGGGCAGTTATTTTGCGCCTTGGTTTTTCCACACGCTTCTTGCGACCCTGTTGACTATTTTGAATGAAACGCTTGATTGTTTGATGATCACGCTTCAGAAGCTTTGCAATTTTAAGAGTGCTGCATCCCTCTGCAAGATATCTCACTATTTTTGACTTTTCTGAGCCTGTCAAGTCCTTCTTTTGACCCATTTTACCAAAGGAAAGGAAGTTGCCTAATAATTATGCACACCTGATATAGGGTGTTGATGTCATTAGACCACACCCCTTCTCATTACAGAGATGCACATCACCTAATATGCTTAATTGGTAGCAGGCTTTCGAGCCTATACAGCTTTGAGTAAGACAACATGCATAAAGAGGATGATGTGGTCAAAATATTCATTTGCCTAATAATTCTGCACTCCCTGTATTGTGGAACCTGCATTAACTGTTTCTTACTCAACTCAAAACTGTCAGCTTCATATTACTTAAACCTCAATGAACAATAAACATACTTTTCCTCTGTAACATCACTTTTAGTCTAAAGTAACTTCACTTATATTTATGATTAAATGATGTGACAGAAAGTGTTTGGATCTTATGCTGAACTTAAAACTGGAATAGATAATAAAGGTTGCCATATTGGCAAGATAGGTAACAGTTGCTGTTACAATATTCTATTTCATTCTATAAGTTCAATCCAAAATATGTATACAGAGGATGTAGTGATATTTGTATTGAAAACAAAACAAAAAGATAAGAGACAAAAGACAAATGAGAGAGGCGCTCTGGACACACAGGGGCCATTTGGCTTATTCCCAAAAGTTTATCAAATCAAATTCAGAATTCAACCCTAAGGGAACCCTGGTTTTCAGCCTGTGTATCCAGAACACCTCTCTCTTAGCTAGCAAATTATCTCTATTACCCCCTCTTTTTTTGCACCTCACTTGTTCAATAACCGTCCATTTTAATGAACTTACATTTTTGTTATGTTTGATTTTGAAGTGTTGTACTAGGGGGGTTGTGAGCTTGCCCGCTTTTATGTGGGTAATATGCTCTCGAATCCTCTCTCATGCTTCCCTGGTAGTGAGACCTGTGTATTGAATTTTACAGGATTTGCAAGTTAGTAAGTAAATTACATACGTTGACCTGCAATTCAGACAAGAATGGTGTCTGAAATGTTCTCCTGTGGCTGTGCTGGTGAAACCCTCACCTGCTTGTAAACAGCCACATGATATGCATGGGCCATAGTTACATCTATAGACACCAGTGTGTCTTAGCCAAGATGAACTGGAACTTTGGTTCGCCCTCAGTTGTGTCGGCGCAACCATGTTACCAATGGTCATGCCCTTCCTATATGCAAACCTGCACCCTTTGGACACTATTTTTACAAGTCCCTCATCTGCTGTAAGCATACGAAAATGTTTGCGTATAACATTGCAAACCTGATGGTACTGTGTACTATACTTCGTTACAAAAGTTGTTTCTCCAAAATTTGATTTCTTCAAATATGAATCTTTTTGGGTGAGGAATTCTTTCCTTTCCCTTCTAGAGATAGTCTCTCTTACTCTTGCAACCTCCTTTCTTTCATAACCCCTACTACAGAGGCGGTTCTCTAGATCCAAAGATTGCCTCTTGTATTCTATCTGCGTTGAGCAGTTGCGCTTTAAGCGTATGAACTGACCCTTCATCACGGAAAAAAATACCCTTTTGGGGTGACTACTCTTCGCGTGTAGAAGTGTGTTCCCGGTAATTGGTTTCCTATACACTTTTGTGTGTATCTTTCCCTGTTCTCCTGATAGAGTTACATCCAGAAAATTGATATGGGTTTTCCCAAACTCATGGGTTAGTCTAATACCTGTTGTGTTGTTATTTAGATCTCTTAGGAATTCTTTCAGTTCTATCTCTTCCCCTTCCCAGATGATCAGAAGATCATCTATATATCTTCTATAGTATTTTATCTTAGATTTCCAGGGACCATCACCCCCATAGATGTGGGACAGCTCCCACCAACCCATAAATAGGTTGGCGTATGAGGGCGCAAACTTCGCCCCCATAGCCGTCCCACATCTCTGGAGGCAATGGACCCCTTCAAACTCGAAAAAATTGTGGGTTAAAAGAAATTCCGTTACCCTGAGGATATATTGACAAAATTGGGGACTGTAGTTTGTAGCTCTTTTTAGAAAAAATGCAATTGCCTCTAGGCCTGCGCTATGCGGAATGCTGGAGTACAGGGCTGTAACATCCAGGGAAACCCAGCTATAGCTCTCGCTCCAACTGAGAGACTCTACTTCAATCAGAAGTTGTTTGGTGTCTCTCAGGTAGCTTGACAGGTTCTGTACTAATGGTTGCAATATAGCATCCAGCCATTGTGACATCGGCTCTAGAATTGAGCCGATGCCACTAATGATAGGACGACCTTTTACCTCTTGGATGGATCATTAAAATGGATGGTTATTGAACAAGTGAGGTGCAAAAAAAGAGGGGGTAATAGAGATAATTTGCTAGCTAAGAGAGAGGTGTTCTGGATACACAGGCTGAAAACCAGGGTTCCCTTAGGGTTGAATTCTGAATTTGATTTGATAAACTTTTGGGAATAAGCCAAATGGCCCCTGTGTGTCCAGAGCGCCTCTCTCATTTGTCTTTTGTCTCTTATCTTTTTGTTTTGTTTTCAATACAAATATCACTACATCCTCTGTATACATTTTTTGGATTGAACTTATAGAATGAAATAGAATATTGTAACAGCAACTGTTACCTATCTTGCCAATATGGCAACCTTTATTATCTATTCCAGTTTTAAGTTCAGCATAAGATCCAAACACTTTCTGTCACATCATTTAATCATAAATATAAGTGAAGTTACTTTAGACTAAAAGTGATGTTACAGAGGAAAAGTATGTTTATTGTTCATTGAGGTTTAAGTAATATGAAGCTAACAGTTTTGAGTTGAGTAAGAAATAGTTAATGCAGGTGCCACAATAGATCAACCCACTGAATTAAATTTTAAACCAATCACAAGGAGCACAGGTGTTTAAAAGGTAAAGGAAGGATAGACACTTTAGCTAAGATAACGGCCATAAGGGCCGAAACATGTCAGCAAGTTGTCATTCATGTGAGTTTGTCTAGGCACTTTTTGTCACAAAAGTTTTCCTGCTTTATTTGAAGATTGCACACTACTGAAAATAAAGCAGTTTTACAAGCAATTGGATCCTGGTGCTGCTTTAATTATTTATATTGCACATTTATCTGGAGATCGAGCAGGCACAGAGAATCCGGTTGAAAGTTAGCCGCAATCACAATATCTTCACCATTCACCTACATTGCAGCAACAGCCGTGGGGAGATCCAACTCACAGCAGAGGGCTAACCGGAAGCGGAGTCCCGGGTGACGTCAGACGCTACACAGCCGCAACTGGTGAGAGCCCAGGAGGGGAGCGGACACTCGATGGAGGCCATGAAAGGAGTTAGAGGGGATACCCACAACGCTTAACTGGTGGCCACAAGCAAGAGTGCTCCCTGTGGACGGGCCCATACAGTATCACAGGCAGAGGAGAACCGGATAGCCCTCAGGAGTCGGTAAGGCGGGATAAAATCCCCATATGCAAGATATTTATCCAGCACAGAAGTATACTTTGGCACAAATCTCTACACTGGTGCTCACACATAAGTGACTATACATAATCGTTTCTGACATGGACTTGAGTGAATAAAAGCAGGCAGCGAAACTCGTCAACGCCGTTTGCCAAGGAGCTGTTAATATGAGTCGGGATGGTTTCACAGACTCTCCCTGCATCTCCGGACTCTAACCTTCATCCATGCTCTCACTTAGAGGCTGACAGGATTACTTAAAACTCCAGTCCCATTTTGAAGAGTACTAGCCTCCATAAGAGACTATCTACAAACTTCTGACACTTCTCTGCCAACTTCCTGTGATGAAAGGCAAAAGTGGGGGAGCTATTTGAAGCCTTTGGCCGGGGTGTCTTTGCCTTCTCCTGGTGGCTAGGTTCTATATTTCCAAAAGTAATGAATGCAGCTGTGGACTCATCCCGTTTAAGAAGAAAATGGGCAATTCCCATCTCTTTTTCCAAATTCATCATTCCTTTATTACCTCATTCTTTTTGTACCCTTTGTTGACATTTTAATTAACTTCCATTATCAAATGTATGTCATTCTCTTGACATCGTTTGTTGAAAAGCATACATAGGTATGCTCAAGAGAAGAAATGGTATGCATTTTGTCATTGGCACACCAGATGTGTTCAGTTGGCTCTTAGTAATTCATTGTTTGCTCTAGAGCTGACTTTATGTATTTAACCACTTTGCAGGAGATAAAAGCATACAGTATGTTCTAATACGTGTTTAGTATCACAAATTGGCTTATATGCGAAAATTAACCCGTTCCTGACGGGGCTAAAGTGTCTACATCGGGAACAACTGTTCCGATGTAGACAAATTGAAATCACACGATCGCGAGATTTACAAAAGTACATGCCCATATATGGGTTTTCCTGCCCAAGGAGGAGCCGCTCCGTCTAGGACAATGAAACATCTTCAAAGAACTGTAACTTTTAGCAACCACAAGTTAAATGATCCCCTGTGGAGTTTCCCATGTGAAGATCCCAGACAAATTGCCATTTAAAGTCTCTGTATGGCATGAATAAAACATAAATAAATCTTGCAGAAGGAATGATGCCAGTTTTTCATTTGAGATTGAAAATACTCAGGTAACACATATATATATATATATATATATATATATATATATATTATATATATATATATATAGATTTGGAAGCATACAATGTTTTAGGATTTAAAATGAGTATTCTAACAATTATTTCTTTGGTTGCAGACAACAATAGGACATGGGCATCAATTTATATATTCAGGAAGAAGTACACTGAATGTGAAATATGCTGTATTTGTATGAATATATACATCAGGATTTTAAATGCTATTAATTTTGGAATAGTTAGCAGTATAAATTACTTTGATGTAATATGATATTAGAAATACTGATGTTTCATATTAAAATAATCAGAATAAATAATGTGACATAATACAGTACATTTGAACATGTAATTCAGTAATATAAAGAAATAGCATTTTAAATACACATTTTTAAAGAAATGTTTTTACCGTCTAGGAATGGTTAAATGAAAATGTTTGTTTGTCATGCTGCCCCCGATGGCCAAAATCCAGTATTACAGTCAAAAGATTTGACTGTTAAATGATACTTCCCAGATGAACCAATCCATGCTCAGCTCCGTAAGGGCGAATCACAAAGCAGATCCGTAAGGGCCTATCCAATTCGCCAATGATGGTACAAAACAAAAAGGTGTGGGGTAATATCACATGATAAAAACCCCAAGCATAGAAAAGGCAGGCTGGCTGATAAAAATTTGGCTGCGTTACTTACAGTTACAAAAGACATAATAGCTACCTTTCTTTTCCACATGCAAAAACTCATTTTTGGGTATGCTGAGGCGAATTGGATAAACAAAGAAGTTTCTGGAAATTGACTTATCAATTTGGTCATTATTTTGGTAAAGTATAAAAGGTTGCTAATTACAGGTAAATGTATAAAAGAAAATATATGCATAGTCACTACAGTTAAATTACAACTGATAGACTTAAAGAGCATTATTTATATTTTAGAATTATATTCATAGTCCTGTATAGTGTTAACCTTGCCTTTTTGTATGCTAAATATTTAAAACAAACATCCATTGTTGCTGTAGGTAGCAGATTTAAAGAAATAAATTGTATTTTAAAACTTGTATTTCATAGCCTGCGTATTATAAACAAGTCTTTAATGCTAAGTAGTTTATCTTTGCAAATATAGATTTATAACTCAGAATTGGTCTTAATTGTATATAACTAAGAATTTATTTCAGCTTAGAGAAATTGGCATAGGAATTGGTTGTTTACACAAATAATATATACAACTCTCTGGTATTTCAATTAGAGTGTATATTATCCTATAGTTTAACTAAGCACTGTTAAAATTGTATCAGTCTGAATGTTTAGTGGCTTATATCTTAGTCTCATTGTGATATTTTAAATGCAAATGATTTGGGAGGCTATTGTGAATAAGGCAACTTTTATGAGATTTGCATAGCATATTTTAATAGTTTTAAACGTGTATAGTATTGATTCATATTCTTGTTCCTACAAATATATTTCAATGTGTTTATAGATATTAACTAATAAAAAACTTAGGGATTTATATTAATTTTGTCTTAGAATATGCATTTTATTGGGGGTATATTTTAAAGAATAATTATTAAATATATTGTGTTATAACCCAGCCATATACTGACAATATAAAATCCTACCAGGAGGGGCAAAGTTTCCCAAACCTCAAATGCGTATAAATACACCCCTCACCACACCCACAATTCAGTTTAATGAATAGCCAAGTAGTGGGGTGATAAAATAAGGAGTAAAAAAGCAAACAAGAAGAGGAACTGGAAATAAAAAAATTATTTTACAAAAATCATAACCACCAAAAAGGGTGGGCCTCATGATCTCTTGCCAAAATGAAAGAAATTAATTTATCAGCTAAGTTCTTACATAAATTATGTTTTCTTTCATGTAATTGGCAAGAGTCCATAAGCTAGTGATGTATGGGAAATACCCAAGATGTGGAAGTCCACAGAAGAGTCACTAGAGAGGGAGGGATAAAATAAAAACAGCCATTTCCGCTGAAAAAATTAAATCCACACAAAAATAAGTTTTTCTCATAAATTGAAGAAAACTTAAAACATAAGCAGAAGAATCAAACTGAAACAGCTGCCTGAAGAACTTTTCTACCAAAAACTGCTTCAAAAGAAGCAAATGCATCAGAATGGTAACATTTAGTAAATGTATGCAAAGAAAAACAAGTTGTTGCTTTGCAAAACTAAACAACCGAAGCTTCATTCTTAAAAGCCCAAGAAGAGACAACTGAACTAGTAGAATGAGCTGTAATACTCTGAAGCGAAGACTGTCCCACCTCCAAATAAACTTAAAAGGGACACTGAACCCAATTTTTTTCTTTTGCGATTCAGATAGAGCATGACATTTTAAGTAACTTTCTAATTTACTTCTATTATCAAATTTTATTTATTCTCTTGGTATCTTTATTTGAAATGCAAGAATGTAAGTTTAGATGCCGGACCATTTTTGGTGAACAAGCTGGGTTTTCCTTGCTGATTGGTGGATAAATTCATCCACCAATAAAATAAGTGCTGTCCGAGTTCTTAAAAAAAAAAAAGCTTAGATGCCTTCTTTTTCAAATAAAGATAGCAAGTGAACGAAGAAAAAATGATAATAGGAGTAAATTAGAAAGTTGCTTAAAATTGCATCCTCTATCTGAATCACAAGAGAAAAAAATTTGGGTTCAGTGTCCCTTTAAGAAACAAAAGCTTAACCAAGAAATGAAATGCTTAACCAAAAGCTTAACCAAGAAAATAAATGGTAGCCTTTTTCTGACCTTCCTAGGACCAGAAAAAAACAACAAATAGACTAGAAGTCTTCCTGAAACCTATAGTAGATTCGACATATTTCAACGCTCTTAGGATATGCAAAGAATGTAAAGATCTCTAAATAGAATTCTTAGGATGAAATTTAAACAAAGTCCGCAAAACAGCCTTAGCCTGATGAGAAATCAGAAAAGGAGACTTTCAAAGTATGCATAGGCTCAAATGAAAGAGCCTGCAAAGTCTTGAATAAAACAAAAACAATTTAAGACTCCAAGGAGAAATTGATTAAATAACAGACTTGATACGAACCAAAGTCTAAACAAAACTTACAGAAAAATCTTAAACCAAACTATCCTGAAGAAACTGTAAAATTCTAGGAATTCTAAAAGAATGCCAGGAGAATTTATGAGAAGAACACCATAAAATATAGATTTACTAAACCTACAATAAATGTTCTTTAAAACAGACTTATAAGCCTGCAACATAGTGATTAAAAAAACTGAGTCAGAGAAACTTCTATGACTAAACAATTTCCATACCTTCAAATTAGTAATTTGAAATCCCGATAGAAAAAAAGCCACTAAAACAAAAGGGCTAGCCAAAGAAAAAGCGGCCAACGATGGTAACTGGACATCCGAACAAGATCCACATACAAAACCTAAGAGGCCATGCTGATGCTATCAGAAACATATGAGACCATTCCAAAATGATCTTGAAGAACACCTTTGGAAGAAAAAAACAGAGGCGGAAGGATGTAGCCAGGTTGCAAAAACCAAGACACTGCAAATGTATCCACCATTTCCATCTGAAGATCCCTAGACCTGAAAAGTTACCTGGAAAATTGAGAGAACACATCTGTATAGAGATACCACTCTCCCAAATGTAAAGACTGACGGTTGAGATAATCCATCTCCCAAATGTCTAAACCTGAGATATAAAATCGTAAACATTAGACAGGAGATGAAAACCACCTAAGAACGTATTCAAGATACTTCTTAATTGCTAAGGAACTGCGAGTCCCTATTAAATGATTGACATATGCCACAAATGTGATATTGTCTGTCTGAAAGAAAAATTCTCTCCTAAAAGAAGCCAAGCCTGAAAGAGCTCTGAAAATAAGCACTGAGTTCAAAATATCGATTGGAAACCTCGCCTCTTGAAGTTTCCAAACCCCTTGTGCTGTCAAAGACCCTCAGACACCTCCCCAACCTGCAAGACTTGCATCCATAAAGAATACAGTCCAGGAAGGACAAACAAAAGGAGACCCCCTGAATAAAATGATGATAGTCTAATCATCAAAAACAGAGAAAGAGTGTTTAGGATTTAAGAATATCAACTGTGATATCTGAAAACAAACTCTGTATCATAGATTCAGTATGCAAAGCAAAAAGATTTTAGATGAAAAATTAGCAAAGGGAACCACGCCCGATGCTGCAGTTATGAGAGAGACCTAAGACTTTCATGCACATAGCCACTGAAAGAAATGTTCCAGACTGTAAGTAAAACAGGCTAATGCCAAATACAATTGACTTTTGTCCGATAAAGACAAAAAGACATGAACACAGAATGCATCTAAAAACCCAAAAAGAAGTGACCCTTGTCTGAGGAATTACAAAACTCTTAGGTAAATTAAATCCTCTAACCATGTTTTGAAGAAACAAAACTTAGTTGATTCATAAGAGATCCCAAAAAAGAAAGATCCATATATATGAATACTGCTCTTTCATAAGTATGTACCCATAAGGGACTCAAAACGCTGCTTATTTAATCGACCTCGGAGAATGAAAGACTGAATGGACCTAGCCAGGAATTTAATCTGCAACCCCTCAGGTTGTTACAGGGCTCAGCCACAGTGCATTAGTATCCTGAGGTATCTGTCCATCTTAATAAAAGAAACGTTTAAGCTAATATCAAGATACCATCCAAATAAGGAAGCACCACCATACTTTACTGAAGACAGAAAGAAAGGCACCAAGAACCTATGAATAGATTCATAAAGCTGTTGCTAGACCAAATGGAAAAGTGACAAATTGGTAAAGTTTATTTAAAAAAGAAAATCTCAGAATCCACAAGTGGACTGAATGACAAAATATGAGGATAAACATCCTGAAAAATGAGTGGACATGAAATGACCTTAACAAAAAGGCATAATAGTCCTTATAATCGCCAACATAAAAGTTGAAACTCTAACAAAACAATATAAAAGTACTGAATAGCTGTTTATTTGATTAATTCATTCTTTGTGAGTCAGAATGGACCAAGAGGCCTTGCTTTGATGCCAATGGGAATCACCAATCCCTTTCTGTTCCTCATGTATTGAGGGAACTATGTTATAGGGATAGATTTTTTCTGAGCCAACTCCTTCTAAGGTGGATGCTGTTCAGGAGTCTATTGACAATGTCAATATATGCCGCAAATTTCTCAAGTGTCCCAAATTTTATAGCCCACACATGTAGTGCCCTGCGCTTCCTCTCAAACTCCACCTGGAATTACCTTGCAAGACATCGCTTCTCTAATGTCATCGGCGGTATCTGATGCATTGTCTGTTTTCCCATGAACTGCAGGGAAAGCGCAAGAGGAAATGTATTGCTGATACAGTAGTGGCTATGCCGAATGTTTCCTCCCTGAAGAGGAAGATACTTCGGTAGTATGTGAGGGGGAAATCTCAGACTCAGACAGTGTAATACCTTTATCTAATTTTTGTTCCTTTCAAAATTTCAAAGGAAATTCTCCATTCCCGCTTCCAAGCAGGAGTAGTCTAAGCCTTCCTGGAGACCCAATCAGTCTTGGAATAGGGGAAAGCAATCCAAGAAGCCTGCTGTTGAATCAAAGAGGGGGCAGGTTTTCCTTCTTCGCACAGGTTTGGGTTCAAGATCCCTGGGCGGTGGACATTGTGTACCAGGGATACAATCTAGAGTTTAAGACTTTTCCTCCCAGGGGCAGGTTTCTGCTATCAAAATTATCTGCAGACCAGACAAAGAGAGAGGCGTTCTTACACTTGTACGGAACCTCTCCGACCTGGGAGTGAAAGTTCCTGGTCCAATGCAGGAATTAGGTCTGGAATTCAATTCTAATCTGTTTGCGGTTCCCAAGAAGGAGGGAACCTTCAGACCAATTTTAGATCTCAAGAGTCTATACAGGTTTCTCAGAGTGCCGTCTTTCAAGATGTAAACTATTGTTCCATTCTTCCTTTGGTCCAAAAGGGTCAATTATGACCACGGGGGACTTGAAGGACGCATACTTGCATGTTCCCATCCACAAGGACCATCACAAGTTTCTAAGGTTTGCCTTTCTAGTCAAACTCTTCCAGTTTGTGGCTCTTTCTTCGGCCTTGCCACAGCTCCCAGAATTTTCTCAATTGTTCTAGGATCACTGCTGGTGCTGCTCCGATTGCGGGGCATTGCAGTGGCACCTTCACTGAACGACATTCTGGTTCAGTCGCCTTCCTTTCAACAAGCAAGATCACGCACGGAAATGTGGTTATTTTTCCTGCGGTCTCACGGATGGAAGGTGAATTTGGAAAAGAGTTCCGTTGTTTCCAACTATAAGGGTAGTTTTTCTTGGAGAACTATATTAGTCTCCTCATCAATGAAGTCTGACAGTAGCCAGGAAATCAAAGATTTTCGATTCTTGCCTAGCACTTCGGTCCTCTCCTTGGCCATCAGTGGCTCAGTGCATGGAGTTAATTGGGCTGATGGTAGCGGCAATGGACATCATCCCGCTTGCCCGTTTCCACCTCAGACCTCAGCAGTCAAGCATACTGAGGTATTGGAATGGAGATTATGCGGATCTGTCTTCGTGGTTTCAGTCAGCGCAGGAGACAAGGGATTCTCTACTTTGGTGGTTGTCTCAGGTTCTTTCCCCCAGGGAACCTGCTTTCACAGTTCTTTCTGGGTGATTGTGACACCAGATGCCAGCCTTTTGAGCTGTGGAGCAGTTTTTGGCTCTCTAAGAGCAGGGCACATGGACTCGGTTGGAGTCTGTTCTACCCATAAACATTTTGGAATTGAGAGCAATCTTCAATCCTCTCCTAGCCTGGCCTCAGTTAGCTTCGGCCTGGCTCATCAGGTTCCAGTCGGGCACTATAACCTCAATAGCTTACATCAGCTTTCAGGAACTCAAGAGTTTTCTTGACCATGACAGAGGTAGCCAAGATCGTTCAGTGGGCGGAGACCCACAATTGCTGTCTCCAGCGATCCACATTCCAGAAGTGGACATCGGAGAAGCGGTCTTCGTAAGTAGGCAGACCTTTCACCCGGGGGAGTGGGAACTCAAGCCGGAAGTGTTTTTTCCAGCCTGATTCTCAAATGGGGTCAGTTGCAATTGGATCTCATGGCTCCTCGATAGATTGCCAAGCTCCGAGGTACGGGTCAAAGTCAAGGTACCCTCAGGCTGTACTGATAGACACTCTGGCGGTACCTTGGAATTTCAGTCTTGCATACCTATTTCCTCCGTTTGCTTTTCTTCCTTGAGTCTTGGCTCGAATTAAGCAGGAGAGGGTGTCGGTGATCCTCATTCCACCGGCGTGGCCTTGCAGGATTTGGTATGCAGTCCTGGTGGACATGTCATCTTTCACCTTGGAGACTTCCGTTATGGAAGGACCTTCTACTTCAAGGACCCCTCTTTCATCCAAGTCTAGTTTCTCTGAAGTTGACTACTTGAAGATGAACGCTTTATTTTATCCAAGCGTGGATTTTCGGAATTGGTCATTGAGACCATGATTCAGGCTTGTAAGCCTGTGACTAGGAAAATTTTAACCATAAGATATGGTGTAAAAATGTATTCTGAGGTGTATCCCAGGACTACTCTTAAAGACGAGTAGAATTCGGATTCCTAAAATTAGGTCTTTTCTCCAAGAAGGTTTGGAGAAGGGATTATCTGCAAGTTTCCTAAAGGGTGGAATAACTGCCTTGTCTATTTTGTTACATGAACGTCTGGCAGACTTCCCAGACGTACATTCGTTTGATCAGGCCTTGGTCAGGATCAGGCCTGTGTTCAAATCAGTTACTCCTTGGAGTCTTAATTTAGTTCTTAAGGTTTTTCAAGGGTCTCCGTTTGAGCCGCTGCATTCCTTAGATTTTAAGTGGTTATCTTGGAAAGTTTTGTTTCTTGTTACTATCCCCTCTGCTCGTAGAGTGTCAGTGCTCTCAGTGCTCTCGGCTTTACAGTATGAGTCTCCTTACCTTATTTTTCATTCGGATAGGTGGGGTTTACGTACTAAATTAGGGTTTCTCCCTAAAGTAGTAGACCAGAACATTAACTAGGAGGAGATAGTACAGGCGACTAAGTATTTTCGTCAGTCTTATGTTTAACGTAAGAGACAGAAAGCTACGGCTGCTACTTTTACTTTGTGGCTGAAGAGTATCATTTGCTTTTCTTATGAAACTGCTGGAAAGCAGTCTCCCGAGGGAGTATCTGCTTTGTCTGCGAGGGTTGTTACCTCTTTCTGGGCAGTCAATACCTCTTCTTGGGCAGTCAAACTTAAGCCTTTATGGAACAGAGTTGCAAGCTGGCAACCTGGTCCTCTCTTCTCAATTTTTCAAACTTTTAACACTGACTTTTTTGCCTTGGCTGAGGCCTCTTTTGGGAGAAAGGTTTTTCAAGCAGTGGTGCCTTCCGTTTAGGTTTCCTGTCTTGGCCCTTCCTTATCATCTGTGTACTCTAGCTTGGGTATTGATTCCCAAAAGTAATTAATGATGATCCGTGGACTCATCGTGTCATAAGAAAGAAAACAAAATTTATGCTTACCTGATAAATGTATTTCTTGACGATGAGTCCACGGCCCGCCCTGTTTTTGTAAGACAGGTTGTTAGTATGTTGTAAACTTCAGACATCTCTGCACCTTGTTGCTTCCTTTCTCTCCTTTACTTCGGTCGAATGACTGGGGTGGGAGGGAAGGGAGGAGATATTTAACAGCTTTGCTGTGGTGCTCTTTGCCGCCTCCTGCTGGGCAGGAGTGATATTCCCAACCGTAATTAATGATGATCCGTGGACTCATCGTGTCAAGAAAGAAAGAAATCTATCAGGTAAGCATAAATTTTGTTTTTCAGATTAGATTTCTGCTGAATTTTTGTTGTTGTATGCACTTGATATTTTAAATACATTCTTCCTTTTATCAGGAATTAAAACAATTGTGGAAAAAATAAATCAAATGATCCCTTGTAGCGATTCTTACATACCATCATAGGCAAATGTATTTTATTCTCTTTTTTTCTTTTATACATAAAAAAATTCAGTAAAATTTTTTTTTTCTTACGTAAAATGATATAGGTCGTAAAATCAAATCTCATCAACAATGCACAAAAGCTGCCAGAAATAGCAAAACTTAAAGATACAGTGAACATAAAATAAACACAAAATTGGCTGTAGATAATAGAATATTTACATGATTAAACCTGGCAGACAACACTTCTTAGAAGGAAGAGTTAATGTAATGTGTGTTTGGTGGAAGAGGAAAACAAAATATATATCAATATATTCACATAATATGTTAAAATATCATACAGATCCTCCGGAAAGGAAAAATAATAATAAAAAAAATTAAAATAAAATAATAAAGATGCCCACAATTTATTGCGCTGTACAGTTAAGGAACAGGGTGAGAGACGGGAATGGGACGAAGAGATGGAGCGAAAATAGAATTTGCCTTACTCTCTCTCAAAGTCCCCTTCCAAACCCTTATCAATAGCAATAACAGTTTGTTTTCAAATGGATTCACACATTTATTGTGTTAGAATTATTCATACACTATTGATATAAAGTGTCATATGAAATATCCTATTAAATACTATGGTGTTTTTTTTACTGTACACTGAAACCCCATACATTGCGATAGTAGCTGGTGACTGCCTCCTGGCAGCTTAGGTGTTAATTCCTATGGGGAAAATAAAAAATAAATCCATTTAATTTATGAGTAGAGGAGGCTAATCAAAGTCTATATCCTCTTTAGGTTTGTAAATTGATCCAAATTTCTGCATGTATTTCTTAATGTATTCCTTCGTTTTGTGTTTTACGTTTTCGTTACAGTCCAAGTCTTCAGGGTTTTTGCAGTATTTCAGCTCCTTGTTCATTACACCGTGAGTGAGCTAGGGGAAAAAAAGACAAGAGAAATCACTAATCTGACTCTTCAGAGACACCCAAACAAGTGTGAGCCATTTCACAGTATTCTTCATGTTGTGAGTATTAAAGGGACAGTAAAGTCCAAATTAAACTTTCACGAGTAAGTGATTTTAAACAACTTTTCAATTTACTTTGATTATATAATTTGCAGTTTTCTTTGTTGAAGAGAATACCTAGGAGACTACATGTGTCTGCCTGTTCTAATTGGCTCACTGAATGTGTTCAGCTAGCTCGCAGTACATCATTGCTGCTCCTTCAACAAAAGGATACCAAGAGAATTAAGCAAATTTAACACCAGTAGTAAATAGAAAAGTTGTTTGAAATTGTATGTTCTATCTGAATGGTGAAAGAAACATTTTGGGTTTCATGTCCCTTTTAAACAGAAGGTGCATGATTGTATAGGGCAATGGTTATCACCTCCAGAACGTGAGCTTTACATGCTGTGGGCAATAACATCTAATCTGAATTTCAAATAAACAGATTTTTTTCTGACTAATTTATTTTTTCTCCCATTTTGCCGCCCCTGTATCATGTGACAGACATCAGCCAATCACAGACTAGTAAACGTATACCCTGTGAGCTTGTGCACATGCTCAGTAGGATCTTGTTTCTCAGAAAGTGTGTATATACATTTTTTTGATAATGGAAGTAAATTGGAAAGAGTCTTAAAACTGCTGCTCTATCTGAATCATAAAAGTTTATTTTGACTTGAGTGTCCCTTTAAATCAACATTAAATTCAAAATTTCATTCCACATAGAATGTTTAATTAAACAACTTTGCAATCCCTTTCATTATTTATTTTTTACTGCTTTCCCTGTAATTTAACTCTGAAAATTGTAGTATTTCCACTTCCCCAAGAGGGGCTGAAGTCTATTCAGCGTAAGGCAGAAACCCTGAAACTCATACATGGTGCACAGTGATTGTTGATTTGTCCCTAATTGGCCACAGCAAAGGAAGAACAATAAACAACAATAAAGGGGAAAGTCCTAGCCCTTCAAAACAGTGCATATTCTTGTAACAAAATTAGTTGTAAAATATTTATTTTGAATGCAGATAGTTTGCAATGCCGTACATAATTACCTACAAATAAATTATAATTTACTTTAATATCCTTTAAAATGAAAATAAAATCCTCTATAAAATGTTGATTATCATTTAGTTATATAGTACAAAAATAAATAA